>NC_086454.1:139775846-140107512 GCF_028390025.1 Pseudophryne corroboree
CAGCTGCTACCCCCATACAGACAGACACCACACAACTGATGGTATTTAATACCATCAACACACAGAAGTTGTGTGAGATGCAGAATTTGTGTTCCACACAGGAAAAGGCAGTCTGGAAGGCAAAGGGATATGGCCAGGAGTCCTCAGGGCTCTGGACGGATGGACATGGTAAACCAGTGGCCCCCAGGACATACCTTCCATGTCTGGCTGAAGCAGCTCACGGGCTGACTCATCTAGGCAAGGAGGGGATGTGCAAATTGGTAAGAGCATGCTGGTGCGCCCCAGGATTCTCCTCTCATGCGGGTAAAAGAGCAATGTCATGCCTTACCTGTCTGAGAAAGAATATTGGAAAAGCAATACCTACAGAACCATCCCATGTCCCACCTGCCGGCGGCCCTTTCCAGGTAATACAAATTGACTTCATTCAATTACCCCCATGTCGAAATTTGAAATATGTACTTGTTTGTATAGATGTTTTCTCGAATTGGGTCGAAGCATTTCCAGCAGCTACAAATACCGCTATGTTTACAGCTAAGAAAATTGTGCAGGAATTTGTATGTAGATATGGTATCCCTAGAATCATTGAAAGTGATAGGGGTACCCATTTTACCGGTGATGTCTTTCAAGGAATGTGTAAATTAATGGGTATTGATAGCAAGCTGCACACTCCGTACCGTCCACAGGCGAGTGCGAAGGTCGAAAGAGTGAACAGCACTATTAAAAATAAATTGAGTAAAGTAATGGCAGAGACAGGATTGACGTGGCCAGAAGCTTTACCCATTGTTTTGTATAGCATCAGAACCACTCCCAGGTCCCCTCTTAACCTGTCCCCTTTTGAAATTCTGTTTGGTCGACAACCGCATGTCATGATTAACCCTCAGGATGATTTGAAATGTAACAATGAAGTGACTGTAAAATACTTGATTAACATGAGTAAGCAGTTGAGGAATCAAAATGATAATCTGAAGTTGGTGATTCCTGATCTACCAGATAGTAATTGTCATGACATTGAACCTGGGGATTATGTAATGATACGAAATTTTCTACGCTCAGGTTGTCTTATTGATAGATGGGAAGGACCATACCAGGTCTTATTGACTAGCACCACAGCATTGAAGGTTGCTGAGAGAGAGACTTGGGTCCATTCATCCCACTGCAAAAAGGTTGCTGATCCAGAGAAGTCCCGTGATAAGGAACAGACGGTAGAGGTTGTATCACTGGAGTGTCTGTTCCAGGAGGACTGAGGCGGCACCTGAGCCTTGAAGACCGAAAGCAGTTGTTGACTCCCTTCTCCCTTTTATTGTTTTTCTCCACTTCCCATCCCCTCTCCCTTAAAAATTTCTTTTTCCCCCTTCTCATTCTTCTCTATTTCCTCCTCAAAGATGGACTTGCCCCAAGAGACTGTGATCCGGATTTTGATGTTAACCATGATGTTGACCAGAGCAGTCTGTTCCGGCGAGAGTACCATAGAGGTCGAGAGAGGTTCTGGAATGGGTTCCGATTATGATGATGGAGGCGTAGTTTTCCAAGATCAACCAAACCAACAAGCAAAGGCGAGTATCAGAAAACGATCCGATAGAAGAAATTGTGATGGATTATTAGCTGAAGAAAACTGTATCTGTAGGCTCTGTGACAATTTGATTGAGGATGGGTGCATAAAGAAATGCCAATCCAGTTTTAATATCCATATGGACCGGCATCCATTGAGTGACTATCACTCCTTAGTGGGTAACGTATTAAACCAAACAGATTGTTGGGTATGCTCTCAAGTACCTCAGGGTCATAGCAAATCAGGGCTAGTACCATTTCCTTTAACGTTAGGGGAGGTACTTGAGCTAAGTGGTGGGAGACCGGTGGACCGGAGGTTTAACATCTCCAGCCCTCCTAGTTTGAAGCTCCACCAATACCATGTGGATAGGTCCCTCTTATGTTTTAATATCTCCAATCCCCGTAAGCCGGGAAATTGGGAAGTGTCATGGAGCAACCTTACCATGACCTTTTCACACAGAGCAGATAGAATGCCTACAGATACAGAGCTTGTACGCCACATAGCCAGAAGAGGAAAATCTTTCCGGTATCGATATACCTTAGGAAATAGGATTACTAGAGTTGGAGAAGTATCACCAGGATACTGTGCACATATCGTACAAACCGATACGTGCATTAAGCAGATGGAAGAATTAGGGTCAGGAGAGTTCACCTGGAAGGTGTGTAATATGGTAATGTCCTTCTCTGTCCCATATGTTCTCCCCGATGATGCATATTTCATATGCGGGAGAAAGGCGTACAAGTGGCTTGCCCCAAACTCTGAAGGATTGTGTTATATTGGAAAAGTACTGCCTGAAGTGATGACTGTTACACATGACAAAATGAAGGACATACACCGTGGTGCCCAAGCTCCTTATACTCACACTCATTACGAGCACCGAGTTAAAAGACAACTGTCAGAAAGGTTAGAGCATCCGGCCTCTGATCTTATCCATGAATCCACCGGGATTCAGGTTCTGGTAGCGTTAGATTTCACTCGCACCGCTCGAGGAGTGATGAATTATAGATACATTTCCGCACTCGCCAATTTGTTAGATAATATCACTGAAATGTATGATGACACGTTCAGATACACTGGAAGAGAACTTCAAGCTTATAAAACAGAACTAGTTCAGCATAGGATGGTTCTTAATTATCTTACAGCAGTAACAGGCGGATATTGTATTACATTGGCAACACAGTACGGCATAAAGTGTTGCACGTATATCACAAATAGCACCGAGGACCCGGTAGAGGTCATAGACCAAAAGATGGACGATATTCTCCAATTGAAGTGGGAATTTCGTCGAAAACACAATCTCACCCTTGCTGCTGTAGGTAATGAGCTGACTGGTTGGGTGTCATGGTTGAACCCGCGAAATTGGTTCTCCGGTTTAGGAGACTGGGCTCAAGGAGTCATAATGGATGTTGGAAAGTTTCTCCTATGTATCTTAGGTGTTGTTATATCTATTGGATTGATATTTAGATGCGGGCAGGCTTTAATGAGGTGCAAACAAAGTACAAAAGTGATGAGCTTGAGGAGTGAGGAAACTGTAATTAACCTGGATTTGATTTATGACCCAATGATAGAAACCAGGATGTGATGAAAAATGCGATTATACGGTCCGTTTCTTTCACCTGTTTTTCTGCTTTTCTCCAAGATACAAAGACCCCCTTGGACGAGGAAGTTGACGAGACGCTATACAGACAACAGACAAGCACCAAAGATGAAGTTTTGACCACTTGAGAAATGGACATTTGATGAACTTTGCCATGGATCCCCAGTTTCCCTAGTATTCTTAAACTCACGCTAGCCCAACATTTTTGTAAATCTGATGGCACTGACAAAGCTATTTGCTCATGCCCAAGGAGCAATACAGCGCAAAGAAGACGACTCTCAACAGATACCGAACAAAACTTCAACAACAGATGTACATTTCCCTGACATAGAATATCATTGCATTTCCCATAAGTGTTTTTTATCTTCATCTCTACAACCCTCAGGTAATAACACACATAGTATAGGGAATACAGGCACAGATATCAGCAATCACATATTCCCCCATTCATGTATCATCAACTAAAATGTGCTCCCCATTTTGTTCAAAAGCCGAAAAGAGCTCGGTAAAGTTTGACAGCCCATCCACAGACCCGTACCACGGAATAAGAAGGAATTCAAATGTATACTTCGCAATACCTCGAAGCTTGATTTACAACACGTACGGCACGATGATACATGACCCCCCCCAAACATGGACTCATACACACATGCTTCTGCTATCTCACTAGGTCATACCCTTTTCACACCTACTCCTCTCTTCTTCCTTACCCAACCATGGAAATGAATTAACCCCTGACTTATATTTTTCTCCTTTTGAAATGTTTTAGAAGGTGGCAGTTATTATTGACTGCCAAAGGGTGGACTGTCAAAGTCAGAAAAATATCCCTATACACGCTGCCATATTTGCACCTCACGCTGGTCCGCGCTGCGCATGCGTGCGCTTTCCCGTGATAGCGCATACCCGCTGATGCGTGCACCCGCTCGCATCGGTATGCGTATTTACGGTAAAGAGTATGTAGTCGTAGCGTGCGACCCAATCGTTACATATTTCCACAATTAATGTAGTTTGTAGATCATGGTCCCTTTGATAGATTCTGAAAGTTTGGTTAATATAGAATGTCCCTGAATGGAGGAATCCCTCTTTGTATTGTGCGAAGGGTCTAACAGGAATCATACAGCAGTGTTTGGTACCCATCGGAAGAGTATTTAATTAGCAATATTCCGGTGTTGGTTTGGAGCGTATTAATCGCTCGTGCGAATAGTTATGGACATAAGAAGTTTATGTCCATTACTATTATTTACTCTTACTCAGGTATGCGGCGGGAAACCTAGTTTCCCACCCACCTGAGCTGTTTGAAATCGTCACAGCCCACCTGTATGAATCACCCTATGACCTTTTGTTATAGTGCGAAGCCGAATTCCTTCGTCCAATGGACAATGGGATTGTAGGGACTATGAGATTGCATTGTGTGTGGGGCATAAATAGGCAGGCCGACCATATCCAACTTCACTCTCATCAACGGTTTTCTTGCTGATAATCGGGAGCTGGATATCGAGGCGCATGCGATCATACCCTTTGTGCGTAAGTTTCTCTCCGTAATCATATTGTCTTACTGTGAGCCAATCTCTCTCTCTCTCTCCGTCTCTCTCTCTCTCTCTCTCTCTCTCCCTTCTCTTTCTCTCGTATCTCCCATTGACTAGTATTGTATTGTATTAGATCAGCATAGTATTGTATTGTATTTCTTGTATAGTTATTTGGTTAGGAAGTCTCTGTTATATTGTAGTGTATCATTTGTACTGTGATTCTTTTTGCAAGTATAATAGTTATAATACAGATAATAGGCTTTGGACCCTAAACCAGTATCTGTGTATTTCCTATAGTTTTAAGTGCTCACTTGAGCGTCGGTGACGCTCAAGCAGCTTTGTAGTTAGTCAGGTTACACAAGGTTGCACTTACACCCTGTATTCACATTAAGGTATTCTGTGTATTTCATTGATAATAGGTTTAGACATAAAGGTATAGCGTTGTGAGCGTCTGCGCCGCTGGTGATCTCCTCGTGGTCTCGAGCGTCCGCTACGCCATAGCGAATCATTACTCTAGTCATCACCAATAACGTGCTGTCCTGTGATCACTGGGCCGTGAGCGAACGTGACGCTTGAGCGTCTCGCCTACGGCTAAGCGATCGTTACGCAACTAGCGTACCCTTACGGTACTTCTTAAGTAAAAAGCGTACTGTGTTCTTAGACTTCATTAAGGGTTGTTTATACGACAAAGGAATTTAACATTGTCACTCTAGAAGATGAGCACTCTGCAGCCACCACAACAGCGACACCCTAGCCCTTGGAGACAGGGTTATCCGCCGATGCATCTGAAGATGCGACCCGGACCACTTGTCCAACAGATCCCACTGGAAGATCCGTGCATGGGACCTGGCGAATTGAATTTCTTCGTAAGAAGCTACCATCTTTCCCAGGGCTCGCGTGCATTGATGCACCGACACCTGTATTTGTATTAGGAGGTCTCTGTCTAGAGACGACAACTCCTTGGATTTCTCCTCCGGGAGAAACCCTTTTTATCCTGTTCTGTGTCCAGAACCATACCCAGGAACAGTAGACGCGTCGTAGGAACCAGCTGCGACTTTGGAATATTCAGAATCCAGCCGTGCTGTTGTAGCACTTCCCGAGATAGTGCTACTCCGACGAACAACTGCTCCCTGGACCTCGCCTTTATAAGGAGATCGTCCAAGTACGGGATAATTATTTCGGCCATTACCTTTGTAAATACCCTCGGTGCCGGGGACAGACCAACGGCAACCTCTGGAATTGGTAATGACAATCCTGTACCACAATTTTGAGGTACTCCTGGTGAGGAGGGTAAATAGGGACATGCAGGTAAGCCTCCTTGATGTCCAGTGATACCCTGAAATTCTCCAGGCTTGCAATAATCGCCCTGAGCGATTCCATTTTGAACTTGAACCTTCGTATATAATTGTTCAAGGATTTCAATTTTAGAATGGGTCTCACCGAACCGTCTGGTTTCGGTACCACAAACATTTTGGAATAGTAACCCCTGCCTTGTTGAAGGAGGGGTACCTTGATTTCACCTGCTGGGAGTACAGCTTGTGAATTGCCGCCAGTACTACCTCCCTTTCTCCGAGGGCAGCAGGCAAGGCTGATGTGAGGTAACGGCGAGGGGGAGTCGCCTCGAACTCCAGCTTGTATCCCTGTGATACTACTTGCAGAACCTAGGGATCCACCTGTGGGCAAGCCCACTGGTCCCTGAAGTTCCCGAGACGCGCCCCCACCGCACCTGTCTCCACCTGTGGAGCCCCAGCGTCATGCGGTGGACCCAGAGGAAGCGGGGGAAGATTTTTGATCCTGGGAACTGGCTGTTTGGTGCAGCTTTTTCCTTCTTCCCTTGTCTCTGTGCAGAAAGGAAGCACCTTTGACCCGCTTGCTTTTCTGAAGCCGAAAGGACTGTACCTGAAAATACGGTGCTTTCTTAGGCTGTGAGGAAACCTGAGGTAAAAAAATTTTCTTCCCAGCTGTTGCTGTGGATACGAGGTCCCAGAGACCATCCCCAAACAATTCCTCACCCTTATTAGGCAGAATTTCCATGTGCCTTTTAAAGGCAGCATCACCTGTCCACTGCCGGGTCTCTAGTACCCTCCTGGCAGAATGGACATTGCATTAATTCTGGATGCCAGCCGGCAAATATCCCTCTGTGCATCCCTCATATATAAGACGACGTCTTTAATATGCACTATGTTAGCAAAATATTATCCCTGTCTAGGGTATTAATATTATCTGACAGGGTATCAGACCACGCTGCAGCAGCACTATTTATGCTGAGGCAATTGCAGGTCTCAGTATAGTACCTGAGTGTGTATATACAGACTTCAGGATAGCCTCCTGCTTTTTATCAGCAGGCTCCTTCAAAGTGGCCGTATCCTAAGACGGCAGTGCCACCTTTTTTGACAAACGTGTGAGCGCCTTATCCACCCTAGGGGATATCTCCCAACGTGACCTATCCTCTGGCGGGAAAGGGTACGCCAGCAGTAACTTTTTAGAAATTACCAGTTTCTTATCGGGGGAACCCACGCTCTTTACACACTTCATTCACTCATCTGATGGGGGTACAAAACACTGGCTGCTTTCTCTCCCCAAACATAAAACCCCTTTTATGTGGTACTTGGGTTCTTGTCAGAAATGTGTAACACATTTTTCATTGCCGAGATCATGCAACGGATGTTCCTAGTGGATTGTGTATATGTCTCAACCTCGTCGACACTGGAGTCAGACTCCGTGTCGACATCTGTGTCTGCCATCTGAGGTAACGGGCGTTTTTTGAGCCCCTGATGGCCTTTGAGACGCCTGGGCGGGCGCGGGCTGAGAAGCCGGCTGTCCCACAGCTGTTACGTCATCCAGCCTTTTATGTAAGGAGTTGACATTGTCGGTTAATACCTTCCACCTATCCATCCACTCTGGTGTCGGCCCCACAGGGGGCGACATCCCATTTATCGGCCTCTGCTCCGCCTCCACGTAACCTTCCTCATCCAACATGTCGACACAGCCGTACCGACACACCGCACACACACAGGGAATGCTCTGACTGAGGACAGGACCCCACAAAGTCCTTTGGGGAGACAGAGAGAGAGTATGCCAGCACACACCAGAGCGCTATATAATGCAGGGATTAACACTATAACTGAGTGATTTTTCCCCCAATAGCTGCTTGTATACACATATTGCGCCTAAATTTAGTGCCCCCCCCCCTCTCTTTTTAACCCTTTGAGCCTGAAAACTACAGGGGAGAGCCTGGGGAGCTGTCTTCCAGCTGCACTGTGAAGAAAAAATGGCGCCAGTGTGCTGAGGGAGATAGCCCCGCCCCTTTTTCTGCGGACTTTTCTCCCGCTTTTTTCATGGATTCTGGCAGGGGTAATTTATCACATATATAGCCCTGGGACTATATATTGTGATGATTTGCCAGCCAAGGTGTATTATATTGCCCTCAGGGCGCCCCCCCCCCCCCAGCGCCCTGCACCCATCAGTGACCGGAGTGTGAGGTGTGCATGAGGAGCAATGGCGCACAGCTGCAGTGCTGTGCGCTACCTTGTTGAAGACAGAAGTCTTCTGCCGCCGATTTTCCGGAACACTTCTTGCTTCTGGCTCTGTAAGGGGGCCGGCGGCGCGGCTCCGGGACCGAACGATCGAGGTCGGGTCCGGTGTTCGATCCCTCTGGAGCTAATGGTGTCCAGTAGCCTAAGAAGCCCAAGCTACCACCAGTTAGGTAGGTTCGCTTCTTCTCCCCTTAGTCCCTCGCTGCAGTTAGTCTGTTGCCAGCAGATCTCACTGTAAAATAAAAAAACTAAAATATACTTTCTTTCTAGGAGCTCAGGAGAGCCCCTAGTGTACATCCAGCTCAGCCGGGCACAAGATTCTAACTGAGGTCTGGAGGAGGGTCATAGTGGGAGGAGCCAGTGCACACCAGGTAGTCCTAAAGCTTTCTTTAGTTGTGCCCAGTCTCCTGCGGAGCCGCTATTCCCCATGGTCCTTACGGAGTCCCAGCATCCACTTAGGACGTCAGAGAAAACAACAATAATATTAAGAAGTAATAATAATAATAATAATAATAATAATAATAAGAATAAGAAGAAGAAGAAGAAGAAGAAGAAGTAATATAATATCCCTAACACACACATACCTTCAGGGTTCAGTGCAGAATCACACACTGTATCTTTCTGTCTAAAACGCCAATACTGACATCTGATATGTGTGTAGAGCAGGTATACCCAACCTCAGTCCTCAAGGCACACAGTCCAGGTTTTAGTGATATCCATGCTTGAGCACCGGTGATTTATTTAGTACCTCCGTTATTTTGAACCATTGGTGTTGAAGCCTTAGTATCACTAAATACTGCACTGTTATTGTGCCTTGAAGACTGAGGTTGGTAATGCCTGGTGTTATTCAGAAACATCATTAAACTGTTCTTTAGATAAAATATTTTATCTTTTACATGTATTATCCCAGACATTTGCCAGTATATTAAAATCAATTAACTGTTATAGTATTACTAAGAGACCAAAAATTCTATAATACAGACCTAATAGATCTAATAATAACATAATATATGTAAAACATAATTTAAACTAGCTAATAGTAAATATGAGAGTGGGAAGGTCCAGATGGCTAGTTCATAGAAATCTCAATAAATCAATTGCTAATTTACATCACCAAGGTCAGTGGTCTCACTGGGGTCCTCTGGAGGAAAGGCTCCCTGGGAAAAAGTTTCCTGAACTGGCCTCCACATCTTGCTGTAGAGAACACGATCCATGTGACCCTAATATCTAACAGATTCCCTTGATGGAACTGGTGAAAGTGTACAGGAAGGTTGTTTCACTGAATTGTGTTAAGACTATTCTTCACTTTCAAAGGACGTGTCTTGAAGGAGGTCATATTTTCAAGGAGGCATATTTTGTAGCTAGCCTGACAGTTGATTAATTTCTATGTTTTAAAGGAATTTCGATTATTGGATCTAAATTTGTAGATTTTATAAATTATTTCATATCTCTAGCATCCTTTTGAGTTTGCAGGTTGTCATAATGGCTCAGAAGCAGACTTGTTAGACTTTTTTAAGAGCTTGGGGCTAAAATATTCTTTAATTGTGCTCTTAAAGGTAGCAGAGGTGTGTCTTTTATAATTTGTTTAATGCTGTATGATGAACACTTATATAACTGTAAGACTTTTGCTATGCACTAATAATAATAATAATAATAATAATAATAATAATAATATACTGCAAATCTGGGTGTATATAGTAAATAAAAGAGGGAAGTTTGTCATATTGTGATCAAAAGATAAAAAAAATCCTGCTTTATTTGCTACATACACCCAGATTTGCTGTATATTATTATTAGCGCCAATAGCAAAAGTCTTTCTGTTTTGTATACATATATGGCATGAATACTGTCATGCAGCTGGTACCATGTACAATATGGGTAAAACCGAGCGAAGGCATATTTCTTTTCTGTCTTTGTTATATATAAAAGTACTAAGAATAAGGATCTATTATTGTTTGGTCTCTACTTCAGTTTAGGTTTACATGATGGGTAAGTCATCTTCTCTAAGGTACTTAAGCATACTTGCTGCTTGTTGATCAAAAGTCTCTATACTGCAGATTGTTTTCTAAGCCTGCACAGTTGTCTCCTGGTGATCACCTTGCCTCAAATAAAGTCATTTATATGCTCCAAACCTGCCTTCACGTACACAGCAGTCCTCGAAAAAACCCATGTAGATGCTAGAAAAGTTTAGAGACAACCACTTGTCCATGGAAGTACCAAATACCAATAACCAAATGTTGGATGAGCAAACAAAATGACATAGCTTTCACAATAAACTCAAGCTGCCTTCCCCAGAGCATTGTCTTCTGTGACCATGTGATAAATATCTATTAATTGCTATAATTAATGTTTGATGTGTAATATTAGTGTACAGTGCTTGTATATTACACTTAAATAAATTGTGTGTTCCCATTTTATGTATTTTACTTGGTGAATAACAATACTCAATTTTAGCATGCTATGGTACACTACACATCCAAGCTTCCAGCGCCTGCTACATTTACTTATTAAGTTCCAGCAGATAACACCCCCTCTAGTACCATGTTGTAGCTCATCCTCAGTTATTTTTCTAGTATCCTGTATAGAAGGTTGGTACAGAACGCTGTGCCCTTACTTACATTGTGTTTTCTTTTAACATATTTACTATAACTCTGATGTGTTCCCTTCCCATCAGCAGCTGCGGGTCTAGTGGATCCTTGTCTGCCTAAGGTAAGGAGGATTAGTCATTTCTGTGAACCCCAGATCTGAATGGAGACCTGAACTCTTTTTGACAGGCTCGGCTGTTCCTGAAAGCCTGGACTCACTGGAAGGGTTTCTCTTTAACACAGTGCTTTCCTATTTATGCACAGCTGAATGGCTTATTAAGTATGGATAATTTTGCCTGGAGGTGGTAAGGCACATACTCTAGAGAAAAGCAGGACAGTACAAATGAGATTTTCTAATTCCTGTGCACGTGCATGTCTGAATCACAGGAATTCATGTTAAGACAAAGGACAGTAGGTTAAACCTGTGCCAATGGCCAGTCTAAATTGCTATGTGGGACAGTAAGCCGCCCTCTATGCTACAGTACCAGCAGTTCTCTCTACTCTCAAATGGCACACCAGGGGATAAAACCCTGGCAATGCCTTAGCCAGAGTCGGTTTGGTCCCTTGCACAGTGTGTGAACTGAATTACCTACTTATCTACATTAGCAGGGAATGTGAATGGGCCTGAGCTATGCAGTAAGATGTGTGGACTAATTCATTTACAGACATTAAGATTAAAGCTCAGGTTGTACAGGTGCCTTGTTCTATGATTAGACTTCTGGGGAATGTCTGATTAGACTTCTTCATCAACCACGATTAGACGTCTGGGGAATGTCTGATTAGACTTCTTCATCCACCACGATTAGACGTCTGGGGAATGTCTTATTAGACTTCTCCATCCTCCACAATTAGACTTATGGGGAATGTCTGATTAGTCTTCTCCATCCTTCACGATTAGACTTCTGAGGAATGTTTTAAATGCATGTATATTGGATCCTTTCGTAAGTGAAGATAACGGGGTAAATGTAATATTAGCCTGCGATCTGCAGGCATCGGCAAGTATCCGACGCTTCTGCCCTATGTTTTATAGGGGCAATAATTTAAAGGTAAAAAGACTCAACTAGGACAGATGAAGACGATGAGATCCTAGACAGCCCCTAGAGGGCTCTTCTCTGTGACTGATTCTCTTAACTGTCTTATAAGGGAGTACTTTTTCCCCGAGCAATCAGTTGCTGCTAAACTTTTCATAGAATGATGTCTGCTCCCTCAGGCAATTCCCTGAGAAAGCAGATGTCAGTCTATGAAATGCACAGCGAGGAGATTCTTTTTATTCTTTTTTGCAATTTGAGTAGTTATTGCATTTTATTTCCCATTAGTTATATTACTCTTTCCATTTTTAAATATTCATCATAGTATGTGCTTTCACCTCACCAAAGCAAGACGAGTAATGAAGGGGGTCTATTCATAGCTAATTTCTACAAAAATGACATTTTTCACCTACTTTTGTAAAAATTAATTTTTGGGGCCATTCATCATGAAGGTAATGAAGGAGATATCACAGATATGATATATCGCCTGCTTACCTTTCTCTCCCGATCTGGTCCTGCGTCACCATACACTAGTATGGAGCCCTCATTCATCAAGCTCTGAAAATACAATATTTTTGGAACTGGATTGCGGGAGCATTCACCATCTGCAGACAGCGAATGCTGCTTACCTATGGGAAGCAGTCCCGGTTTGTGAACAGGAATCCTTCTGGATGCCGCCGCCCCCTCTGGCTCCTTCTGCCGGATACTGTGGGCTTTGTGCGCCTGTGTCAACCCTGATCACGCATCCACACTAGTACTAGCACTGCTGAATCTCTTCACTACTACAAAAGTAGCGGTGGAAAGATTTGTGGAAATAGCTGATTTTCGGATCAGTTGTCTTCACGCCAGAGTAATTATGAATTGCTCCGACACTCGCTGCAAGTCAGAATGTTAATTATCAGGGGCCATCCAGCCCCCGAAAATGAACATGATAAATATGCCCCTAAATCCTTTATACTCAGGGGCATATTCATCATCACTAAACAGTTTTTTTTTTACAATTATATCACCCCTATTTAAAAAAAAATTTAGTTGCAGCCTCATCTATCAAAGGCTGTAAGGAAGGAGATATGGCTCAGATGGGTTTAGTATGAAATACCTACAATCAAAATCCCGACGGTCAAAATACCGACAAAGATTGACCAATGGTCAAAATCCCGACAAGGTCAAAATACGGCATTTAAAAAGCTGACATGGTCAAAATATCGACTTTTAAAATGTCGACAGGTCAAAAAGTCGACATCGGGTTTTCATTGTCTTTTTGGTGTGTATGTCGACATAGGTTAACATGAACACCCTATAAGTGTACCGCATCCCCTCGCATGGCGAGCGGCTACGCTCGGCACACTATTATATTCCCTCTCCAGGTCTACTGGGATGGTAAAGTATGAAAAGTTGGTTTTACTGAAATAATCAGACAAACTCATGTCGACTTTTAGACCTGTCGACATTTTAAGTGTCGGTATTTTGACCTTGTCGACATTTTAAATGTCTGTATTTTAACCATGTCAGGATTTTGACCTTGTTGGGATTTTGACCGTTGGTCAATTGTTGTTGGTATTTTGACTGTCAGTATATTAATTGTAGATAAAATGACCACATCCCATTCAGATCCCTCACCACTGTGTCCTGTAATGCTTTGGCTTGCATACCTTTTAGGCAGGGAGCCCCAGGCAGTCCCTTCAGCATGCCCTCTGTCTGCACGCTGATTTACGCTGCCAGGCGCTGCGCAAGCCCAACATGAGCAATCCTCCGGCAGAAAGCTCATTGCTTCATGGTCATTTCACTATTCAGGTGCTGCGCATGCGCAACATGAAGACTTATACAGGACACAGATGTAGAGAGGCCGCTGCAGATGGAAAAGTTGTCACTTTCCGAAAAAAAACCTGTCTGCAAAAAGACCAAGTTTTTGTAAGTGATAATTTTATGATGGGGGCATAATGAATTGTGAAAAAATTTGGAAATATTAGAATGAGAATTGAAAACGAAAAATTCTCATTTCACAAATCTTACATGATGAATATGCCCCTAAATGTTATTAAGTAGTGTTCATTATGGATTTTTAATTTAATACATACTACCCAAATTTACTGTATGAGGGTGACATCTCATCATTAAGAAGCTGTACAAATTGAGGGAACCCCAACATACTGTATGTAAAAAAGCTTCAAAATCACCCTCAGAAAGCGAGTCACTTTTATCATATACTCTAAATTCTATACATCCAGGGTATACTACGATTATCTTTTCTATATGTCCGGAAATATACAGTACAGAGATGAAGAGGAGACAAAGGGGGGTATCCAATTAGCTGCAATATCGCGGTTTCACAATATCTTATTCACAGTAACGAGATACAGGTTGAGTATCCCATATCCAAATATTCCGAAATACAGAATATTCCGAAATACGGACTTTTTTGAGTGAGAGTGAGATAGTGAAACCTTTGTTTTTTATGTCTCAATGTACACAAACTTTGTTTAATACACAAAGTTATTAAAAATATTGTATTCAATGACCTTCAGGCTGTGTGTATAAGGTGTATATGAAACATAAATGAATTGTGTGACTGTAGACACCCTTTGTTTAATGCACAAAGTTATAAAAAATATTGGCTAAAATTACCTTCAGGCTGTGTGTATAAGGTGTATATGTAACATAAATGCATTCTGTGCTTAGACTTAGGTCCCATCACCATGATATCTCATTATGGTATGCAATTATTCCAAAATACGGAAAAATACAATATCCAAAATACCTCTGGTCCCAAGCATTTTGGATAAGGGATACTCAACCTGTATCCTATCACCGGCGATAAGTCTCCATAGGGCTTATCGTGGATTTTTCTTCACCAGCTCAGAGCTGGGGATAAGTAGTACAAAATCCCTATTTTAAGCTAAAAATGTCTGGGTTTAGTTCCGAACCCCTTGGACGCCCCCCTGAATGACTAATTAGGTACTTTGATGTTTTTAATTATTTTTAATTGCCCAATAATTACATGTCATTTTTGGGGTAAAAAAAATACAATTGATGGAAATGGAGGTACAAGATATGGGACAGGTATAATGGGGTGCTTTATGAGTGGGACAAGTGTTTTTAGACTTGCAGGTGGGAGTAATCGGTGTGTTTCCACTTTTTTTTTAAAGTCCCCTAAAGTGACTCAAATATATACTTATACTAATTTTTATGTACCCCAAAATTTAATGAGAGCACTTATTTTGGCAAAAAAAAATAGTTTCTATCAATTTTTCAAAATTATTTTCAATAATGCACATAGCAGCCATTTCACCCAATTTAATGACACCAAATAGTTTTTTTATGAACACTAATAGACTTCTATAATCTTTTCCTATATTAATTTGGCTTTTTGAGGGGTACAGGCAGATTTCGCCATTTTCTCCTATACTTATCACCGCTTTTGCCAGCTAGAATTATCGTCCATTTTTGCCTTTTTGGAATAAGATGGGTGCGAAAACGGGAGTATGCAACGGGAGGGTGCAATAAGCTGATTTTTCGCATTATAGGTGCATTAACATTAGCCACAATCGCGGATTGTGTTGTCATGGCTAATTGGATTCCCCCAAAAGGTTTAAAACTACCATAATAATATCTGCATGCTTGAAACATTCCAATGACAGGTAAGTGACGTATATAATACATTTGTATCTTTATGCTGTCATACAATTACATGCACCGATCAGCCATAGCATTAAAAGCACTGACAGGTGAAGTGAATAACATTGAGTATCTCATTACAATAGAACCTGTCAAGGGGTGGGTAATATTAGGCAGCAAGTGAACACCCAGTTCTTGATGTTGATGTGTTGGAGGCAGGAACAACTGGCAAGTGTAGAAATCTGAGTGACAGTATTCAGTGGTAGTACCTGACAAAAGTGGTCCAAAGAAGGAAAACCAGTAAACCAACAACAGGGTATTGGGCGCCCAAGGGTCACCGATAGCCCGCCTGGTCCAATCGGACTGATGAACTACTATAGCACAAATTTCTGAAAAAGTTAATGCTGGCTATGATAGAAAGGTGTCAGAACTAGAGATGAGCGCCTGAAATTTTTCGGGTTTTGTGTTTTGGTTTTGGGTTCGGTTCCGCGGCCGTGTTTTGGGTTCGAACGCGTTTTGGCAAAACCTCACCGAATTATTTTTGTCGGATTCGGGTGTGTTTTGGATTCGGGTGTTTTTTTCCAAAAACACTAAAAAACAGCTTAAATCATAGAATTTGGGGGTCATTTTGATCCCAAAGTATTATTAACCTCAAAAACCATAATTTACACTCATTTTCAGTCTATTCTGAATACCTTACACCTCACAATATTATTTTTAGTCCTAAAATTTGCACCGAGGTCGCTGTGTGAGTAAGATAAGCGACCCTAGTGGCCGACACAAACACCGGGCCCATCTAGGAGTGGCACTGCAGTGTCACGCAGGATGTCCCTTCCAAAAAACCCTCCCCAAACAGCACATGACGCAAAGAAAAAAAGAGGCGCAATGAGGTAGCTGTGTGAGTAAGATTAGCGACCCTAGTGGCCGACACAAACACCGGGCCCATCTAGGAGTGGCACTGCAGTGTCACGCAGGATGGCCCTTCCAAAAAACCCTCCCCAAACAGCACATGACGCAAAGAAAAAAAGAGGCGCAATGAGGTAGCTGTGTGAGTAAGATTAGCGACCCTAGTGGCCGACACAAACACCGGGCCCATCTAGGAGTGGCACTGCAGTGTCACGCAGGATGGCCCTTCCAAAAAACCCTCCCCAAACAGCACATGACGCAAAGAAAAAAAGAGGCGCAATGAGGTAGCTGTGTGAGTAAGATTAGCGACCCTAGTGGCCGACACAAACACCGGGCCCATCTAGGAGTGGCACTGCAGTGTCACGCAGGATGTCCCTTCCAAAAAACCCTCCCCAAACAGCACATGACGCAAAGAAAAAAAGAGGCTTTTTACTGATATTTGGTGTTTTGGATTTGACATGCTCTGTACTATGACATTGGGCATCGGCCTTGGCAGACGACGTTGCTGGCATTTCATCGTCTCGGCCATGACTAGTGGCAGCAGCTTCAGCACGAGGTGGAAGTGGATCTTGATCTTTCCCTAATTTTGGAACCTCAACATTTTTGTTCTCCATATTTTAATAGGCACAACTAAAAGGCACCTCAGGTAAACAATGGAGATGGATGGATTGGATACTAGTATACAATTATGGACGGGCTGCCGAGTGCCGACACAGAGGTAGCCACAGCCGTGAACTACCGCACTGTACTGTGTCTGCTGCTAATATATAGACTGGTTGATAAAGAGATAGTATACTCGTAACTAGTATGTATGTATAAAGAAAGAAAAAAAAACCACGGTTAGGTCACTGGTATATACAATTATGGACGGGCTGCCGAGTGCCGACACAGAGGTAGCCACAGCCGTGAACTACCGCACTGTACTGTGTCTGCTGCTAATATATAGACTGGTTGATAAAGAGATAGTATACTCGTAACTAGTATGTATGTATAAAGAAAGAAACAAAAACCACGGTTAGGTCACTGGTATATACAATTATGGACGGGCTGCGGAGTGCCGACACAGAGGTAGCCACAGCCGTGAACTACCGCACTGTACTGTGTCTGCTGCTAATATATAGACTGGTTGATAAAGAGATAGTATACTCGTAACTAGTATGTATGTATAAAGAAAGAAAAAAAAACCACGGTTAGGTCACTGGTATATACAATTATGGACGGGCTGCCGAGTGCCGACACAGAGGTAGCCACAGCCGTGAACTACCGCACTGTACTGTGTCTGCTGCTAATATATAGACTGGTTGATAAAGAGATAGTATACTCGTAACTAGTATGTATGTATAAAGAAAGAAAAAAAAACCACGGTTAGGTCACTGGTATATACAATTATGGACGGGCTGCCGAGTGCCGACACAGAGGTAGCCACAGCCGTGAACTACCGCACTGTACTGTGTCTGCTGCTAATATATAGACTGGTTGATAAAGAGATAGTATACTCGTAACTAGTATGTATGTATAAAGAAAGAAAAAAAAACCACGGTTAGGTCACTGGTATATACAATTATGGACGGGCTGCCGAGTGCCGACACAGAGGTAGCCACAGCCGTGAACTACCGCACTGTACTGTGTCTGCTGCTAATATATAGACTGGTTGATAAAGAGATAGTATACTCGTAACTAGTATGTATGTATAAAGAAAGAAAAAAAAACCACGGTTAGGTCACTGGTATATACAATTATGGACGGGCTGCCGAGTGCCGACACAGAGGTAGCCACAGCCGTGAACTACCGCACTGTACTGTGTCTGCTGCTAATATAGACTGGTTGATAAAGAGATAGTATACTACTAATATTATATACTGGTGGTCAGGTCACTGGTCACTAGTCACACTGGCAGTGGCACTCCTGCAGCAAAAGTGTGCACTGTTTAATTTTAATATAATATTATGTACTCCTGGCTCCTGCTATAACCTATAACTGGCACTGCAGTAGTGCTCCCCAGTCTCCCCCACAATTATAAGCTGTGTGATCTGAGCAGTCAGACAGATATATAATATATATAGATGATGCAGCACACTGGCCTGAGCCTGAGCAGTGCACACAGATATGGTATGTATGTGACTGAGTCACTGTGTGCTGTGTATCGCTTTTTTCAGGCAGAGAACGGATTATAAATAAAAGTGGTGGTCACTGGTCACTATCAGCAAAACTCTGCACTGTACTGAGTACTCCTAATGCTCCCCAAAATTAGTAAATCAAGTGTCTAAACGGAGAGGACGCCAGCCACGTCCTCTCCCTATCAATCTCAATGCACGTGTGAAAATGGCGGCGACGCGCGGCTCCTTATATAGAATCCGAGTCTCGCGATAGAATCCGAGCCTCGCGAGAATCCGACAGCGTCATGATGACGTTCGGGCGCGCTCGGGTTAACCGAGCAAGGCGGGAAGATCCGAGTCGCTCGGACTCGTGAAAAAAAACATGAAGTTCTGGCGGGTTCGGATTCAGAGAAACCGAACCCGCTCATCTCTAGTCAGAACACACAGTGCATCATTTGCTTTCAGATCATGGACAGCTGGGTGCATGTGTGTCATTTACCTGGGGAAGAGATGCCACCAGGCTGCACTATGGGAAGAAGGCAAACCAGCGGAGGCAGTGTGACACTCTAGGCAATGTTCTAATGGGAAACCCTGGGTTCTGTCATTCATGTGGATGTGACTTGACACGTACTACCTTCCTATATATTGTTGCAGACCAAGTACACCCCTTCATTGCAACGGTATTCCCTGATGCCAGTGGCTCTTTCAGCTGCATGATACACCCTGCCACACTAAATTGTTAGGTGTGTCTTGACATAACAAAGAGTTTCAATTAATTCCCCACATCTCAAACCGATCGACGATCTCAGCCATAGGGGTGAAAAAAGTGCAGCTTTCTTTGAAGCCTCAATGCACAACTCACAGGGCTTAAAGGATCTACTGCTAAAGTCTTGCAACCACTGATAGCAGGACTATGCTCACAGAGGGTCGGCTAACACAAAGGTAGTGCTAGCAAGTCTGGATCTCTGGACCCCATTAAATTAGCTGATGTTAACCATCAATGATTAGGTCCTTTTATTGAGGACTATTGTGTAAATCTGTTATTTCCAGACACTGAGGGGCCAGTAGAAACAGGTGTCAGTCCTGCTCCTGTTAATAAGTAGCCAGGAGAGATCTTGCTCTCTGTACCAAGAAACCATAACCAGACCCCGGAGGCGGAAACTAGGCTGTGCCAAGAGAACAAAAGCTTGTGGAGCTGGTGGTCAGGACTGGTATCAGATTATAAGTCTTACTAGGCAAAGCAGGATTTAGGAGCTTTAAGGAATTTAAAATATTCTTCTTTCATCCTTGTTCCTTGTGGACCCCTGATCTTGTTAAAAGTGGGGTGACAGTGAAGTTGGCTTCTGTCATGCAGGCACTGAATAGATAAGATCCACGACCAAGGCTGTACTCCAAAGTGGGTTCCCAAGAGTTTGCCACAAGGTGACTGGTATCTGGTATTGTACTTGTGGTTCATATGCGTTATATTACAATGCTATTGTGTAATGGATTCAAACTTTTAATAAAAGTGTATACTGTAGCTCTGTTTCTTTGTTTGTAACATTAGAAGTTGCCTCATTCTCGTCTACCACGGCATCTGCCTCCCGTCTCTGCAATTTTCTTCAGCTCAAAATTCAGTTCAAACTCCTTGCCTTCATAATAATCCCTGAACCATTCCTTCTACACCCATATCTCTTACCTCACTCATCTCAGCCTACATTTCCTCCCAGCATATCAGCTCATCCACCATCTGTCATCTCTCTTCCACCCTGGCCTCTTCTCTTCACATTTCCCTCCGAGACTTTGCTTGGTGGGCATGATTCAGATGTGGTTGGATGTGCAATTGCTGCTACTTACATGGAAGCAGCAGTGATGCACTAATATGATAATGCAGCAGGAGGCATTGGATATAACTAGATGTGTCCTACTTGCATGAACGATCCGTGCGGCATCCTAGGATGCAGCATCGGATAACCTGCGACACCATCAGCCGGCTGATGAGCCATGGGGGCCGCGCATGTCAGCAGACACAGTTCCTACAAAGAGGCCATGACATTTCCAGCCTCTGATGGAGATCCTGGGCTCGGCACTCACTGACAGTCTGCAGCCGTAGTGCGTCCAACGATGCAGGACCCATACTGCACATGTGTAAAGTACCAGTTAATCAGTTCCTAACTTAATGCTGTGGACAGGATGCACTAATGGGAAAATGCGGTAAAAAGCCAGTTTTCGGGGTTTCACCACTTTTCCCATATGCACTAACCTCCAGCCGCTAGGTTTCTGATGCGGAGGGTAACGCCAGGGCTTCTCCCCGCATCGGATGCTATCAAAGGTATCCGATCGGATCCCTCCCAGCATGCTCCATGGCCGCAGCGTCTCTGCGCATGCGCAGATGGACTCCCGGGTCACAAACCTGAAAGTCCAGGAAAGGGAGCACATCGCAAAGGACAGAAGAGCTGTCCTTCACAATACCAATCGCATATGTGAGTGCATACGCAATTGGTATCGGTGCGATGTCCGGCGATGTGTGGTGGGATTTGCACTGCAAGGTTAGTACATTCCGCCCTGTGTTTGAAAAATGACAGTAAGGAGCTGATTGGTTTATCTCTCTCTACTTGAGTCTTGCTGTTGGACACTGGGTGCACTCTCTGGCGGTTGGTGTGGAGAAATAGCCCCTGGGTGTCCGGTTATTGTGACAGCATCTGCCTTGTCTGTGCCTGCTGGCTTATGCATCTTTCAGTGTCTTTTATAATGGCAATGCTCTGGGCACATTTCGGAATATGGAAGACACATTTGAGTTGCTGTCACCGGTGTTTACTATTGAAGCCAGTTACTCCTGTTACTCAATTCTTGAGCAACAGGATATCTTAATCCTAGTTCCTAGTACTGTGACAAAGACTCCTTACTATAGGTAATGTTTATGCCTTGGGATGGCACAGGTGAATTCAAAAGTCGTCAGTCCAACTCATTATACATAGTGTAATGAGCAAAGCTTGCAGCACAAAAACAAAATAATAAAACCAACTCCTGGTTCTTCAGAGTACTAATACATTGTAAACACATTAAACTGTCAGCCAGGCTACTAGGCTGCTGGCCAGCAGAAATATGTTGAACACGGGTTTGTTACCTTGTGTTTATATTGCATTAGAGACCTTACTTATCATCGCACCATGCTCGGTTTCCCTTAGGAAGTGGAAAGCTCTGAATTTGCCCATCTTTCAGGTTTAATTGTTTTTGTCTATTTTGTATTGATCAGATGAGATATGACTTAGAGGGTAATTTATCTAAAGCTTCCTTGGCAGGCTGGGAATCCTGAAAGGGGTCACACATTACAATAATTATTATCGTAAAGAGCACACAGTAGTTTGATTACACTAAAGATATCACATTTTCTTTTTGTAATCCTGGTACCCACCGTGCATTGGCCTAGGCATCATGTCTGGTATTAAGATAGCACTTTGGTGTCGATTTTCCAGAACTGTTACATTGATAAATCTGGAGGCCTGTAAATCACCTAAAATAATGACAAAAAGCACTGACTGCCTCAAATTATAAGTTCCTTAGGGGAAGGCGCATTAGCCTACCCTTCACACCAAATACCCCTCCCCAAGGTCTCATAATAGCACTGTTTTTTTATACTTATTAATTTAAAGTTTTACAATACTCAAAAAAAGAAGGCACAAAGTGACATACACTCTTGCTCTTAAGCAACACATCAATAGCATACGGAAGAGAATACAAAGAAATATCATCAATTTTAGTATGGACCTAAACTGTAATTGGTTTAATGGGATAGAAAATCGTTCAATACTGAGTACGCAAAGCTGAGAAGGTGATAGATAACACTTCAAAGTGTGAAATAAAATGGAAGAGAAATGTGAAAACAGGAGGGGAAATATAGATAGTGAGGGATAAGGGGGAGAACAGAGGGGGTAGAAAGAGGGAGAGGCCTCACCTGGGTTCACAGTATAGACTAGGGAAAATAAGGAAAGAATTCCCCAAGAACGACAATGGTAAAGAGAAGTCCCAGTAGCATTAAAGCAAGAGGTCTGAAAAACATGAGGGAAGAGGTCAATGGGGCGTAGAGTTATTACAGGGAAACTAGTCACACCAAATTATGAGACATTTCTGAGAGGTATTGTGTAAATAATCAGATATTTTCCTCCATGGATGCCAAGTGTCAGAGTTTATTCATGAGTTGCTGACAGAACAATTCCATTGTCTAGCAATCAAACACTGAGCCACATTCACAATGGGCCACATATCAGCATGTTTACTGTGGCCCTCTAGTGGGCAGCCAAGGGAAAAAGACCACGGTGACTGATTCAGTGGTAAGAACTTGTGATAGGAAACGGGCAACTTCATCCCAGTATTGGGCTATCTTTGGATATGACCACCATATATGTAAGAAAGTATCCATCTTACCACATCCCCTCCATCACTGGCCCGAGGTGGAGCTGTACAATTTTCATAGACTGCAGGTACCAGGTACCACACATGGTTACTTCACCATCATAGGGAACACTGTGACATGTGATCAGGGGTTTCTGTGTGTACAGTATTTGTGAAGGGGGGTTCCTACAGTGGCCTGTAACACTTCATGGTGCTGGGAGGATTTAAACAATCTACTTTTTAATAACATCACCAGTATGTCATATTGACAATTTTATCGGTAGTAGCCCCCACAAGTTACAGATGTGTCCTCATACATATAGCCATGCAGAACAAGATGCCTGGCGTGAGTGAGCCACCAGGTCCTGTGAAACTCTGCTAGCGTTGGGTATCTTTTTGCCCCAAAAATGCATATTAGTCACAATGCAATGCAACTACCACGCACCAAGAGACTGTGCTGATTAATTTGATACTTGACACCTGTATGTTGTGTGTGACTGAGTCTGCATACGTTGCACAACGGAACTTGTTTTGGAGAAAAAGCTGCAGCTTGTAGCACTTAATATACAGATTCAGAGACTCAGTCACACACATATATACAAGTGTCTTATATCAAAATAATCAGCAGTCTCCTTCTGGGTCATAGTCGCATTGCGCTGCGGCTAAAATGCATTTTCTGGAAAAAAAATGCCCAATGATAGCAGAGTCTCACATGAGCTGAAGAGTGTACTGCAAGTGGCTGTTTGGCGTGACTGCAGCAGTGCTGTATAAGGACACATCTGTAGTTGCCCTGGGGTCCCCCAAACCTTAATCCGGCCCTGCTGGTACGCAAGGGAAGAGTGGCTATATGCTTACGGGATTTTTGATGTAATTTTTTTTTTATTGTTTTTTTCTCCTTTGCAATTTTTTATAAAAATGTTTTGTAGATTTTTCGCATGACAGGAATGCTGCATAGGAGTACGACTGTCCGGATCATTGGGGCTGGCCACAATATTACTCCCTGATGACTGGCCCTACCCATGGAACAGCCACTTTATTAAAGCATCAACCCAGTGCTGATCTCCCACCCATCACCAAAATGCAGCAAGCACGCGCCATTGGAGGAACAAAGAAACAGTTTCTCTATGCAGTGTTACTACAATGATCAGAGGAACAACAGATGAAGTAACTCTAAGGGGGATATTCAATTGTTTGAAAAGTCAGTTGGGAGTCTGTTTTTTCCTATCTGATAGACAGGAATAAACAGACACCCAACCGACTTTTCAAACAATTGAATCCCACCCTAATGGTCTACAAACCAAGTTTTGCAAATCATACGCAATTGTCACAATAAAAAACATTAAATATGCATTGGTCACAGCAAGAGCCTGTGCAGATGGACAATACATCTACAATACTTGTTAGCTCATTAACCACTAACACAAGATCCAGTATTTTACCATATTGTAGGTGTGACTGTGCATTACAATATGTTACTCTCTACTACTTACTAGCAACTTAAATGACTCCTAACTCTCACCTTTCTACCAGGTTTCTGCAATTCCCCACACATCCCGTGTAATGAAGCACGCATCTTTGGACACATCGCTGGTAATTCAGCGCACACCCCATGTAATAAAGCACGCGCACGCATACACACACACACACCCCGTAATGTAACACCCTTATGCAGTTTACTAGGCAATTGTATGGCGATTGAATGCATCTATTCTTTTGGACTTGTTCCCACTTGAGACCCACTGGCAAGACCGCCAAGAGGATTACTAGTTTCTAGGTGGGTCTGACCCGACAGCTGTGCATGCAGCCTACGCAATATCCAGCGCTGCGGACAGGTCAAATATACTGAAAAAAAAAAAATTGTCTGTGTTCAGCCCTATGTAAAACTGTGTGCATTTATATGTTATCATTAATAATACATAATAATGCATTATGCAGTGAGTTACTAGCTGCACCATTAGCTGAACTGTGAGTCACCCAAGCTTTCCTACACAGGGTAAAATCCTACTCCACCACTTATTCCCATGTCTTGGGAGATTTACACTTACTAAAAATTCATTCCAAAAATACTGTACTAGCATATATAATTGTATGCAAATGTCATTTCTATAGTAGAAGATACAATGCTCTAAATATTTCACATTGTACTGATCATTTTTATTTTAAGCTTCCTTTTATCATACCAAATAAGAGTAATATTTAAGCACCTGCAGATTTCTTTAGAATTAAACAAACTCATGTCCTATAAAACTCCGGGTAAGTCGCTATTTTCCATATTAATGTCTTCATTTATCTCTTTTAGTGGAATGTATTATCCCTAATTAACATATTTTTCCTTTTTGAAAAGTTTATAAATGTTCATGGTTTTTTTTTTCATTGTTGAGTTCCTAGGGCTGATAAAAGGGCTGAATTGTATTGCATGAGAAAAAGTGTATATCAATGTTTTTCCACATCCACAATCTTCATTGTAGTCAGGCGATACGGTAATGTGATAAGGCGTTCTCTGGCAGCCCAAATGCTGCATGTTTCTTTCCCAGAATTAGTGCTGTGCAGATCACAGTATAACACCAAGCTTATCTTGCCATGTGCCGCATTGTGTTTGCATGTGAAAGAGATCTTTGGGAGTATAGACCCCCGTCTAATGGAAAAGAAACAAAAAGCGCCGACAGAAAAGTGTTGAGCGTTCCCTGGGAGAGGAACACATGCATTACATGCAAACAGAAGTCTGAAATGTCTGCCCTAAATCATATGAATATGTGTAACAGAGTGTGCCTTATCTGCATGTATGCATTTACTCATCTCCACTCAAGCTTGCTACAGGCTGTCCTATTGGGAGCACCATTTGCTTGTAAAATGCAGAAACAAAAAAAAAGGAAGAAGAAGAGAACATGTGAAAAGTAGTTCTATAATTTGCCTTTATTTTGTTAATGGTAACTGGTAAAGTCGTATTATTGGTGAGAAAGTGACCATGAGAGGGCCGGTGTTAGCCAAACCAGGGAGGTCACTCAGATCTGATCGCTGGGCTGCGTTTTTTGCTGCCCTGCGTTCAGATAGTCACCGCCTACAGTGGGAGTGTGTTTTCGCCGTGCAAGTGTGCGATGCTATGTGTACGCCGAGCTGCTAAAATTCTGTGTGTGCAGACTCTGTGCAGCCCAGGACTTACTCTTCCAGTGCGATTGAATCAAGCTGATCGGGGCCGGAGCTGACGTCAGACACCCTCCCTGAAAACGTTTGGGCACGCCACAAATGGCTTCCTCCTGTCAATCACCTTGCCAATGCCCATGCGAACAGACTTTTGCACCATCCCGACACTGAACGGCGATCCCCATTGTTGTTGTTCCGACTCGAGTGCGCATTGTGGTGCATAGGCAAGCGCAGTTATGACCAGATCGCCCGCTGTGCGAAAAAGCACAGCAGCGAACAGATCTGAATTACCCCCCGAGGCTGGCTGGGAAATTTTACCCTGGGGAGCATGTACCCAGCACTGGCCCCTGGTCAGTCACCCAGAGTTGGTATTAGCTAAAACCCATGCTGATTTATCAAAGCACAAACAGCTCTTTTACTGGAGAAAACAGGCTTGCTTCTGCTTTACCCCACATATCAATAGGGTTTCTGGCAGCTGTAACGGGATCAGTACTAAATCCCGCTGGACGGGATCCCGGCGGTCGAAATACCGATACCGGAATCCCAACCACACAATCCCGACAGGGGTGGCGAGCGGAACGCAGCCCCTTCGCTCGGCACACTCATTTATTCTCCCCCTATGGGTGTCGTGGACACCCACGGAGGGAGAATATGTCGGGATTGTGCTGGTCGGGATTCCATCTGGCGGGATCTTGACCGCATCCCACTCCAACTGCTGTTGGTGCAGCCTACTTATCCAGCGTAGAGGCAGTGTTCCCTGTCCTATTAACCACATCATCCAACCTCAGTGCTGGACTGGGGCAGGAAAGGCCCACCAGGGAATGCAGTGGTAGGGGTTCAAGCTTAAGGAGTGCAGCCAGCCACCAAAGGGGTATGGCCAGTGACCACAGAGGGACTTGGCCAACCATTAGAGAGGATGTGCAAAGAATGGGGCTCCTTTATAAAGGAGGGGGGCAGGAATGTGTCAGGATCACCCACTTTGAGTGGCAGGAGGGCCACTCTGGTGTCGTTTCCAAAGAAAAAAATCAAAGCACGAAGTTCATTCATGGTCCTGCTCCACCAAGTTACTGGTAGTTACTCTTCAGGTAGTGGGGCCCTCCGGAGATTTCCACTCTACACCTGTGGGCCAGTCCAACCCTGTCTACACTGGTAAGGTAAGGGCATGCTCATAATAGCAAATCTGCTATTAACCACTTAAGTGATGATTTTTCCCCCTCGAAACCACTCAGAAATTGTAGTTTATCTTACTACTTATTAAAATTTAAAAAGTATTTTTAATAATATATACTATATTAAAAAATATACATATAGGTGGTGTTGTGCACCCCCCCCTCCCCTCCCCAGGCCCCCATTCTAAAACAGTTTCCCACCTCCCAATTGCAACAGATCCAGTGGTCTTAAACCCTTAATATTAGTTATTAGTAACCCCACACCCCCTTAGTATCAAAAAATAAAAAATAATAATCCTTGCTTTATAACTCCCCCCACCCTGTAAAAATACCCTTTTTTGCACACCCCACCCTGTGACCAATGTATTTTATTATTAGTTTACCACCTCCCCCCCTCCAGTATCATGTATCTTTTTTATTTGACAGTCCTCCTCCCCATCTCCATTTGCTATTTATTTCCTACCCCCACCTCCCCATAGACATACCCCCCCCCCCCACATGAAGATCACACCGGAGCATGTGTCAGGGGGGGGTTGATGATCAGTTCTCTATGCTGCAGCTGATCTCTACGCACAGAGACATCAGCAAAGACGTGCTGGGTGAGGAACGAATGTTCCCCTCCCCGCACTGCACTTCACCGGAGCATGCACGTGATACGACCTAGCCATGTAACGTACATCTGGCCAGGGCTGCCATCAGAAATGATGGGGCCCGGCACTGAGAAATATGGCAGCATTCACACTCAGCATGCACTCGCACACAAACACACGCACACACAACAAACAAACAAACAAACACACTGCCCCATTGCTCATTACCTGGGTGGCAGCATTTTGTGGGGGCCAGACAGGCAGTATTCAGGATCGGCGACAGGCCAGCTGTATTCTTACTATAGAGCTGGCCGTAAGTCAATCCACTGCGGCTCTGTCCCTTTGTGGCTGCCTGCCGCTGCGAAGGCAAGCAGATGGCCTGTCCCCCGATCCTGACTGCAACCACTGGGCCCCATCTCAGTCCGGGCCTGGGACTGGCGTCCCCACCGCCCCCTCCTCCTTGATAGCGGGCTTGCACCTGGCTCTGGAAGCATCACATGCGACAGTGCCAGGCAACAGTGCCGTAACTAGACATTTTAGCGCTGTGTGCAAGAAACGGCATCGGCGCCCCCCCTTAACGTAAACCGGCGGCAGTGCGCGCCATAGGCGCGCGCAAAAATACATAGTGGCGTGGCTTCACGGGAAAGGGGTGTGGCCACAAAATAATACCAATTCATATAATGGTGCACAGTAGTCTCCATTATTCAAATTACACCGCACAGTAGCGCCACTACACCAGGTAGAGCTGCTTTTTCACATTACAGCAGACAGCGTCCCCTTTTTACACATTACGGCAGACAGCGTCCCCTTTTTACACATTACGGCACACAGCGTCCCCTTTTTTATACATTACGGCAGACAGCGTCCTCTTTTTACACATTAAGGCAGACAGCATCCCCTTTTTACACATTACGGCAGACAGCGTCCCCTTTTACACATTACGGCAGACAGCGTCAACCTTTTACACATTACGGCAGACAGCGCCCCCTTTTACACATTACGGCAGACAGCGTCCCCCTTTTTGATGAGGGCAGGGATGCTGAAGGTGCAGATACAGGGAGGGTGAGGGCTGGGACGCTGAAGGGGGAGTAACAGGGAGGGTGAGGAAAGGGGCACTCAGGGGGAGTTACAGGGAGGTTATGGGTGCTGAGGGGGAGACACAGGGACATAACACTTAAAATATGTTTGCAAGTATATACACATGATAAGTTACAATGTAACTTATCATGTGTATATACTTCCAAACATATTTTATCCGGCACTGAGTTACATACGTGGCTCAAAATCAAACTCCCCCCCCCCCCTTTCCCCCCCAGTCCCCAGTCGCATCACATATAACAATTACCTGGCAGGCATCCTAGGACTGACAGGAGGCGGCTACAGGAGAGAGCGCACATGTGGAGAGCCTTGGAACAGGAGGGGAGAGCACACCGCAGGTTCGGGAGAGAGCTTCATGAAAAAAAGCTGGAGCAGGGGAGGAGACGTCAAGACGCGGTAAAGGAAGAGGGCGCACACAGCCTGGCGTCTTCACATCACGTGCGGGCGGGTTCCTATTAGGCAGGGGTAGGCGGAGTGCAGGATCGGCAGCTGTATCGGCTGTCAGTGGGGAGCACATTGCCGCACCACAGATCGGTAATAGAGATGGCAGGGGGCCCTTTCAGACAGCCTCCTCATGGACGGGCAGTGGGAGCGCAGCCAGAGGGAATATGCGCTCTAACTAGGTGTGCGCTGTGGGCAATGCCCCTTCAGCACCCACCGGCAAGTGCGCATGCGCAGAAGTGCTAACATCGGCAAATAGCGATTTTAGCTTTTCTCCATAGCATGCTCAATCGGCACCTTAGTGACATTGTCACCAATGTTGTATCCAAATCCCCAGCTGTACAATACTCAAATTCCCAGCATTATGCAACAGGTCAACAAGGATGCAATTCACCACAAACCAAGTCATCAATCCCCCGGACAGTTCACTTTGCTGGGGAATAAGGGAGGCATTGCTACTCTCCCAGGAGTCCTTAATAATCTTGACTCTCCCTGAACATTATGGGAGAGTAGATAAGTGTGCCAGTGTATCATCCACAAAGATGCTCGAGAAGCAGGGCCGTAAAGCGCTGCAGGGTAGGGGGCGCTGTGGGCAGCACTTGTCAATTATGAATTCTCTAATTACTTACTTTCGTATTTTTTGCACCAGCACCAGGCGCAGAGCCCGATGCTGGTTTTAAAAATACGGGGGATCCCCTGTCAATTCCCCCCCCCCCCGCATTTTTAGAACCAGGACCAGCTCGAAGAGCCCGAGGCTGGTTATGCTTTGGAGGGGGGACCCCACGCCATTTTTTTTCTGAATTTTACCATTCCATCTAAAAAAAATATATATATATATATTATTTTAAAAAAATATAAATAATACTTGTGCCTCCAAAAAAGACAAACCAAGTACCTAATCCCTTCTAATATAAATAGATATGCTATTATCAATAAAAAAAAAACACACAAAAAAACATGTTTTAATTTTTTTTTATTAGTTTCACCCACCAAAGTGTGGCGGATTGAAAATGTCGAATTTACTGTCTAAAAGCACTGTTGTCGAATTTCCAAACTTCAATTGAATACACTTTGGTCGAATTGCAGCACTTGTATCATTGCAGAAAAGTCGAATTTGACAAAAATCGAATTTCAAAAAGTCGAATTTTGAAAGTCCGTTTTTTGGACGAAAAGCAACGAATTGCATTGACGATTTTTTTTTTGGGGCGAAAAATTCCCGAAATTCGACAATTTCGGGAATTCGACCGCAATTTCATATACCCCATAGACTTCACTTGAGCGCTCTTTGTTGGTCAGTCCTATATTACATTTCGGAATGCAGATGTGCCCAGGATTCAAACCTGTTGCCTATGACATTGCAGTTGGACACTCTATTCATTGGGCTATCTGCACTTACATAGAAAGCTAGAGAATTCCAAGCTGCAGAGTTTTAACTATGTAAAGCTTACCTTGTATGGGAAGGAGTATCATTGCATGGGCCTTGTCTGGGATTAATTTTGTCATGCCATGCCTCTTCCCTGTGAGGCATGCACCTTATGTCCCTATTGCAAAAATTATGGTGGTGGTGGTGATGAGGGGGGGGGGGGGGGCAATTCTCTTTCTAGCACAGGGCACCAAAAAGTCTAGTTCCAGTTCTGTTGAGAAGTACCATGAAACTAAACTGCTTTTGAGCAGTAGAACCTCAAACCAACTGTATGTCAGGGCTTGGTTGGTTCTTCAGCAAACGGACCAAAAGCTGATGCAACAAGACAATTAAACAAAACATTCCAGCAAATTGCACAAAAATAAATAATGAACACTATTGATAAGGTAAAACCCAGGACTAAAGCCAATAAAACCAGAGCCGGCCCTAATCAATATGATGCCTTAGGCAAGATTTTGGCTGGTACCCCCTAGCACCGCTGCTAGTTCTGCTTCTGACCCTGCACCCCTTTCCCATCCCCATCACCCCTCAGTCTTTGCATTCCTCATTCTGGTGCTCCTACATCCTATATTTTAAATAGGAATAGTGCGCACATTCGGCGCGCAGCCCATAAAGGACCGTGTTCTTTTGGGAAGGGGCATGGCCACACAATAGTGCCCCTAATGAAAATGAAGCCACATAGCAGTGCAACTTTGTTCACATTATATCATGCGATAGTGTCCCTTTTTTTACACGTTACATCACACAGTAGTACCACTTTAACTTATATACATTACTAATCACAGTAGTGCTCCTTATTCATATTACATCACACTGAATTGCTCCTTATTCACATTACACCACACCATATTGCTCTTTATTCACATTAGACCACACAGTAGTGCCTTTTCTATACATTACGCCACACAGTAGAGCACCTTATACACATAATGCCACACATTAGTAATGCCTTTATACACATAATACCACACAGTAATGCCCCTTACACATATGACACACATTATTAATGTCCTTATAAACATAATGCACCTTACAACACTATGCCAACCATTATTAATGCCCTTATACACATAATGACGCACATAATGCCCCTTACATATATGTCGCACATTATTAATGCATTCACACACATGACACACATAATACCCTTACACATATGCCAAGCACTATTGCGCAACAAACCTACCCGCACACAGCACTCACACGGCCGCTAACACTGTGACCTCTTCCTCTATTTGGATACAGATGTGTCCTCATACAACTTGCCTCAACATGCCACGCAGCTCCTGTCCAGCTCTGCTAACATTGGGTGCCTTTTTCTGCATCTTATTTTTTTTTTTTATGTGACTAGAATGCACAAGCAGCTTCCAGTGATTGAAATTATATGTAGCATGCCTATATTCTGTGTGCGTGACTGTGGCTGTATCTGCATACGAAATGCTACGTTACAGTGATTTCCAGGAATACACTGTAATGTAGCATTTCATATGCAGATACAGCCACAGTCACACACAGAATATAGGCATACTGCATATCACTTTAATCAGCAGAATCTGCTTGTGCCCGCAGGCATTCCAAATGCCATAGGCATTTGCCTATGCCTAGGGCCGGCTCTGATACAACGTCTGTAAGGGAAGGATTTACATATACAAGAAATCAGTTCACCATGACACATAAGCCTCCCAGTCGAGGGAAGAGACTGATAGTTTCAAGGAACATATATAAACTTATTTTTGTATGCACTTATGTTTTTTAATCTGGTGCGCATTATGGAACTGTTTTATTGATCGTTATAATGCTGTTATGTTTTTTCAATTTGCCTCTGACCATTTAAGGCATAATAATCCCAAACTATATATAAACTATATTTGTGTTTTATTTTTTTCATATTCTTGAACTAAAGCTCTATAAATCATATTGTAGAATACAAATAACATAATTCTTTGAAACAAAAAAACTTTATCTGATTCTATGCTTTATGATTCATTACAGATATTTTATAATAAGTGGATTTAAAAGTTTAAAGCTCTAACCCTTTTATTTTGCTTTATTTCAGTAATACACATACATGTATTAATTGCAGGATAAACATATGTAAGCTATAGAGAAAATGTAAGTTGTTAGATGATTTTCACAGTCAATTCATAACAGCAAACTCCCTGTACACAATGCAGCGTAAACCAATGTCCAGTATACGGGAGCTGTAGCATGCAGCTCACATAGATTTATCCTCTGGGTAAAACGCGTTGAAAATGCAAAGTATGAATGCAGTGTCATATATGGAGAGAGTATTTACTGTATTCATTTGATGAATGACATTGTAAAATGTACCTCTGATGTCTCAGTTGGAACTGGACAAAAAAATAACTAATAAAAGATTTTATTAAGATAGATAGATAGATAGATAGATAGATAGATAGATAGATAGATAGATAGATAGATAGATAGATAGATATTGTATACTATATATAGTCCTAATTTCCTTCCCCGATAATACATGGCTTGTAATAATATAGTTTTATTTCCAAAAGTGTACAAAGGGCGTTTTCATGCCTGAAGGACAAGCTACGATACCTCATTAGAGTGTTTGTTACAATTTCTGTCCAGGGATCTAACCTAGTCTGGTACCCCAATGCACTGCACTAACAACCTTATGGCAGAATGTTCTAAGTAAACGTCTGCAATCCTAGCGTGCACCCCACCAAAGTAACTACAGTTCCCAGGCCAAAAATGGTAATACTCTCGTTTAACTTTGTCAAATAATTACAATCAAAATTGTTATGGAAAATGGAAAATTTACTTCTTGGGTTTATTAAGTAATAACAGCTGAACAAAACATCTCTCAGGCGGTGTTATAGCTACATGGGATGGGAGGAACTTGTCTACATTTCTGTCTCACCATCAACTGAAATATATTTTGCAGCTGTAAATTCTTAGCAAAAAATACAGCCCAATGTCCAATATACTGCCCAGAGCCATTATACATGATATTTCCATGGCAGTATATAACACAGTCCCATGCCCAGTATGAAGGGGATGTAGTCATAAAGTCAACATTCAATATTTCGACATCACCATGTAGATAGCTATGATGTTGACATTGAACTCGGCATCTGCAGTTTGTCAACATGTGAAATGTTGACATTCTGAATGGACAGGCAGCAGGAAGGGAGAGTTAAGGTTACGGAGGGGTGAAATAGGCACTACAGGAAAGATTAGGGTTAGGCTATTGTAAAACTCTCGCACTGCCGGTGGGTATTCTAAAGGTAAGTATTTCCCAAGGTGTATGCAATTCCACTATCCGATCTTCTTTGTCTTCGCAGAGAGGGGAAATTGAAGAATGTACCGCAAACTCTTCAGTTCTTTTAGCAACGAGATTCAGGGACCCTTAATAAGCCTTTATTATACTAATCTCAACGTTAATAAGAATACCAATGCATAACTGTATTTAGCAACACACGGAATAAATATAGTTTATTTTTCTGCAACCGACGGTCTCAGCAACACTCTGGCTAATAGGAATGAAATTGGGTTATATGCAGCAGGATTATAGACAGGAAATATCAAATAGGGATATACATATATATATACATGTATATCTACCTTCCACCAATATAATGTTTACAATACATTTCCCAGCAACAACTTTTAATAATATCTTAATGTCTCTATACTGCGCAGGGGCTAATGGCCATTACGTTGGTGCACATACAGTTTCTGTTGTGTCAATACCTTACAGATGATATACTGTAAATTTTCTTTCTTTCTTTTTATCCTGTAAAGTTTAAATGGGCTAACTATTCTTTGTGCTCCGTTTTGATAGATGCACTACAATTTGATTCTGTGTCTTTCAATACCAGTTCATCCAAATCCTGTATAATCTGTTAACTGAAGTATTATGGAAGTAAATACAGATGTCTGTCCCCAATTATCAGCAATTAGCTTTATTAATCTGCACTGTACTGATGCTCTCTCCCTATTTTGGGAAAACTGATGTTAATTGTTCTTTTCTCCTTAGGGTAGTGGAGACTGGAAAAGCAGGATTTATCTACTCACGGGGCAGAGTAAGGGACGATGGCAGCACTAATCACTGTGTCTATGTGGCGACTAAGGTAATTTTTGAATACAGTCACACTCCGCTGTATAACTGGCTACCTTGTAATTGGTTACCAGAATTTATATTGTTCTCTGTCAATTCTGTCCATATTATATTAAATAACCTCTGGAAATGCAGCTTGGAGGTCAAAGTAAATTCAGATGTCGTATAATGCCAGGCTATCCTGAGTTCCCCTTCAGTTGGAGACCCTTGTTAATCTACAGTGTCTGTGGTGTCATGTAACTATAACAGCCCTTCAGCTGGAAGCCCTGGTCCTGACACTAACGATGAGGGTACACTCTTTGCCTTATATGGAGTACCAGAGCCGCCTACTGTCCTCCCCTGTATTGTCACTCACGGCTCATACGTCCTTCCCTCCTCGATCCGGTTGGCTAATCAGGTCCCAGCCGCCTCCCGCAGGGCGGTGTTGGAGGAAGAACTCGTTTACCTTCAGCCGCCCCGACAGCACTTCTCTTCAGTCAGAGATACCGGAATCCCGCTGGATGACACAGAGATCACCGGAGACAGAGCCCAGGTCAGTATGATTGACTTCTCAGTTTTCCGGCAGCGGTACTCTTTACTTGTCCGTCCCTCCGCTTGAGCCGCACACCATTCTCCTTCGCTTCTCTCCTCAGACGCCCCGCCAACCGTCGTCTGTCTGCTCTTAAATCAGCTCCGGGCAGGTTCCCGGATCTGTCCCGCTCTCCTCACTTGCTAGCCCCTCTCTCTCCAGGGGTGCACAGAACCCCCCCACAGCCCTGCCAATGAGCCAGTCCCAGGTCCACGAGCCCACATTCCTGCCATATACTCTATCAACTCGCCGGGTTCATTTACTCTCCATGAGGGGTTTATAAGTTCCTGTTCCTCCGTGAGGACAACAAATCATTATAACAATATAACACAAAGAAAAGTCCTTTTTCATCTAGAAGGACAGTATTCATTTTATAAACATATATATAAATGACCTCTCTTTAGCTGGGGATCAGATAACGTGAGCCATAACTGCTCCAGCAGGTCATAACATTAAGCTTTATTGTGTAATATCAGGGCATTACATAATGAGAAGGGAGGGTGAAACACTATGGGGAAGGGTAGGGTTAGGATACAGGACAGGAGGGTTAGGCACTATGGAAAGGATTAGAGTTAGGCTATGAGAGGGGAGGATTAGAAACTATGGGGAAGGTTAGGGTTAGGATACAGGAGAGGAGGGTTAGGCACTATGGAAAGGATTAGAGTTAGGCTATGAGAGGGGAGGATTAGAAACTATGGGGAAGGTTAGGGTTAGGATACAGGAGAAGAGGGTTAGGCACTATGGAAAGGATTAGAGTTAGGCTATGAGAGGGGAGGATTAGAAACTATGGGGAAGGTTAGGGGTAGGATACAGGACAGGAGGGTTAGGCACTATGGAAAGGATTAGAGTTAGGCTATGAGAGGGAAGGGTTAAACACTATGGGGTCGGTTAGGGTTAGGTTACAGGGGAGGAGGGTTAGGCACTATGGAAAGGATTAGAGTTAGGCTATGAGAGGGTAGGGTTAGGATACAGGAGAGGAATGTTAGGCACTATGGAAAGGATTAGAGTTAGGCTATGAGAGGGGAGGGTTAGAAACTATGGGGAAGGGTAGGGTTAGGATACAGGACAGGAGGGTTAGGCACTATGGAAAGGATTAGAGTTAGGCTATGAGAGGGAAGGGTTAAACACTATGGGGTCGGTTAGGGTTAGGTTACAGGAGAGGAGGGTTAGGCACTACAGGAGGGATTAGGGTTAGGCTATGAGAGGGGAGGGTGAGGCTACAGGAGAGGAGGGTAAGGGCTAAGCACTAGGCTAAGGGACGGGAGCCTAGGGTTAGGCATGAGTGGGAGGGTAAAGAATATAGTAACCGCCAGAAGAACTGCTAGATCCACCAGAATCCATCATCACCTGACCACCAGACCCAGAAGACACCACTGGGGCTCCTGCAGCTGTCTTACCTGCCATACCAGGTAAGTCACCACTAGACCACCAGGGACATTATGTCAATGTTGCAATAGTGTAAAAATGAATGTCGACATGGTCAATGTTGAGATGCCGAACATGCCGACATTATAACTAAGAAATGACACAGCATCATAGCTTTGTAATAAATAGCTGTTAACAGTTATCACTTATTTATTCATTAAATCACATATGAATCAATAAATAGGTAAAAAAAATTATAGCAATAACATTTTGTAGCTTCAATTAGAAATCACATATTCTCTGCATAAAGACTAATAAACATAACTGGTAAATAGCAACATGATAATGAATAGCTCAGTAAGCGGAGAGTCTTGCATGTGCCAGGCACCATTGACAGACTTCTATATATCCCAAGGGTGATGCTGCAAGGGTAATCCAGGGCTAAAAGTCTCCCACACCACAATGTGTTGTTTAATATACACCACAATTGGTAAAATTCGTGACGCTGGAATAGCAGTTAGTAACACGCACACTGTTTCATACTGATGTCTGTCCCCTCAGTGGGAACGCTGATGAATCCGTCAGTGTAACAGTCCGCCTGTAGCCGTATGTAGCCAGTGACAATCAGCGTGACGCTGGAATAGCAGTTAGTAACACGCACACTGTTTCATACTGATGTCTGTCCCCTCAGTGGGAACGCTGATGAATCCGTCAGTGTAACAGTCCGCCTGTAGCCATATGTAGCCAGTGACAATCAGCGTGACGCTGGAATAGCAGTTAGTAACACGCACACTGTATCACACTGATGTCTGTCCTCTCAGTGGGAACGCTGATGAATCCGTCAGTGTAACAGTCCGCCTGTAGCCGTATGTAGCCAGTGACAATCAGCGTGACGCTGGAATAGCAGTTAGTAACACGCAAACTGTATCACACTGAAGTCTGTCCTCTCAGTGGGAACGCTGATGAATCCGTCAGTGTAACAGTCCGCCTGTAGCCGTATGTAGCCAGTGATAATCAGCGTGATGCTAGAATAGCAGTTAGTAACACGCACACTGTTTCATACTGATGTCTGTCCTCTCAGTGGGAACGCTGATGAATCCGTCAGTGTAACAGTCCGCCTGTAGCCGTATGTAGCCAGTGACAATCAGCGTGACGCTGGAATAGCAGTTAGTAACACGCACACTGTATCACACTGATGTCTGTCCTCTCAGTGGGAACGCTGGTGAATCCGTCAGTGCTACAGTCAGCCTGTAGCCGTATGTAGCCAGTGACAATCAGCGTGACGCTGGAATAGCAGTTAGTAACATGCACACTGTTTCATACTGATGTCTGTCCTCTCAGTGGGAACGCTGATGAATCTGTCAGTGTAACAGTCCGCCTGTAGCCGTATGTAGCCAGTGATAATCAGCGTGACGCTAGAATAGCAGTTAGTAACACGCACACTGGGCCTAATTCTGAGTTGATCGTAGCAGCAAATTTGTTAGCAGTTGGGCAAAACCATGGGGGTAATTCTGAGTTGATCGCAGCAGCAAGTTTGTTAGCAATTGGGCAAAACCATGTGCACTGCAGGGGGGGCAGATATAACATTTGCAGAGAGAGTTAGATTTGGGTGGGTTATATTGTTTCTTCTGTGCAGGGTAAATACTGGCTGCTTGTTTTTACACTGAAATTTAGATTTCAGTTTGAACACACCCCACCCAAATCTAACTCTCTTTGCACATGTTATATCTGCCTCCCCTGCAGTGCACATGGTTTTGCCCAACTGCTAAAAACTTTCCTGCTGCGATCAACTTGGAATTACCCCCCATGTGCACTGCAGGAGGGACAGATATAACATGTGCAGAGAGAGTTAGATTTAGGTGGGGTGTATTCAAACTGAAATCTAAATTGCAGTGTAACAATGAAGCAGCCAGTATTTACCCTGCACAGAAACAAAATAACCCACCCAAATCTAACTCTCTCTGCACATGTTATATCTGCCCCTCCTGCAGTGCACATGGGGGGTAATTCCAAGTTGATTGCAGCAGGATTTTTGTTAGCAATTGGGCAAAACCATGTGCACTGCAGGGGAGGCAGATATAACATGTGCAGAGAGAGTTAGATTTGGGTGGGGTGTGTTCAATCTGCAATCTAATTTGCAGTGTAAAAATAAAGCAGCCAGTATTTACCCTGCACAGAAACAAAATAACCCACCCAAATCTAACTCTTTCTGCACGTGTTATATCTGCCTCCCCTGCAGTGCACATGGTTTTGCCCAATTGCTAAAAAAAATCCTGCTGCGATCAACTTGGAATTACCCCCATGGTTTTGCCCAACTGCTAACAAAATTCCTGCTGCGATCAACTTGGAATTACCCCCATTGTTTCATACTGATGTCTGTCCTCTCAGTGGGAACGCTGATGAATCCGTCAGTGTTACAGTCAGCCTGTAGCCGTATGTAGCCAGTGACAATCAGCGTGACGCTGGAATAGCAGTTAGTAACACGCACACTGTATCATACTGATGTCCTCTCAGTGGGAACGCTGATGAATTTCTCAGTGCAACAATAGGAATAACGCTTCAGCTGTTTAGTGTTGGCAATTGAAAATATCTCTATTTCTGCACCTGTAAATGTCTATTTTTTCTTTCCATGTCAACATTATGTCCATATAGAAATACTCGTGACATGAGAAATGCGTCAAAATACACCTAACCAGTATAAAATATGACTGATTGTCCAGTATGTACTGCCACATACAATATGTACCCATGCCTGATGCACCAATGATAATATAGCCCTTACTAATATGAAATACAGTCCCTATATTATATAGTTTAGGGGTTCTCAAACGCGGTCCTCAAGGAACCCCAAAGCTCCTGGTTTTAGGTACAGAAGTAGCCAAGCTCATCTTTGCCGCGATGCAGCATGCTGTAACACGGCTCACTGAATGGCGCACCGAGCTGTGACTAGTCACAGCCGGCAACCGCTCCATTAATTCCATTAGGACTTAATCAGGCAATTGCCGACTGCGAATAATCGAAATAGTCATAGCCTTGCTTGACATGCAGCATAGATGAGCATAGCTACATCTCTATATCCATGGCTCAGCACAGATGGTTAAATCAACTAGATTGAGGTGCTAATTAAGTCACCTGTGGCCAAGCATGGATAAACTTAAAACCTGGACTGTTGGGGTGCCTTGAGGAACGCGTTTGAAAATGTATGTATGATATACTGTAGTAGTTAATCCTGGCCAGTATGCAGGGCCGTAACTAGGTGTGTGCGGAGGGGGCACTGCACATAGCGCTGTAGAGTAGAGGGTGCTGTTGGCGGCACCTGTCAATTTAATTACTTTCACGTGCAGCTTACTTTTTTCAAGCCCAGCATCTCCTGACCGCCCCTATCTCCTACTCTGACCCCTTCTCTCGCTAATACCTATACAACATTCATGAACTCAACTTGAGATTTCTTTGTTATTCAGTCACACTGTCCATATCTCTTTCTGGCACAGGGTACCAAGAAGACTAGTTACAGTAGAGAAAACCATTCTACTTCAGAAACGACATCGGAATCACAGAAAGACGTCTGTATCTGTATCACTTCTCAATATACATTTACACTTGTTGTTTTTTTTTTATTATATTTTTTATAATTATTAACATTTAAATGAGCGCTGGATATTTCCATTTATTACTCCTGTGATGTTATTTTCTGTGACCACACCTGATGCAGCAGCGATACTGACAGCTCCTGACATATCCAGCGCCAAATTCTTTCTTTCTTTTCTCCCTTCTATGTAAGTTCTATAATAGTCTGTAATAGTTTAGCAAAAGTCGTGTAACTCCATTTGCTCACTCTCTACTTTCTGTTCTTCTTCTTACAAGAGTATGACATGGACACTGACAAGTAAGGGATTTTTTTTTTTTTTAATAAAGGTGCAAAAGGGTAATTTGTCCATTAATTACCACCATCAGACCTCCTCCCAGTAATGGATCCTGGATAGGAAATGTCATATTGCTTTTATCTCAGCCATCTGTTGTTTCAGGAACTCAAGAGACTCTTGTTCAGTAAAAGATAGTCTATTTCATGTGAGTTAGTCAAGGTGAGCCTAACAGTCATAATTAAAGTAGGAACATTAATCTTATTAGCCTGTTGTAATTATGCTCATCCTATTTCTTAAATCAGTGATGGGCAAAAGGTCACCCTAGGGCCAAATATGGCCCTCTGAGCCTTCACTTGTGGCCCAAGTTCTTTTCTGTTTTAGGGGGAGATTTGTCAAAGCTTGGACAGAGATAAAGTGGAGAGAGATAAAGTATTAACCAATCATCTCCTGTAATTGTTCGAACACAGCCTATAAAGTAACATGAGCTTATTGGTTGGTACTTTATCTCTCTCCTCTTTTTCTCTCTCCAAGCTTTGATAAATCTTCGCCGAGTGTCCAATTTATTAGACATGACCGGTGATATGTTACAACAGACAAGTGTCTCTTTATTTACTTAGGGGGTCATTCCGAGTTGTTCGCTCGTTATTTTTTTCTCGCAACGGAGCGATTAGTCGCTAATGCGCATGCGCAATGTCCGCAGTGCGACTGCTCCAAGTAAATTTGCTATGCAGTTAGGTATTTTACTCACGGCATTACGAGGTTTTTTCTTCGTTCTGGTGATCGTAATGTGATTGACAGGAAGTGGGTGTTTCTGGGCGGAAACAGGCCGTTTTATGGGTGTGTGCGAAAAAACGCTACCTTTTCTGGGAAAAACGCGGGAGTGGCTGGAGAAACGGAGGAGTGTCTGGCCGAACGCTGGGTGTGTTTGTGACGTCAAACCAGGAACGACAAGCACTGAACTGATCGCACTGGCTGAGTAAGTCTCGAGCTACTCAGAAACTGCACAGAGAAGTCTTTTCGCAATATTGCGAATCTTTCGTTCGCAATTTTACTATGCTAAGATTCACTCCCAGTAGGCGGCGGCTTAGCGTGTGCAAAGCTGCTAAAAGCAGCTTGCGAGCGAACAACTCGGAATGACCACCTTAATGCTTTAATTTATTACTCAGATTAAGGGTAATGTGTGGACTTTTAGACGTTTAGAGGGCCACACATGTGGCCCTTGGTGTATCAGGCTGCCTATTATCTTAACATATTTAAAGCTTAAATTCTGGAGTTAAATCTTAGCCAAAGTAATAGAGAATGTAAACAACCCTCACAGTGTAATTTGAACTAATAGAAACACAATAAAAAAAATATATTGTTTGTCTTGTGTTGTTACAGAGAAAACTTAATAAACAGATAAAGTTGGCAGTATCCCTGAATTTTCTCAAAATTCGCAGCCCTATGGGGTAGCGAGCACTTTTGTGTGACTTCGGGCTGCCATAAAATGCAGCTACTGCCTCGATGAATCATGGTGATAAAACTTACACACAAATGGATTGACCCCTAACAGTGTGTCGAGTAAACTGGTACTTGCTGGGATGTACTAACCTATGGCAGAACATTCCGCCACACTTCCATTGCTAGTAATCGCGTATGTGATTAGTATTGCAAAGAACAACTCTCCCGTTAGGAACTGTCCTTTGCGATCATCCGCCGGCACCCCAGCAGCTGTCGCCGGGGCTTAGTCAGTGCAGCCAGGGGAGCGGGAGCGGAGGGACGGTGTGTGTGTGTGTGTGTGTGTGTGTGTGTGTGTGTATGGGATCCTCCTCCTCCCCTGCAGCCAGAAGGTGAAGTCATGGGATCCGGTAGCGCTGAGGTGAGCACAAGGTGGCCGTGCACCAGTGGCATCTCAAATGCTTACATTATGTGCAGCACTGGGATCCTGACACTGTAAGAGCCGGCACTACAGCCACGGCAATCCCCAGGGGACAGCCCCACCTCCCAAAGTCCCGGACTGATGGAAAAATGGGGTCGGGACGCGAAGTCCCACCCCTCCAGCAAAATCCCGCCCTTTTCTGTGAAACCCCACTCCTTTTCCCCAGCGCCGCACCAGGTGTATTTATAGGAAGTGACGCCTCTGCTGGGCACATATCTGGACGATCTGCTGATAAAGGCATCGTCCAGGGAGAGGTTGTTGCAGTCCATTGTTCTCACGACTCATCTGCTCAGGGAACACGGTTGGATCCTGAATCTTCCAAAACCACATTTGTAGCCGACCAGGAGGTTGTCTTTTCTGGGAATGATCCTCGAAACAAAGGTGCAGAGGGTGTTTCTTCCGAAGGAGAAAGCGTTGGTGATAAAAACAATGGTCCGGGATGTCCTGAAGCCAGCCCGGGTTTCGGTTCATCAGTACATTCGCCTTCTGGGGAAGATGGTGGCCTCTTACGAGGCTCTACAGTACGGAAGGTTTCATGCTCGGCCCTTCCAACTGGATCTCCTGGACAAGTCGTCAGGATCTCATCTACACATGCACCAGAGAATACGTCTGTCGCCAAAAGCCAGGATTTCACTCCTCTGGTGGCTGCAACTACCTCACCTTCTGGAAGGCCGCAGGTTCGGGATTCAGGACTGGATCCTTCTAACCACGGATGCAAGTATCCGGAGCTGGAATCCAGCTTACCAATAAACATTCTGGAACTAAGAGCCGTCTACAACGGTCTTTTCCAGGCAGCCCATCTTCTGCGGGATCGAGCTTTTGAAGTGCAGTCGGACAATGTAAGGACAGTGGCTTACATAAACCGACAGGACGGAACGAAGAGCAGAGCTGCAATGTCAGAGGGAACAGGAATCATCCTCTGGGCGGAAAAACACGCGTTGGCGCTGTCAGCAATCTTCATTCTGGGAGTAAACAACTGGGAAGCGGACTTCCTCAGCAGACACGATCTCCATCCAGGAGAGTGGGGACTCCATCTGGAGGTGTTCACGGAGGTAACAGATCTTTGGGGTGTACCTCAAATAGACATGATGGCCTCTCGTCTCAACAAGAAGCTTTGGCGGTATTGTTCCAGGTCGAGGGACCTGCAAGCCATGGCGGTGGACGCACTAGTGACTCCGTGGGTGTTCCTGTTGGTGTATGGGTTTCCTCCACTTGCACTCATTCCAAGAGTTCTAAAACTCATAAGGAGAACAAGAATTCAGGCTATCCTCATTGCTCCGGACTGGCTAAGAAGGGCTTGGTTTGTGTATCTTCTGGATCAACTGCTAAAAGAGCCGAGGCCTCTTCAACTTCGGGAGGACCTGCTGCAGCAGGGGCCATTCGCTTATCAAGACTTACCGTGGCTACGTTTGATGGCATGAAGTTTGAGCACCAGATATTAGCTCGGAAGGGCATTCCGAACAGGGTTATTCCTACCCTGATACAGGCTAGGAAAGAAGTAATGTCTAAACATTACCATCGTATTTGGAAAAAAATATGTATCTTGGTGTGAGTCCAAGAAGTTTCCTACGGTGGAGTTTCAACTGGGATGGTTTCTCCTCTTCCTGCAAGCAGGTGTGGATATGGGCATGAGGTTGGGATCCATAAAGGTCCAGATTTAGGCCCTATCCATTTTCTTCCAGAAACAGTTGGCTTCCCTCCCGGAGGTTCAGACCTATTTGAAAGGGCTTCTGCACATCCAGCCTCCCTTTGTGCCACCTACGGCACCATGGGATCTTAACGTGGTGCTGCAGTTTCTCCAATCGGATTGGTTTGAGCCTCTACAGGAGGTTGAGGTCAAGTTTCTCACATGGAAGGCTGTCACTTTGTTGGCCTTAGCTTCTGCTAGATGTGTGTCAGAGCTGGGGGCTTTATCTTGTAAGAGCCCCTACTTGATCTTCCATGAAGATAGAGCTGAGCTCCGGACACGTCAGCAGTTCCTTTCCGAAGGTTGTGTCGGCATTTCATATCAACCAACCTATTGTGGTGCCAGTTGCTACTGACTCCTCAATTTCATCAAAGTCCTTGGATGTTGTAAGGGATCTGAAAATCTATGTGAAGAGGACTACTCGTCACAGAAAATCGGACTCTCTGTTTGTCCTGTATGATCTCAAGAAAATTGGGTGTCCTGCTTCAAAGCAGACGATCTCTCGCTGGATCAGGTTCACTATCCAGCATGTGTATTCTACGGCAGGATTGCTGTGTCCTACATCAGTAAAGGCCCACTCTACTCGTAAGGTGGGTTTTTCCTGGGTGGTTGCCCGGGGTGTCTCGGCTTTACAGCTTTGCCAAGCGACTACTTGGTCGGGGTCGAACACATTTGCAAAGTTCTACAAGTTCGATACCTTGGCCGCTGAGGATCTGAAGTTTGGTCAATCAGTTCTGCAGGAGCCTCCGCACTCTCCCTCCCGTTCTGGGAGCTTTGGTACATCTCCGTGGTACTAATGTGGACCCCAGCATCCTCTAGGACATAAGAGAAAATAGGATTTGAATTACCTACCTGTAAATCCTTTTCTCGTAGTCCGTAGAAGATGGTGGGCGCCCGCCCAGCGCTTCGTGATCCTATAGTAGTTACTTAGTTCAGTACTGCTTAGTTTTTGGTTTAGTACTGTTTTGTTACTTGGTTAAGTAATCTTGTTCAGCCGTTGCTGATGTTTCAAGCTGGTTAGGTTGGTTTGCCTTGTTTGTGTGAGCTGGTGTGAATCTCGGCACTATCTGTGTAAAATCCTTCTCTCAAAGTGGTCCGTCTCCTTCGGCACAGTATCTAGACTGAGTCTGGTAGGAGGGGCATAGAGGGAGGAGCATAGAGGGAGGAGCCAGCCTACACTCTCAAACTCTTAAAGTGCCAATGGCTCCTGGTGGACCCGTCTATACCCCATATTACTAATGTGGACCCCAGCATCCTCTACGGACTACGAGAAAAGGATTTACCAGCAGGTAATTAAAATCCTATTTTTGCTGGATCCAACCTCTATAGATCAGTAAAAAGCACAGAAATAGCAACAGAACTGCTAACATATAGGGCCCTGTGTATTTTGAGTACAATGCCATAGTATAGCATTTCTTGCACGTAATGCATACTTGCCTACTCTCCTGGAATGGCGGGGAGGCTCCCGAAGTTTGTGTGGCCCTCCCGGCCTCCTAAGTGTCCCGATTATTGCAGCTCCCTCCCGGACCCGGCCGTCCACTTTAGGAGTGAAGTGGGCGATCCGGACAGCCGATGATGCAACCCCATAGATTGTAAGTTCCACTGGGGCAGGTACTGATGTGAATGGCCAAATATTCTCTGTAAAGTGCTTTGGAATATGTGAGGCCGGTGAGGTGAGGAGGCAGAGCCTTTCCTGTCATACTAATGTATGTGCCAGAGTTTTGACTGTATAAAGTAAATGAAAAATACAAAGAATATACAGGTTGAGTATCCCATATCCAAATATTCCGAAATACGGAATATTCCGAAATACGGACTTTTTTGAGTGAGAGTGAGATAGTGAAACCTTTGTTTTTTGATGGCTCAATGTACACAAACTTTGTTTAATACACAGAGTTATTAAAAATATTGTATTAAATGACCTTCAGGCTGTGTGTATAAGGTGTATATGAAACATAAATGAATTGTGTGAATGTAGATACACTTTGTTTAATGCACAAAGTTATAAAAAATATTGGCTTAAATGACCTTCAGGCTGTGTGTATAAGGTGTATATGTAACATAAATGCATTCTGTGCTTAGATTTAGGTCCCATCACCATGATATCTCATTATGGTATGCAATTATTCCAAAATACGGAAAAATCCCATATCCAAAATACCTCTGGTCCCAAGCATTTTGGATAAGGGAGACTCAACCTGTATTAGAAATATCTTCTTTCCAATATTTTAATAATTTTTATAGTCAAAACTCTGCAGTAAAAAGTCAACGACAGGTGAGATAGTGCCTCCTCTGCCTATCTTTTCCTCACATCTGTTTAACACTCACTAAATTTCCAGCAGTATATACAGATGTAGCCACGCTCATTGTATCTACATCTTGCCGCAATTGCTCCACCGCGCAAATGACGCAGCTCGGTATGGCTAGGTGTGGGCGCGTCTAGCCGCGCCAAGAGTGCTCGTTCAGAGCAGATGTAGCCATGGTGACCGTGGCTATCTGTACTGCTGCACCTGTGTGTAATACCCACATGAACCCTTGGGAATTGTGGATAAATATTTCCACACCGAAGAGGTGGCTTTTTTGGTATTTTGGCCAGGCATCACAATGGGCTTATTCATCCCACGGACAACAGGTGTCTCCCCCGAAGCCTGATCTGAACAAACCACATCACCATCAGAATCCTCATCGTCAACTCCTCCTCAGCGCCAGCAACACCCATATCCTCATCCCGGTGTACTTCAACAGTGACATCTTAAATTTTAATATCAGAAACTGGACAGTGAGTGCTCCTTCCAGCACTTGCAGAGGGCGTGCAAATGGTGTAAGGAGCCACCTCTTCCCGTCCAGAGTTGGGAAGGTCAGGCATCGCAACCGCCGACACACTTGGACTCTCCTTGGGGATTTGTGATACCATCTTAGAACGCACAGTTCTTTGCTGTGCTTTTGCCAGCTTAACTCTTATAATTTTTCTAGCAGGAGGATGAGGGCTTCCATCGTCATGTGAAGCTGAACCACTAGTCATGAATATAGGCCAGGGCTTTAGCCGTTCCTTGCCACCCCGTGTCGTAAATGGCATATTGGCAAGTTTACGTTTCTCCTCAGACCATTTACATTTCTTTTTTTGGGTCTTTTTACTGAACTTTGGCTTTTTGGATTTTACATGCCCTCTACTATGACATTGGCCATCAGCCTTGGCAGACGACGTTGATGGCATTTCATCGTCTATGTCATGACTAGTGGCAGCAGCTTCAGCACTAGGAGGAAGTGGTTCTTGATCTTTCCCTATTTTCTCCTCAAAATTTTTGTTCACCATTATTTTTCTGGAGTTATATAACACAATGGGGGTAATTCCAAGTTGATCGCAGCAGGATTTTTGATAGCAATTGGGCAAAACCATGTGCACTGCAGGGGAGGCAGATATAACATGTGTAGAGAGAGTAAGATTTGGGTGGGTTATTCTGTTTCTGTGCAGGGTAAATACTGGCTGCTTTATTTTTACACTGCAAATTAGATTGCAGATTGAACACACCCCACCCAAATCTACCTCTCTCTGCACATGTTATATCTGCCTCCCCTGCAGTGCACATGGTTTTGCCCAATTGCTAACAAAAATCCTGCTGCGATCAACTCAGAATTACCCCCAATATGCGGCACAGGACAACATATTCCTACACCACACAGGGCAAACCCTGTAAAAATTATTTGGATTAAATATTAATAACCCATTTAAATGGAGTAAATAATATACAGCACAGGTCAGTACCACTGGACTTATACTACAGTACCACTGGACTGGATTTATAAGGCAGTATCACTGGACTTATACGTCAGTACCACTTGAATTATACGGCAGTATCACTGGAATTATACGGCAGTACCACTGGGTTTATACGGCAGTACCACTGGACTGGATTTATACGGCAGTATCACTGGATTTATACGCCAGTACCACGGGAATTATACAGCAGTACCACGGGAATTATACAGCAGTATCACTGGAATTATACAGCAGTATCACTGGAATTATACGGAAGTACCACTGGACTTATACGGCAGTACCACTGGACTGGATTTATATTGCAGTATCACTGGATTTATACGCCAGTATCACTGGAATTATACGGCAGTATCACTTGAATTATACGGCAGTACCACTGGATTTATATGGCAGTACCAATGGAATTATACAGTGGTATCACTGGAATTATACAGCAGTATCACTGAAATTATACGGAAGTACCACTGGACTTATACGGCAGTACCACTGGACTGGATTTATATGGCAGTATCACTGGATTTATATGCCAGTACCACTGGAATTATACGGCAGTACCACTGGACTGGATTTATACGGCAGTATCACTGGACTTATACGCCAGTACCACTGGACTTATACAGGAGTACTACTGGACTGGATTTATACGGCAATATCACTGGACTTATACGCCAGTACCACTGGAATTATACGGCAGTATCACTGGAATTATACGGCAGTACCACTGGACTTGATTTATACGGCAGTATCACTGGACTTATTCACCAGTACCACTGGAATTATATGGCAATATTACTGGAATTATACGGCAGTACCACTGTAATTGTATGACAGTACCACTGGACATATACAGCAGTATCACTGAACATATACGGCAGTATCACTGAACTGGATTTATACGCCAGTACCACTGGATTTATACGGCAGTACCACTGGACATATACGGCAGCATCACTGGACTAGAATTATATGCCAGTACCACTGGATTTATATGGCAGTACCACTGGACACATACGGCAGTATGACTGGATTTATACGGCAGTACCGCTGGACATACACGGCAGTATCACTGGACATATACGGCCGTACCACTGGAATTATATGGCAGTACCACTGGAATTATACAGCAATACCACTGGACTGGATTTATACGGCACTAACACTGGACATATACGCCAGTACCACTGGAATTATATGTCAGTATCACTGGAATTATATGGCAGTACCACTGGACTTATACGGCAGTATCACTGGACTGGATTTATACGGCATTACCACTGGATTTATACGGCAGTACCACTGGACATATATGGCAGTACCACTGGACATATACGGCAGTATCACTGGAATTATATGGCAGTACCACTTGACATATGCGGCAGTATCACTGGACTGGATTTATACGCCAGTACCACTGGATTTATACGGCAGTACCACCGGACATATACGGCAGTATCACTGGATTTATACGCCAGTACCGCTGGACATCTCTGGACATATACGGCACTATCACTGGACATATACGGCAGTACCACTGGACATATACAGCAGCACAGGGACACCACCACTGGACTGATGCAGGATAACACAGCACCACTGCAATGGACTGGACTTATACAGCAGCACTGGACATATGGCAGCAGAGGACACCACCACTGTGACTGGACTGATGCAGCACAAGACACTACCACTGGACTGATGGAGGACAACACAGCACCAATGCAATGGACTGGACTTATACAGCAACACTGGACATATGGCAGCAGAGGACACCACCACTGTGACTGGACTGATGAAGCACAAGACACTACCACTGTACTGATGCAGGACACTGAGGACGGAGACACGTCCTCTCACAACACTCTCCAATGCCGGAGTGAAAATGGCGGCGACGTGTGGCTTCTTATATGGGATCCAAACCCTGCGAGAATCCGACACGGGATGGCAACGTTTTGCCTCGTTCTGGTTTCCAAGTCAGGCGGGAAAACTCGGAACCGGGCTCGGGTAGTGAAGTCCGGTAGGGTTCTCATGGAACCGAACCCGCTTGTCTCTATTTTTGATGTGTTGTGGTGACTTACTTCAACCGCATCTCCCAACCGTACCATCATCTCCACTTCGGCACGTTCATCCTAATTTGTGGGGCCTATATCTATGCTCCATACACAGGAGGCACGTGTACCAATAACCTGGTGGCCATACCCACTACTGCGCGGTTACACCCCCAGCCTGTTACTTACAGCCACCCTCCCATGTCCCAATTCCACATTTAGCAATGTTGGGAAGTATGCTTTAACTAGAGAAAGGCACTCTAGTACTTTGCCATTAGAATCCTTTGAACAAAATTCATATTTAATGCAGATTTCATGCAGTTGCCCTGAAGTAAGCCCATTTACTAAGTATAATACACTCACATCATGTGAATGCAGCCTTGATAAGTAGAGCGAGCAGGATTTGCAATTTACTTTTCAACATAGTTTTCAAGTCCTTTTAATAATAAAGTAATGTTCCCTTTAACAGTGGTAAATTTGTACATAATGTTTAAAAAAAAAATTGCCGTTTTATGCATACATGCTTAAACACAGGTCAGTCAGTTTAGTGAGTCATGTTTATACAAGCAGAAATGTTTCCTCTTCCTATTTGCTAGTACAAATTACAACTGTTGGAACAACCTACAGTATTACTATATGCACCCAAAGTTAAATATAAAATGTCTTTGCCATTTTATAAGGCATTAAATGACCTTAAATTGCACTCAGCCTCTGTTGTATCATTGGGGACATCCTGTAACAGGGAGTGTGTGTAAGGACTAGCGGCAGGAAAGGGTTAAGATCCTCTGTGTGTCTTTTTGCCAAGGCTCCAAAGGCCCTGAGGAGCTGAGAATAAACAGAAGCCGCTGTGCTCATTTATCAGCGTATATGTACATATATATATACACATGGGGAGAAATATCAGTCCTTGTTTCACTGGGCACAAATCCTGCCAAAAACATAACAGAGGGGAAGGAGAACATGGGAGCCAGGGGTTCTACACCTTATGGATGCATACAGATAACGACACAGCACATCAGAACATTGGCCATGTCAGTGTTCTTTTTTTTGTCACTATCATCCTTTGCAAATTATCACTTTATCTGCTTCTCCCTTACACTGTCATACAGTAAATAAGCCTTACCACGGGACTTAGATAGTCTGAGTCCCTGGCGCAATACCATCTCTTACACCCTTAGCTCCCAGGCCTCGCACTTCCGTCCATGTTCTCTAAGAATGTGGGACCTCCCAGCTACTGTTTTCCAGATGAAAGGGACTGCCTTTTTCTAAAAGATCTTAACCATTCCGGTTAAGCAACTAATACAAGTAAGTAGCATAATACATTTAGTTTTACATTTATTCATATAACGAAACTCATTAATTATATCCAAATATTTAATTCTGGGTCTCTTATATGTTGCAAATAAATGGGCATCCTCTGGTCCTGATGATGAGTTGGACGTAGCCATATAACACGTCCAATAAAAAAAGAAAAATCGTAATTTTATTTCATGCAATAGCACAGCTGCAGCTATAGCACATGCCCCCGTGTACACAGAGCATACATCATATTCACTTACTCCCATGTTCTTAACCATTTATTTAGCTTGCGATATACACATTTGCACTTAGGCTTCTACCGTGATGCCTCTCTAGTACAGTAAGGACTTTTGTCCCTCTCTGGTACGGAAATCAAGTATGAAAATAGCTAAAACCAAGTATACAATAACAAAATGTGCTCAAACATGAAAATAATGCACTTGAAATCAGCATCACAATCAATTCTCTAGTACTGGCAATCATCATCATCATCATCATCATCATCATCATCATCATCAACATCATTATCGTCATCGCGTCTCTGTATCTTTCTGCATCTGTTCCCAAATACATGAACGTGCTACTACTTTAGTCCCTTTCCCTCATCCTACCTCTCCAGGCACAAGCGGCTGTAAGTACCAGAATGATCACATGAAAATATATATCACAAATGGCGCAAACACAAAAAAAACTCCTTACATTGAAGGTATTTTTGTAGATATCCAATGGGAGGTATCGACCCTTTTAGGCTTGAATGCAGCTCAATAATTACAGATATATAGCACTCCCCCAATTCACCTTTCAGTATCTCAAACGGAAAGAAAGAGACATGGATGGTCATTCCGAGTTGTTCGCTCGCTAGCAGTTTTTAGCAGCCGTGGAAACACTATGCCGCCTCCCACTGGGAGTGTATTTTAGCTTAGCAGAAATGCGAACGAAAGGATCGCAGAGCGGCTACAAAATATTTTTGTGCAGTTTCAGAGTAGCTTCAGACCTACTCAGCGCTTGCGATCACTTCAGACTGTTCAGTTCCTGTTTTGACGTCATGAACACGCCCTGCGTTCGCCCAGCCACGCCTGCGTTTTTCCTGGCACGTCTGCGTTTTTCCTGGCACGCCTGCGTTTTTCCGAACACTCCCTGAAAACGGCCAGTTGACACCCAGTAACGCCCTCTTCCTATCAATCACTCTGCGGCCAGCAGTGCGACTGAAATGCTTCGCTAGACCTTGTGTGAAATTACATTGTTCGTTGTAATAGTACGACGCGCGTGCGCATTGTGGTGCATACACATGCGCAGAAGTTAAATTTTTTTGCCTGATCGCTGCGCAGCGACCGAAAGCAGCTAGCGAACAACTCGGAATGACCCCCATAGTGCAATACAGCCAAACCGAAGAAGGGAACAAAATGTATTACATTACACAAGAAAAAACAAATTAAAAGTATGCCCCATCCACTGTAGTGGTTTAACGTAAACCACTACAGTGGATGGGTCATAGTCAAAACGTGCAGCTACCCTCCCAGGTGTAATTAGGGAATGGGGGTCCAGAGCTCCGGAACTCATAAGCCACCACCAGGTATTCAAGCAGCCAGGACTGTCCCCGATCAGTCAGTCACCACACTTGAAGCTTTTCGAACAATTGTCCTTCCTCAGAAGCAGATGCGTGGTGACTGACTGATCAGGGACCGTCCTGGCTGCTTGAATACCCGGTGGTGGCTTATGAGTTCCGGAGCTCTGGACCCCCATTCCCTAATTACACCTTGGAGGGTATCTGCACCTTGGGACGGTGCCCCATCCACTCTAGTAGTTTACATGCGTTTATGTTTTTTCTTGGAAGTGTAATGTAATATATTTTGTTCCCTTTTTCTATTTGGCTCTATTGCTCTGTAGGCCTAATTCAGATCTGATCGCAGCAGCAAATTTGTTAGATAATGGTCAAAACCATGTGCACTGCAGGTGTGGCAGATATAACATGTGCAGAGAGAGTTAGATTTGGGTGGGTTATTTTGTTTCTGTGCAGGGTAAATTCTAGGGATGAGCGGGTTCGGTTCCTCGGAATCCGAACCCGCCTGAACTTCATTTTTTTTTACACGGGGCCGAGCGACTCGGATCTTCCCGCCTTGCTCGGTTAACCCGAGAGCGCCCGAACGTCATCATCCCGCTGTCGGATTCTCGCGAGACTCGGATTCTATATAAGGAGCCGCGCGTCGCCGCCATTTTCACACGTGCATTGAGATTCATAGGGAGAGGACGTGGCTGGCGTCCTCTCCGTTTATAGAGAAGAGAGTGAGACAGTAGAGAGAGACACAGTAGTAATTTTGGGGAGCATTAGGAGGAGTACTAGTTACTTGCTGAAGTGATAGATAGTGTGACTGTATATTATCTGACTTGTGGGGGAGACACTGACAGTGGGGAGCAGTTAGAGTCTGAGAGCAGGACTCAGGAGTACATATAACGTACAGTGCACACTTTTGCTGCCAGAGTGCCACACTGCCATTGTGACCACACTGACCACCAGTATAATATATATTGTGATTGTCTGCTTAGGAGTACTACTTGCAAGTTGCTGATAGTGTGACCAGTGACCTGACCACCAGTCACCACCAGTTTAATATATATATATATATATATATATATTTATATATATATATATATAATTGTATATAATATATATAATATTGTATACCACCTACCCGTGGTTTTTTTTTTTTCTTTCTTCTTTATACATACTACTATAGTAGCTTACTGTAGCAGTCTGCGGTGCTGCTGAGCTGACTGTGTCCAGCAGGTCCGTCATCAGTCATCACATAATAAATATATATACCTGTCCGGCTGCAGTACTAGTGATATTATATATATATATATTGATTTCATCTCATTATCATCCAGTCTATATTAGCAGCAGACACAGTACGGTAGTCCACGGCTGTAGCTACCTCTGTGTCGCCAGTCGCTCGTCCATCCATAATTGTATACCACCTACCCGTGGTTTTTTTTTTCTTTCTTCTTTATACATACTACTATAGTAGCTTACTGTAGCAGTCTGCGGTGCTGCTGAGCTGACAGTGTCCAGCAGGTCCGTCATCAGTCATTACATAATAAATATATATACCTGTCCGGCTGCAGTACTAGTGATATTATATATATATATATATATATATATATTAATTTAATCTCCTTATCATCCAGTCTATATTAGCAGCAGACACAGTACGGTAGTCCACGGCTGTAGCTACCTCTGTGTCGGCAGTCGCTCGTCCATCCATAATTGTATACCACCTACCCGTGGTTGTTTTTTTCTTTCTTCTTTATACATACTACTATAGTAGCTTACTGTAGCAGTCTGCGGTGCTGCTGAGCTGACAGTGTCCAGCAGGTCCGTCATCAGTCATTACATAATAAATATATATACCTGTCCGGCTGCAGTACTAGTGATATTATATATATATATATATTGATTTCATCTCATTATCATCCAGTCTATATTAGCAGCAGACACAGTACGGTAGTCCACGGCTGTAGCTACCTCTGTGTCGGCAGTCGCTCGTCCATCCATAATTGTATACCACCTACCCGTGTTTTTTTTTTTTTCTTTCTTCTTTATACATACTACTATAGTAGCTTACTGTAGCAGTCTGCGGTGCTGCTGAGCTGACAGTGTCCAGCAGGTCCGTCATCAGTCATTACATAATAAATATATATACCTGTCCGGCTGCAGTACTAGTGATATTATATATATATATATTGATTTCATCTCATTATCATCCAGTCTATATTAGCAGCAGACACAGTACGGTAGTCCACGGCTGTAGCTACCTCTGTGTCGGCAGTCGCTCGTCCATCCATAATTGTATACCACCTACCCGTGGTTTTTTTCTTTTCTTTCTTCTTTATACATACTACTATAGTAGCTTACTGTAGCAGTCTGCGGTGCTGCTGAGCTGACAGTGTCCAGCAGGTCCGTCATCAGTCATTACATAATAAATATATATACCTGTCCGGCTGCAGTACTAGTGATATTATATATTTATATATTGATTTCATCTCATTATCATCCAGTCTATATTAGCAGCAGACACAGTACGGTAGTCCACGGCTGTAGCTACCTCTGTGTCGGCAGTCGCTCGTCCATCCATAATTGTATACCACCTACCCGTGGTTTTTTTTTTTCTTTCTTCTTTATACATACTACTATAGTAGCTTACTGTAGCAGTCTGCGGTGCTGCTGAGCTGACAGTGTCCAGCAGGTCCGTCATCAGTCATTACATAATAAATATATATACCTGTCCGGCTGCAGTACTAGTGATATATATATATATATATTGATTTCATCTCATTATCATCCAGTCTATATTAGCAGCAGACACAGTACGGTAGTCCACGGCTGTAGCTACCTGTGTCGGCAGTCGCTCGTCCATCCATAAGTATACTAGTATCCATCCATCTCCATTGTTTACCTGAGGTGCCTTTTAGTTGTGCCTATTAAAATATGGAGAACAAAAATGTTGAGGTTCCAAAATTAGGGAAAGATCAAGATCCACTTCCACCTCGTGCTGAAGCTGCTGCCACTAGTCATGGCCGAGACGATGAAATGCCAGCAACGTCGTCTGCCAAGGCCGATGCCCAATGTCATAGTACAGAGCATGTAAAATCCAAAACACCAAATATCAGTAAAAAAAGGACTCGAAAATCTAAAATAAAATTGTCGGAGGAGAAGCGTAAACTTGCCAATATGCCATTTACCACACCGAGTGGCAAGGAACGGCTGAGGCCCTGGCCTATGTTCATGGCTAGTGGTTCAGCTTCACATGAGGATGGAAGCACTCAGCCTCTCGCTAGAAAACTGAAAAGACTCAAGCTGGCAAAAGCACCGCAAAGAACTGTGCGTTCTTCGAAATCCCAAATCCACAAGGAGAGTCCAATTGTGTCGGTTGCGATGCCTGACCTTCCCAACACTGAACGTGAAGAGCATGCGCCTTCCACCATTTGCACGCCCCCTGCAAGTGCTGGAAGGAGCACCCGCAGTCCAGTTCCTGATAGTCAGATTGAAGATGTCAGTGTTGAAGTACACCAGGATGAGGAGGATATGGGTGTTGCTGGCGCTGGGGAGGAAATTGACAAGGAGGATTCTGATGGTGAGGTGGTTTGTTTAAGTCAGGCACCCGGGGAGACACCTGTTGTCCGTGGGAGGAATAGGGCCGTTGACATGCCTGGTGAAAATACCAAAAAAATCAGCTCTTCGGTGTGGAAGTATTTCACCAGAAATGCGGACAACATTTGTCAAGCCGTGTGTTGCCTTTGTCAAGCTGTAATAAGTAGGGGTAAGGACGTTAACCACCTCGGAACATCCTCCCTTATACGTCACCTGCAGCGCATTCATAATAAGTCAGTGACAAGTTCAAAAACTTTGGGCGACAGCGGAAGCAGTCCACTGACCAGTAAATCCCTTCCTCTTGTAACCAAGCTCACGCAAACCACCCCACCAACTCCCTCAGTGTCAATTTCCTCCTTCCCCAGGAATGCCAATAGTCCTGCATGCCATGTCACTGGCAATTCTGACGAGTCCTCTCCTGCCTGGGATTCCTCCGATGCATCCTTGCGTGTAACGCCTACTGCTGCTGGCGCTGCTGTTGTTGCTGCTGGGAGTCGATGGTCATCCCAGAGGGGAAGTCGTAAGCCCACTTTTACTACTTCCACCAAGCAATTGACTGTCCAACAGTCCTTTGCGAGGAAGATGAAATATCACAGCAGTCATCCTGTTGCAAAGCGGATAACTGAGGCCTTGACAACTATGTTGGTGTTAGACGTGCGTCCGGTATCCGCCGTTAGTTCACAGGGAACTAGACAATTTCTTGAGGCAGTGTGCCCCCGTTACCAAATACCATCTAGGTTCCACTTCTCTAGGCAGGCGATACCGAGAATGTACACGGACGTCAGAAAAAGACTCACCAGTGTCCTAAAAAAATGCAGTTGTACCCAATGTCCACTTAACCACGGACATGTGGACAAGTGGAGCAGGGCAGGGTCAGGACTATATGACTGTGACAGCCCACTGGGTAGATGTATGGACTCCCGCCGCAAGAACAGCAGCGGCGGCACCAGTAGCAGCATCTCGCAAACGCCAACTCTTTCCTAGGCAGGCTACGCTTTGTATCACCGGTTTCCAGAATACGCACACAGCTGAAAACCTCTTACGGCAACTGAGGAAGATCATCGCGGAATGGCTTACCCCAATTGGACTCTCCTGTGGATTTGTGGCATCGGACAACGCCAGCAATATTGTGTGTGCATTAAATATGGGCAAATTCCAGCACGTCCCATGTTTTGCACATACCTTGAATTTGGTGGTGCAGAATTTTTAAAAAAACGACAGGGGCGTGCAAGAGATGCTGTCGGTGGCCAGAAGAATTGCGGGACACTTTCGGCGTACAGGCACCACGTACAGAAGACTGGAGCACCACCAAAAACAACTGAACCTGCCCTGCCATCATCTGAAGCAAGAAGTGGTAACGAGGTGGAATTCAACCCTCTATATGCTTCAGAGGTTGGAGGAGCAGCAAAAGGCCATTCAAGCCTATACAATTCAGCACGATATAGGAGGTGGAATGTACCTGTCTCAAGCGCAGTGGAGAATGATTTCAACGTTGTGCAAGGTTCTGCAACCTTTTGAACTTGCCACACGTGAAGTCAGTTCAGACACTGCCAGCCTGAGTCAGGTCATTCCCCTCATCAGGCTTTTGCAGAAGAAGCTGGAGGCATTGAAGGAGGAGCTAAAAGGGAGCGATTCCGCTAGGCATGTGGGACTTGTGGATGGAGCCCTTAATTCGCTTAACAAGGATTCACGGGTGGTCAATCTGTTGAAATCAGAGCACTACATTTTGGCCACCGTGCTCGATCCTAGATTTAAAACCTACCTTGGATCTCTCTTTCCGGCAGACACAAGTCTGCTGGGGTTCAAAGACCTGCTGGTGAGAAAATTGTCAAGTCAAGCGGAACGCGACCTGTCAACATCTCCTCCTTCACATTCTCCCGCAACTGGGGGTGCGAGGAAAAGGCTCAGAATTCCGAGCCCACCCGCTGGCGGTGATGCAGGGCAGTCTGGAGCGACTGCTGATGCTGACATCTGGTCCGGACTGAAGGACCTGACAACGATTACGGACATGTCGTCTACTGTCACTGCATATGATTCTCTCACCATTGAAAGAATGGTGGAGGATTATATGAGTGACCGCATCCAAGTAGGCACGTCAGACAGTCAGTACTTATACTGGCAGGAAAAAGAGGCAATTTGGAGGCCCTTGCACAAACTGGCTTTATTCTACCTAAGTTGCCCTCCCACAAGTGTGTACTCCGAAAGAGTGTTTAGTGCCGCCGCTCACCTTGTCAGCAATCTGCGTACGAGGTTACTTCCAGAAAATGTGGAGAAGATGATGTTCATTAAAATGAATTATAATCAATTTCTCCGTGGAGACATTGACCAGCAGCAATTGCCTCCACAAAGTACACAGGGAGCTGAGATGGTGGATTCCAGTGGGGACGAATTGATAATCTGTGAGGAGCGGGATGTACACGGTGATATATCGGAGGATGATGATGAGGTGGACATCTTGCCTCTGTAGAGCCAGTTTGTGCAAGGAGAGATTAATTGCTTCTTTTTCGGTGGGGGTCCAAACCAACCCGTCATTTCAGTCACAGTCGTGTGGCAGACCCTGTCACTGAAATGATGGGTTGGTTAAAGTGTGCATGTCCTGTTTATACAACATAAGGGTGGGTGGGAGGGCCCAAGGACAATTCCATCTTGCACCTCTTTTTTCTTTCATTTTTATTTGCGTCATGTGCTGTTTGGGGAGTGTTTTTTGGAAGGGCCATCCTGCGTGACACTGCAGTGCCACTCCTAGATGGGCCAGGTGTTTGTGTCGGCCACTAGGGTCGCTTAGCTTACTCACACAGCTACCTCATTGCGCCTCTTTTTTTCTTCTTTGCGTCATGTGCTGTTTGGGGAGTGTTTTTTGGAAGGGCCATCCTGCGTGACACTGCAGTGCCACTCCTAGATGGGCCAGGTGTTTGTGTCGGCCACTAGGGTCGCTTATCTTACTCACACAGCTACCTCATTGCGCCTCTTTTTTTCTTCTTTGCGTCATGTGCTGTTTGGGGAGTGTTTTTTGGAAGGGCCATCCTGCGTGACACTGCAGTGCCACTCCTAGATGGGCCAGGTGTTTGTGTCGGCCACTAGGGTCGCTTAGCTTAGTCATCCAGCGACCTCGGTGCAAATTTTAGGACTAAAAATAATATTGTGAGGTGTGAGGTATTCAGAATAGACTGAAAATGAGTGGAAATTATGGTTTTTGAGGTTAATAATACTTTGGGATCAAAATGACCCCCAAATTCTATGATTTAAGCTGTTTTTTAGGGTTTTTTGAAAAAAACACCCGAATCCAAAACACACCCGAATCCAAAACACACCCGAATCCGACAAAAAAAATTCGGTGAGGTTTTGCCAAAACGCGGTCGAACCCAAAACACGGCCGCGGAACCGAACCCAAAACCAAAACACAAAACCCGAAAAATTTCAAGTGCACATCCCTAGTAAATTCTGGCTGCTTTATTTTTACTCTGCAATTCAGATTTCAGTTTGAACACACCCCACCTAAATCTAATGAGCCCTACACACTGGCCGACATGACTGCAGGATATGAACGATCTCGTTCATTAATGAAAGAGATAACGTTCATATCGTGCAGTGTGGAGGCCACCAGCGATGAACGATGCGCGGTCCCGCGCTCGTTAATCGCTGGTGCCCCGTCGGCTGTACATGCAGGCCAATATGGACAATCTCGTCCATATTTGCCTGCACTTCAATGCAGCCGGGTGACGGGGGAGTGAAGAAACTTCACTCCCCACGTCACTGCCCCCCCGCCGCCGGGTCGCCCGTCGGCCGTATCCGCCGTCGGGCAGCGGATCGGCCAGTGTGTAGGGCCTATAACTCTCTCTGCACATGTTATAATATAACTGCCCTGCAGTGCACATGGTTTTGCCCATTAGCTAACAAATTTGCTGCTGCGATCAGATCTGAATTAGGCCCTATGGGGGTCATTCCGACCTGTTCGCACGCTGCTGTTTGTCGCAGCGGTGCGAACGGGTCGGTTCTGGGCATGCTCGGTGGCCGCATTGTGCAGGTGCGTCGTTGCCCAGCAACGGTCGTTGCCACAGCAGCGACGCCGCTAACGACAAAGAAGATTGACAGGAGGAAGGCGTTCCAGGCCGTTTTCCGTGAGTGGTTCGGCGAACGCAGGCGTGTCCAGGCGTTTGGAGGGCGGATGTTTGATGTCAATTCCGGTACCTGCATCGCTGGAACGATCGAACAGGTTAAGTAACTCTTACCCTGGTTTTCTTTTACAGGACTTTTTTACGGGATCCGGTCTGAAGATCGACAGTGTCTAGGTCGACAATGTTTAGGTCGACCACTATAGGTCGACAGTCACTAGGTCGACATGGATGGAAGGTCGACAGGGTTTCTAGGTCGACATGTGCTAGGTCGACAGGTCTAAAGGTCGACATGAGTTTTTCACATTTTTTGGGGGGGGGATTTTTTCATACTTAACGATCCATGTGGACTACGATTGGAACGGTAAAGTGTGCCGAGCGAAGCGGTAGCGGAGCGAAGGCACCATGCCCGAAGCATGGCGAGCGAAGCGAGCCATGCGAGGGGACGTGGTGCACTAATTTGGGATCCCGGTCACTCTACGAAGAAAACGACAAAAAAAAATAAAATCCTCATGTCGACCTTTAGACCTGTCGACCTAGCACATGTCGACCTAGAAACCCTGTCGACGTTCCATCCATGTCAACCTAGTGACTGTCGACCTATAGTGGTCGACCTAAACATTGTCGACCTAGATACTGTCGATAAAACGAACCACACCCCTTTTTTACATAGCAGGGCTGCACAAGCGTTCGCAGCCCTGCTTTGCAGATATACACTCCTCCATAGGTGGCGTCTAGTTGATCGCACGGGCAGCAAAAAGTTGCTACGTGCGATCAACTCAGAATGACCCCCAATGTCCCTTTCTTTCCGTTTTAGATACTGAAAGGTGAAGTGGGGGAGTGCTATAGATCTGCAATTATTGACCTGCATTCAAGTCTAAAAGGGTCGATACCTCACATTGGATATCTACAAAACTACCTTCAATGTAAGGATATTTTTTGTGTTTGCGCCATTTGTGATATATATTTTTATGTGATGTTTGGATTTAGACCAGTAAAGGGTCTTTTTATCACAGGGCTGCACCACGGGTGTGGCACGATCAGTAATCTATTTTTATTGGTATAAGTTCCAGAATGATGTAAATATCCACAGACGTCCGTGTGTCCACTCTTCTGGGCATGTACATAAGATACACTACTATGCTATGAAGTTATGAAGCTATGAAATCCATAAAGAGAGTGAGAACCAAAGAAATAACACTTAGCGGGTGGTTTGTGGCCGATGTACTGCCGGCCGGCTATCCATGAAATCTGTCAGGGGAATATTTATGTATTACCTTGGTCTACCTAGCATTAGCAACCAGCATATACCAAAACAATCAAATCACTGGAAACTGTGTAACTATGACATTGTGACCCCTGTTACTACACAAATCACAATGCAAACACTATGGGACCCAGGGCTGGCTAAAGCCTTCAGGGGGCCCAGGGCACTTCATACAGGGGGCCCTCTCCCTTAACTCAGCACCGCGCTCCTGGATGTACCCGCCATGCCTTCTCCCCATGTATACAGATGTAACCTTATCATTATTTATACTGTGACTGTGAGCGCCGCCAGATCACTCTTTGTTTAACCCCTGCATTGGAGGGCACCGGGGACGCTGGACTGTTTGATATGAGTGGCGAGTACTTGTATATATAAACCCTCAACTCTTATATATTTAATGGCCCCCTTCATCCCCACCCTTTATATATTTAATGGCCCCCCTCACTCCTACCCATTATATATTTAATGGCCCCCCTCACCCCCACCCCTTATATATTTAATGATCCCCCCACCCATTAAATATTTAATAACCCCCTCACATATTTAATGGCCCTCCTCACGGCGCTGGTTCAGCCTGCAAGAGCCAGGGATGATTCTTCTTCTCTCCAGGCTCTGCCGCCATGTTGGGAGTGCTGTTACTGATCATGTAGCCTGGAAACAAGCAGAACAGTCCCTGCACTGCTGCTCCGACCAAGGGGCCCGGGGATACTTACCTCCTGAGCCCACCCCTTAAACCGGCACTGATGGGACCATGAGTATTTGAGCACAGCGGCACTCTAGGAGCTCCAGTAGTGGTTTTTTTAACACTACTGTTTATCATTTAGAGCTCCATTGCACTTACTGTCGCCCTACTCTTAGCTGAAAAGCTCAACTAGGAAGGGCACATATTTACTGGCTTTCTGATGTCTGGTTGATGCTTGGTTGACTGCAAGCTTTGTCAGATAGTGGATTACATATAGTATTATACAATACACGGCAAAATACATGTTGTCACCCTTGATAATTAGTGTGTGTGGCCATCTCTGCCACATGCGTTGCGAACGTATGTTAATAATCAAGCATACAGTCATGCAGCCTCCATAGTGAAACATTAACAGAATGGGTCGTGCTGAAGTGTTGAGTGACTTCCATCGTTGAACTGTCCTATGATGCCATCTTTCCAATAAGTCACTTGATCAAATTTCTGCCATGCTAGAGTTACCCTATTGAACTGTGTTGTGAAGTGGAAACATTTAGGAGCCACAGCAGCACAGTTGCGAAAAAGAAAGCTTCACAGACTGACAAACTGGGAACGCCGTGCGCTGGTGTAGCACACAAAGGTCATCTGTCCTTGATGGTAAATCATCCTTGTAGCAGCATGTGCACAAGAACTTTTTAATGGGGGCTTCTGTCACCTAGAATGGTGTAAAGACTACTGTCATTGTAATCTTGACCTGTGCCAATGCACTCTCCGGACAGGTATAGTACAACATTTCGACATTCAGGATGCTGACCTGCATAATGTCAACATGTCGGGATAGCTATATAATTTTCTTCTACTGTGATAGCTCTAAGCCCACCCTAATCCTAACTACAGCCTAACTCTAAACCTGTAATGTTGACATTGTGACTGTCAACATTATGAGTACATCCCCTCTGGACAGATGTATCACACTTCACCACCTGACAGGTTGGCAGACTACTTGGTTTGGTGGATGGTAGTAGAATGCCTCCTGCCGGAATATGTACTGTCATATATAACTTTTGGATGAGAAGGAATAATAATAATGGTCTTAGGATGTTCTTCATTGTTTAGCCTGGCCCCCTTAGTTTGAGTGAATGCAACTCTTAATGCTACAGTATACAGTGACAGACTGGAGAACTGTGTGGCTCCAACTTCATGGCAACAGTTTGGGGAATACGCTTTCCTGTGTCAGCATGACACTGCTCCCATGCATAAAGAGAGGTCCATCAAATATGGTTTGCAGAGCTTTACGTGCAGACTTGACTGCTCTGCATGGAGCCTGGCCTCAACCATTGAACAACTTTAGGAAGAATTATAACTCCAGCTGCGAGCCAGACCTCACTAATACTGCTGTGGCTGAATGGCTGTGAAATACCACCTAGTAAAAGCATTCCCGGAAGAGTGGGGGCTGTTATACTGTAGCAGAAAAGGAAGGCTTGCTCCATATTACTGCCCATAGTTCTGAAATAAGATGTTCATCAAGCACATTTGAGTGTGATGTTTGCCTGTCCACGTACTTTTGGCCATGTAGATGTATGCTTCAGATACCTTCATATAGAAACATAGAATTTGATGGCAGATAAGAACCACTTGGCTCATCTAGTCTGACCCTTTTTTTTTTTTTACCACATTTTGCCTCAAACCTAATTTCTTCCTTATTTCTTTGTAAGGATATCCTTATGTCTATCCCATGCATGTTTAAATTGCTCTACTGTCTTAGCCTCTACCACCTCTGATGGGAGGCTATTCCACTTGTCCACTACCCTCTCTGTAACTATAACCCAGTAATGGGTAAGTGTGCAGTAGTGTATCTACTATCCATTTCTGTGTTCCCTGTTCCTCTTACTTTCTATACCACTTAAAAAAATGAAGCTTTTCCATAAAAAGCAATAATTTCTGTAAAACTAAAGGTGAATTTGCGAGGCCGCGTGCTGCTGGATACTGCGTATTTTATTACATGTTTTCTGTGTAAGAAGTCATTATATAAAAACAATTAGTAACCACACTTGTGACTGGGTGGTTAGGAACCTGATCTGACTAGGGACAGTCCCCTTTCTGTCGCTGAGTGACACTCAGGGACTCTTTGTCCCAAGGATCACAGAGTGACAGACAAGGCAAGACTTAATGGCCTGGTATTTGCTGAGGGTAAACAGCGCAGTTTGCTCACAAAATCCCCTCCTACCTCCTCTCCATGCCCATTAACCAGTTTACTGCCAGTCTGTTATGCAATGTGTTCTAGGACATGTGGCAGTTATGAGGTTAAATTATTTTTCTTACATCACTCATCTGATTCTTACAATCTCACTTTTTTACAGATACATTAACTTAATTGTTTTAAATGTTTAATTGTTTCTGGGGTTTGGGGATTACGGAGTTTATTTTAATGTAATATAAAGCATAATCAAACAACTGGTAGGTGCAAAGCCTTGACCATACGTATTATACTATACAATGTGCAGTTTATGAAATCAATGACGTCTGTATATTTAAAGTCCGCAGGTCAATTAGTTCGATTGAACTGTGTATTTATTGTACTTTAATCACTGTGAAGTTGGACATCACTGGCCATATAAAAACTCTGTAGAACAAAAAGTAAATGTATGACAGTAAAAATGCTAATCAAACACAAATTATGAGTACGGTAGACTATTGCATTTTATATTCTGCAAGGCAGGACATTTATTTTGTTTATTTAACATTTATTTGTATAACGTCATCACCTTCTACAGCACTTTACCAATGGGAACAAACATAGTAATAAAACAGGACTGGGTATAACAGACAAAGGGGGGCTTTTACCCAGGGGCTGTTTTGTGTGCGGCTTACAAACTGCTACACATCAAATGCAGCTTTACTATACTGTGGTTTGAGGGCTGAAAACATCATTTGTAATGTGTTGCGCTTTCAAATCTCCTCACTGCATGCAGGGCCGGTGCAAGGGTGTTCGGCGCCCTCCTGCAAACTATAAATTTGCGCCCTCTCTCCCATACTTAATAAGGGGACAATGCACGCTGAAGTTAGGTGGGGCGTGGTCACACAATAGTACCAATTAAAATTACTCCATACAGTAGCACAATCTTGTTCACAGGGAACTCGATTCACCGCTGTCGGTACTCCAACTGTCATTTTACACATTACGGCAGGCAAGAGTCCCCATTTTACACATTACGGCAGGCAAGAGTCCCCATTTTATACACTACGGCAGGCAGGTGTCCCCATTTTACACATTACGGCAGGCAAGAGTCCCCATTTTACACATTACGGCAGGCAAGAGTCCCCATTTTATACACTACGGCAGGCAGGTGTCCCCATTTTGCACATTACGGCAGGCAAGAGTCCCCATTTCACACATTACGGCAGGCACGTGTCCCCACTTTACACATTACGGCAGGCAGGTGTCCCCATTTTACACATTACAGCAGGCAGGTGTCCTATTTTACACATTACGGCAGGCAAGAGTCCCCATTTTACACATTACGGCAGGCAGGTGTCCCCATTTTACACATTACACAAGGCAAGAGTCCCCATTTTACACATTACGGCAGGCAAGAGTCCCCATTTTACACATTACGGCAGGTAGGTGTCCCCATTTTACACATTATGGCAGGCAGGTTTCCCCATTTTACACATTACGGCAGGCAGGTGTCCCCATTTTACACATTACGGCAGGCAAGAGTCCCCATTTTACACATTACGGTAGGCAAGAGTCCCCATTGTACACATTATAGCAGGCAGAGAACCCTTCAACAAAGAGAGACAGAGTGAAAAAAAACCCAGAAAGACAGATAGATAGATAGATAGATAGATAGATAGATAGATAGATAGATAGATAGATAGATAGATAGCAGTGACGTGCGGTGAGGTAATTGGCTGGGGAGGCACTGGCTTTTCTGCCCTTCTGCACTATGTCCATGTGATTGATTGATTGATTATATATATATATATATATATATATATGGTAAACTGCACAGTTCGGCACTCCCAAAAACAAATAAACAGCTTGCTCCGGTGTCCCGCTAAAGCAAGAAGCTAGATATGGACCAAATAGCCGGCACTCCCAGAGACTAATAAACAGACAATTCCGCAGTATTACAGCAACTGCGGTATTGTCTGTTTATTAGTCTCTGGGATAGCCGGCTATTTGGTCAATATATATACATATATATATATATATATATATACATATATATATATATATATATACACACATATATATATACACACACACACACACACACACACACACACACACACACACACACACACACACACACACATATATATATAAAAATATATATATAATCAATGTAATATTGCACCTCACCCAGCATAAGAATTGGCAGCACTTCGTATTAGTATAATTTACCTTGATTCAGTAATTGGATTGTACATATAGAAGTATTATAATAATTTATTACATGGCAGCATCTCTTCTCCCTGCCCGCTACTATGACAAGGAGAAGCCGCCACTGCCGTGTGATGTGAGAGCAGCTGCACCGAGGTCAGCCCGCCGCCCCTCCCCAAGTCCCCGTTCTTGTCCCGGGGATGGGCACCTCACCTTCCCGCACAGTATGGCCCTGGTAGTGGCTACCCGATCTGCTGCTCCTTAGCCCGGCTGTAATGCTGACTTCAAAATAGCCCACTCCCACCGCCAGCAGCAGCAGCCGCGCACTGGTACCTTCGGGTATGTATGTGACGGCATCATCCCCATGTACCTGCTGCAGCTCTCCCCAACCCAGAGCCCTGGGACGGCGGAGGAGGAAGAGGACGGAGAGGGAAGAGCCGCTGGTTCCAGGAGATCTGCGCCGCATGCCGCCGGCGCCTCTGGAGACACCGCTGCTGTGGTCAGGCTCCCACCACTACAGCCAGGCAAGTCATGCTATCCGTCGGGTCCCGCTGCTGCTTTCCCCCGCCGAGTATGGGTGATTGGACAGCGGATCCAGCACTGGATCCACCTGTCCAATCACAGCTGCCTCGTTGACAGGGGCGTGCTATGATGTGGGCTAAAAGCCCGTCCCTGTCAACGAGGCACTTCTATATGTGCCGCTTTCCCTGTTTTTTTGAATGGGCTTTTGCAGCCCAGTGCTTGGCCCCGCCCCCTGCTTTATCTTCGTTCCCATTGTTAACGGGAGGCACTGTTATCAGTGCCTCCCAAACTACATTCATGTACTAAAATTAATAGATTACTATGAAGAAGTTATTTATGACACAGTATATGTGTCATAAGTACCTTCTTTGTGTTAGTGCAATCTTTAATGACAGGGGAGGCACTGCCTCCCCTGACTGCACATCCCAGATAGATAGATAGATAGATAGATAGATAGATAGATAGATAGATAGATAGATAGATAGATAGATAAATAGATAGATAGATAGATAATAGACAGAAAGACAGACAGACAACATACATAGATGATAGATAGATAAATAGATAGATAGATAGATAGATAGATAATCACACATACAAAATACTCAGTTCCTCTGTACTGGTCCCAGGCAGTCTCTCTTTTGTTCCTGAGTCCTGTCAGGTGATGAGATGGCTCCATGGATATGGGGGCATCTAGTGGCTCCTGGCAGTACTGCAGTCATCAGTAACTGCAGCTCTCTACTCCTGGAGCCGTCCTTTGTTCGTCAGTCCCACCCACACACCTCCCACTGCTAGTGCCACTGCGCTGGCACAGGGCAGGAGGAGATTACATCAGCGGCATGGCTGGAGTGGGAGTGGGGACTTGAAGAGCCGGTATCCAGGCGGCTGGCTGCTGCTACATTTACAGTGATAGGCGCAGCCGGCAGCAACAGCGCACAGCAAAGGGATGCAGAGCAGTGAGAGCGCCTCTCCAGGCATGCGCCTCCCTGCACTGCATCCCTTTGCTGAGCAGGTTCCGCCGGCTCTGACTGTATGTACAGTTCAGTCAAAACTGCAAGTGGCTTAGGAGGACAATGTAAAACAATGCCTTGTGCCCCTTCCATTTTTACAAGCCTCATACTACTAGGAATTGACCCCGGTCCTCTAGGATAAGCCAAAACAATGATCAGGCACCCGCCTTTACAGAGTACTGGCCCAATGCTGATTACCACTGATGCCCTCTTGGTACTTCTCTCAAGTGGAAACCAGGTCATTCTCTAAAAATATAGTGCGCGCTTTAGTAGTGTTGCCCAAGTAACAAAATAAGTAATACTCACAGATATGTTGGTTTGGGGATCAGATATAGAAAGACAACACATGTTTTGTGTGAACTGTAAACTGTGTAGAGTTGTAGTAAATGGGTAGAATAGGCTAGGGAGGAATACGGCTGGTTCTGAATTTGATAAGCTTGTCCAAAGAAGTGAGCTTTCAGGGACCACCTAAAGTTTTGGAGGCAAAATTAAAATCTTTTGCATCTGAGGAAAAAGTACATAGTGATTGTAGCCAAAAGAACATGGCCTCCTCTTATTCGGTTGAATTTTGTTTTACTGCAGCTACACGGATGAGGCTTTCTACTGTCAGCCCTCCTGGTGCAGCTCTGATTAATCTCAGTGGTGAACTGGGCCAGGATGCCATCTGCCCCCAGACTGCTACAATTATAGTGATCTAGGGTTGCCCGCAGCCCGTTACTTACATGCAGTAGCTGGTGGGCACTAGAAAACGGCACGGCTCTGTACTAAGGCACAGCTTCCGAATCAGCGATTCTGTGCATGTGTGGCTTCCCGCGCAGTCTTCATGAAATGAAGTGGACCGAGCAGCAGCGGGTCAAAAGGAAAATTGGATAGCCAATGTCTGCAGGTGAGTGAGTCAGTGTTTGTGTGATGATGACAATGAGAGACAGATTGGGAGGCAGTGAGAGTCATAAGGAGCGGCTGAGGAGAGACAGGGGGAGGCCGACACAGGGAGGGACGCTGAGAGAGGCTGAGAGACAAAAAGGGGGAATCTAAAAGAGGCTGACAGACAAAGAGGGTGACACTGAGAGACACAGGGGGGGACGCTGACAGACACCGGGAGGTGGAGAGACACGGGGAGGCTGAAAGACTGAGTCATATGTATCAAGACTGGTTTTGTGTTAAAAATCTGTTTTAAAGGCTTATTCAGAATTCTATCTTAATTTTTTTCTTGTCTGATGTATCATTTTTTTTGCACTTTTAGTTTTATCGCATCTCTATCGCATTTTTATTGTACATTTTTCTCTGCATTTGAATTAAAGCAGAACAGTTCCGAAACCACAGAACTTGATGCAACTGAGATTTATCTCATATGTATCAAAATTGTACCTCTGATTTTTTTCACCTCATACTTGCTGTAATTAATGGCATGGTTTGGTTGCGTAATTAGAGCATAAAAGTTTTTTTAATAATTAGTATTTTGCAAAATTTTTTTTAATGATTTCATATTAACATCTTAATCAACTAAATAGAATTTAAATATATAATATCGATAAAAATGTAACTATATATATATATATATATATGTTAAAATAAACTTATTCAAATATAAGTATGCATATTTATACGTCCGGCACTCCATTACTTGGCTAGATGAGTGCTGGATTTGTATGATTTTTTTTATTTAAATGGTGTGGTCACAAATACCACTGGCACCACTGATGTATGAGTGCTGTGGGTTCTAGTCTATTGTTTATATAAAATTTTTGTGGTCGCACATCTTCTTGCATCCCTATTGTCCATATGTAAATTAAATGTTAAGAAATTCCCCAGGTGTTTATTAACTGATATGCTTGGGTGTGGTTCCTGTGTCTTTAAAAGAGTGAAACAGGGCCTAAACCCATGCTAGAAGCATACTGTGTATTTAAAATCCAAAAGATGTCTCAGAGCAATGCTCAGATTTTTGAAAGTCAGTGTAGGGACTGACCAATGGGAATGGCCGTGAAGTGGCTGGTCAGCTTAACAAACTATTGCAATAATTTGGAACTAACATTCCCTGAATTCAGATGAATTACAGTTTGAAGTGTGAATATTAGGTGAGTGCTGAATTTGTATGATTTTTTTATTTAAATGGTGTAGTTACAAATACCACACCACTGGAACCGTGGATGTATGAGTGCTGTGGGTTCTGGCCTATTGTGTGTGTATATATATATATATATATATATATATATATATATATAAATATAGTTTCACCGAGGATGCTGCACTCAGGACACGGGCACAGGAAAGCGATGCTGGTAGCAAATATAATCGATATTGAAGGTTTACTACCAGCATCGCGTTTCTGTGCCCGTGTCCTGAGTGCCGCATCCAAGGTGAAACTTCTTACATTGCTTACGCTGGCACCGGATCAAGCTGCTTCTGGTTATGTGAGTGCCGGACCATACCGTATCTCTGTGTGTATATATATATATACGTCCGGCACTCCATTACTCGGCTAGATGCCTCCACGATTAAGAATTAACATGGTACCTCAGTTTGCGACACCCCAACGTTTCAATGCTATTTACTCAGCATTTTCATCAGGACTAACAAACGCTAAAACTACACTTGCCTTATACCTTAAGTGTCACCCAGTGAGTGGACGCCAGTGGAAGTATTAACAAAATCCACAAAAACTTTCGGCCCATTGTACAATCCGATAAAGACCTTAAACTTCAAGACACTAATATCATGTTGTGCTACACAAGAGGACAGAATTTGCGCGTCATTTTGGTAAAAAACGATAAATCCTCTTTGAGCCATTTGGATAGAAGTAGCAGTAATACTAGATTAGGCTGCTTCAGATGTACTTGCATAGCGTAGTTTTCTTATCCCTGTGAATAGTTTTCCCACCCTTATGGAGGTAAACATTTTCTATCACGCTGACACTCCCATGTTTCGAGCGGCCATGTCCCTTTTTTTTTTTTTAAGTACCACTAAGACATTTTCTCTACTTGCACCACTGTCCACCACATCACCCTTCAGACACCCACGGTCACCTACCAGACCTGTCCAGTAACGCACCCTGTCAGATACCAGACCTTACCACCTACTGCCACTTCTTGTGAAGGCACACCCAGTTTTCCAGGAGCATGCACGCCTAGGGCGCTTGCAAAATATACTCCCCTTCCTTTTTTATGGTGACCCCCCCTCTCATCTTATTGTGGATCTGCCCCTGGCTGGACCTCACATCACTCGCGTGACTGCAAAATCTGTCAATGCATATTGTACCTCTTAGCTGCCCAAGAACGCTTAGCACATTTCCAATGCACATGTGAGACCATACATCTCATCACTACTGCATACACACGGTGAGACGCAATGCGCTGTGCAACTTTTAAGCAACTTAGACACAGTTGAAAAAATAAGATTTTACTTACCGGTAAATCTATTTCTCGTAGTCCGTAGTGGATGCTGGGGACTCCGTAAGGACCATGGGGAATAGACGGGCTCCGCAGGAGACATGGGCACTTTAAGAAAGAATTTAGATTCTGGTGTGCTCTGGCTCCTCCCTCTATGTCCCTCCTCTAGACCTCAGTTAGAGAAACTGTGCCCGGAAGAGCTGACAGTACAAGGAAAGGATTTTGGGAATCCAGGGTAAGACTCATACCAGCCACACCAATCACACCGTATAACTTGTGATAAACTTACCCAGTCAACAGTATGAACAACAACAGAGCAACAGTTCAACCCTGATGCAACCATAACATAACCCTTATTTAAGCAATAACTGTATACAAGTATTGCAGAAGAAGTCCGCACTTGGGACGGGCGCCCAGCATCCACTACGGACTACGAGAAATAGATTTACCGGTAAGTAAAATCTTATTTTCTCTAATGTCCTAGTGGATGCTGGGGACGCCGTAAGGACCATGGGGATTATACCAAAGCTCCCAAACGGGCGGGAGAGTGGGGATGACTCTGCAGCACCGAATGAGCAAACACAAGGTCCTCCTCAGCCAGGGTATCAAACTTGTAGAACTTTGCAAAGGTGATTGAACCTGACCAAGTAGCAGCTCGGCACACCTGTAATGCAGAGACCCCTCGGGCAGCCGCCCAAGAAGAGCCCACCTTCCTAGTGGAATGGGCTTTAACTGATTTTGGCAGCGGCAATCCAGCCGCAGAATGAGCCCGCAGAATCGTATTACAGATCCAGCGAGCAATAGTTTGCTTTGAAGCAGGAGCACCAAGCTTGTTGGAAGCATACAGGATAAACAAAGATTCTGTTTTCCTGACCCTAGCCGTTCTGGCTACATAAACCTTCAAAGCCCTGACCACATCAAGTAACTCGGAATCCTCCAAGTCAGTAGTAGCCACAGGCACCACAATAGGTTGGTTTATATGAAAGGATGAAACCACTTTTGGCAGAAATTGTGGACGGGTCCGCAATTCTGCTTTATCCGCATGGAAAACCAGATAGGGGCTTTTATGTGACAAAGCCGCTAATTCTGACACACGCCTAGCCGATGCCAATGCTAGTAGCATGACCACCTTCCACGTGAGATATTTCAATTCCACAGTTTTGAGTGGTTCAAACCAGTGGGATTTCAGGAAACTCAACACCACGTTAAGATTCCAAGGTGCCACCTGGGGCACAAAAGGGGGCTGAATACGCAGCACTCCCTTCACAAACGTCTGAACTTCAGGTAGAGAAGCCAGCTCTTTTTGAAAGAAAATGGATAGGGCCGAAATCTGGACCTTAATGGAACCCAATTTTAGGCCCAAAGTCACTCCTGACTGTAGGAAGTGAAGGAAACGGCCCAGCTGGAATTCCTCCGTAGGGGCATTCCTGGCCTCACACCAAGCAACATATTTTCTCCATATACGGTGATAATGTTGAGCTGTCACGTCCTTCCTAGCCTTTATCAGCGTAGGAATGACCTCATCTGAAATGCCTTTTTCCGCTAGGATCCGGCGTTCAACCGCCATGCCGTCAAACGCAGCCGCGGTAAGTCTTGGAACAGACAGGGCCCTTGTTGCAACAAGTCCTGTCTTAGAGGAAGAGGCCATGGGTCCTCTGTGAGCATTTCTTGCAGATCTGGATACCAAGTCCTTCTTGGCCAATCCGGAACAATGAGTATTGTTCTCACTCCTCTTTTTCTTATGGGTGTGAGAGGAAGAGGAGGAAATACATAGACCGACTGGAACACCCACGGTGTCACCAGTGCGTCCACAGCTATCGCCTGAGGGTCTCATGACCTGGCGCAATACCTCTGTAGCTTTTTGTTGAGGCGGGATGCCATCATGTCCACCTGTGGCAGTTCCAACCGACTTGCAATCTGCGTGAAGACTTCTTGATGAAGTCCCCACTCTCCCAGGTGGAGGTCGTGCCTGCTGAGGAAGTCTGCTTCCCAGTTGTCCACTCCCGGGATGAACACTGCTGACAGTGCGCTTATGTGATTCTCCGCCCAGCGAAGAATTCTGGTGGCTTCTGACTGAATCAGAACCGGTTGGTCGCGAAGCAGGGTCTCCGCTTGACGTAGGGCGTTGTATACGGCCCTTAGTTCCAGGATGTTGATGTGAAGGCAAGTCTCCTGACTTGACCACAGACCTTGGAAATTTCTTCCCTGTGTGACTGCTCCCCACCCTTGGAGGCTTGCATCTGTGGTCACCAGGACCCAGTCCTGAATGCCGACTCTGCGGCCCTCGAGAAGGTGAGCACTCTGCAGCCACCACAGGAGAGACACTCTGGCCCTGGGGGATAGGGTGATTAACTGATGCATCTGAAGATGTGATCCGGACCACTTGTCCAGTAAGTACCATTGAAAGGTCCTCGCATGGAACCTGCCGAAGGGAATGGCCTCATATGATGCCACCATCCTTCCCAGGACTCGAGTGCAGTGATGCACTGACACCTGTTTTGGTTTTAATAGGTTCCTGACCAGTGTCATGAGGTCTGAGCTCTCTCTATCGGGAGATAAACCCTTTTCTGGTCTGTGTCTAGAATCATGCCTAGGAAAGGCAGATGAGCCGTAGGAATCAACTGCGACTTTGGAATATTTAGAATCCAGCCGTGTTGCCGTTACACTTCCAGAGAAAGTGATACGCTGTTCAGCAACTGCTCTCTTGATCTCGCTTTTATGAGGAGATCGTCCAAGTACGGGATAATTGTGACACCTTGCTTCCGCAGGAGCACCATAATTTCCGCCATTACCTTGGTGAAGATTCTCGGGGCCGTGGAGAGACCAAACGGCAACGTCTGAAATTGGTAATGACAATCCTGTACCGCAAATCTGAGGTACGCCTGATGAGGTGGATAAATGGGGACATGAAGGTATGCATCCTTTATGTCCAGAGACACCATAAAATCTCCCCCTTTCAGGCTTGCGATGACCGCTCTTAGCGATTCCATCTTGAACTTTAACCTTTTCAGGTATATGTTCAGGGATTTTAAATTCAATATGGGTCTGACCGAACCGTCCGGTTTCGGGACTACAACATGGTCGAATAATAACCCCCTCCTTGTTGAAGGAGGGGAACCTTGACCACCACCTGTTGAAGATACAATTTGTGAATTGCAGTTAACACTATTTCCCTCTCGTGGGTGGAAGCCGGCAGGGCCGTCGGTGAGGGGGCATCTCCTCAAAGTCCAGCTTGTATCCCTGAGACACAATATCTATTGCCCAGGGATCCAACAGGGAGTGAACCCACTTGTGGCTGAAATTACGAAGACGTGCCCCCACCGGGCCTAGCTCTGTCTGTGGAGCCCCAGCGACATGCGGTGGATTTTGTAGAGGCCGGGGAAGACTTCAGTTCCTGGGAACTAGCTGTGTTGTGCAGCTTCTTTCCTCTGCCCCTGCCTCTGGCAAGAAAGGACGCACCTTGGACTTTCTTGTTTCTTTGTGATCGAAAGGCTGCATTTGATAATGTCGTGCTTTCCTAGGCTGTGCAGGAATATAAGGCGAAAGATCATAATTACCAGCTATAGCTGTGAAGACCAGGTCCGAGATCCCTTCTCCACACAACCCTCAGCCTTCCATATGCCTTTTAAGTCGGCATCACCTTTCCATTGCATATTCTACAGGACACGTCAAGCAGAAATCGACATAGCGTTGACTCTAGAACCCAGTAGACTAATGTCTCTTTGGGCATGTTTTATATATATATATATATATATATATATCTTAAGACAGCATCTTTAATATATATATCTATATATATATACATATATATATACATACTAGGGTCTCAATCTCTGCTGATAAGGTACTTGTCCACGCTGCTACAGCGCTATAAACCCATGCCGACACAATCGCCGGTCTGAGTAGTGTACCAGAATGTGCACGCTATCTGCAGGATCCCTGAGGATAGCTGTTAAGTCAGGGCTACCTTTTGGGCAAACGTGACACCCTAGGGGAAGATTCCCATCGTATCCTGGCCCTAGTAGGGAAAGGATACTCCCTGAGAATTCTTTGTGGGAAACGGCAGTCTCTTGTCTGGAGATTCCCGCTCTTTTTCATCATGAGAGGAGGGAAATTTACCTCAGCTTTCTTCCCCTTAAACATGTGTACCCTTGTGTCAGGGACAGATGAGTCATCAGTGATATGCAAATCATCTTTTATTACAATAATCATATATTGAATACTTTTCTGCCATTTTGGCTGTAACTTTGCATTATCGTAGTCGACACTGGAGTCAGACTCCGTGTCGATATCAGTGTCTATTATTTTGGATAGTGAGCATTGAGAGACTCTGAAGGTCTCTGCGACATAGGGACAGACATGGGTAGATTCCCTGTCTGTTATCTAATCTTTTGTGCAATAAATTCACCTTAGCACTTAATTACACATATCCAAACAGGTGTCGGCGTTGTCGACGGAGACACCCCTCACACACACATTTGCTCCATCTCCTCCTTAGGGGAGCCTTTTACCTCAGACATGTCGACACACACGTACCGACATTCCACACACTCAGGGAATGCTCATCTGAAGACAATTCCCCCACAAGGCCCTTTGGAGAGACAGAGAGAGAGTATGCCAGCACACACCCCAGCGCTATTAACCCAGGAATAACACAGTAACTTAATGTTAACCCAGTAGCTGCTGTTTATATTGATTTTTGCGCCTAATTATGTGCCCCCCCTCTCTTTTTATCCTCTTCTACCGTGTATCTGCAGGGGAGAGGCTGGGGAGCTTCCTCTCAGCGGTGCTGTGGAGAAAAAAACATGGCGCTGGTGAGTGCTGAGGAAGTAGCCCCGCCCCCTTGACGGCGGGCTTCTGTCTCGCTTAAATATACATTTTCCTGGCGGGGGCTCATACATATATACAGTGCCCATCTGTATATATGTGTACTTTTGCCAAAAGAGGTCCATATGCTGCCCAGGGCGCCCCCCCCCCTGCGCCCTGCACCCTTACAGTGACCGGAGTATGTGAGGTGTGTTTGGAGCAATGGCGCACAGCTGCAGTGCTGTGCGTTACCTCATGTGAAGAATGGAATCTTCTGCTGCCGATTTCGTAAGTCTTCTTGCTTCTCATACTCACCCGGCTTCTGTCTTCCGGCTCTGCGAGGGGGACGGCGGCGCAGCTCTGGGATCGGACGACGAGGGTGAGATCCTGGGTACGATCCCTCTGGAGCTAATGGTGTCCAGTAGCCTAAGAAGCAGGACCTAGCTTCAGAGAGTAGGGCTGCTTCTCTCCCCTCAGTCCCACGATGCAGGGAGTCTGTTGCCAGCAGAGCTCCCTGAAAATAAAAAACCTAACAAAATACTTTCTTACAGCAAGCTCAGGAGAGCTCACTGAACAGCACCCAGCTCGACCGGGCACAGATTCAAACTGAGGTCTGGAGGAGGGACATAGAGGGAGGAGCCAGAGCACACCAGAATCTGAATTCTTTCTTAAAGTGCCCATGTCTCCTGCGGAGCCCGTCTATTCCCCATGGTCCTTACGAAGTCCCCAGCATCCACTAGGACGTTAGAGAAATTAGTATTTGCGCAAATATCAGGCCCATTACTAGCTGTGCATACTATTGAGCCACTAAATATGCTCATTATAAAGATCTACAATTTATGAAGTGTTAGGGGTATATAAACTAAAGGCCAATTTTCAATGATTTTTATTATTAAATTTAAATAAATTAAAATTGTTCTAAATCAATGCTGTGTTTCCAGGGCTAAATCACACCTTTACTAACAGATGATTTTTTTATATTAAGTTTCAAATGTTAGTAAAGGTGTGTTTTAGCCCTGGTAACACAACATCAATTTAGTTCAATTTACACTGATTTGAAATTAATAAACATTGTTGAAAGTCAACATTTAGTAAATATACCCCTTACTGTCCTGTGTCTAGTGATCTAGATGCTCTAGTACCCGGGTACATAACCTTTTCATATCATGTACCTTACTAAGGGGCACATTTAGTAACATGATTATTATCACTAAAATAATGTGAAAAAGGGTGTTTTCATACCCATTTCACATAATTTTAGTATCACTTCACATTCTTTTAGTATCACTAGGCAGAGAAAGCTGTGCGGAGAGCTGGCAGTGTGATCAGCTCTGTGTGTCCAATGGCTCGCAAGCTCTGTCCCTGCATGCGATTGCTATTAATACATCCATGCAATGTAATCAATAATCGCATTGCGGAATGAGTCGATTTTATCACCTCACATCCGCATCCTCAGATACGGATGGTGATAAACCGGCCCCTAAGAGTCTACAAATTCCCTATTGAGAGTCATTATCGCAAACAGTTATAAGTACTCCTAACTTAAATATTTGTTAAGCAGCACCTTTTGTCTTAATTGTTCAAAATTGGATCGCTACTAATGTGTGATGATTAGTATGCTTTATTTATTACTAATACTCTAAACTGTTAACAGGCTGAAATACCATAGAGTCTGTCTGAGGTACCCATGATGGTAAATCTATTACAAGTTCCAGAACCCTCCTATAATAGATATACAGTGTGTACTATTGACTACTTGCTCTGCTGGGCCCAGTATTAATGCATTCATGTGCACATGTTGAAATGTTTCCTAAAAATGAATTAGAAGGGACAGAGACGATTCAACCTCCGAGACAAAGGGCCTCAATGTTCTGTAAAGAGGAGAATTTGGAGGATATATACAGCAAGCTGAGACTGTGCAGGACAGAGCGGAATGCTGGGCATGAGCAAGAAAACTATTACAGTATGAGACACAGAGATCATATAGAGAGGAAAGAGGTGCAACGCTAACATACACTAAGATTAGTGGTGCAATGCAGATCAAAATATGGAACGGAACTGAATTGACAATTACAAAATTACAGATAAGACTGATAAAACAAAAATTATCAGAAAAGTGAGGGATCTAACAGAGTTACTGGATACAGATGTAGAGAAGGTCTGCTAGATTATGGCGTTCTTCATAGCAGAGTTTCTAAACCTTCTCATCAAAGCCACACAACTTTTGCTATTAATTAATATGGCCTCAATTAACATAAAATTATTATTGACTTCAGAATTTCGAATGCTCTTTTTTAACATTGTTCTCTCAATAATAAATTAAATAATTGTGGCCCAAGAAGATAACTACTATTTTTGGGGGGCCCTTAACTGAGTATTAAGTAGTGGCAAATGAATACATGTGTTTATTGTGGCTCTATATCACGTGCTGCCCGGACTATCTGTCTGCATAAAATGCATGCAATGTCAGCAATCTCCCCAGCCAGAGGCAGCTCTTTCATTCGGTGAGTTTTTCTGGAGATTTTTTAGCGAGATTTCTGGCTACTACATCTGTTTGTTTGTATTTTGGACCTTACAAAAATCAGGATGTCTACTTCATCCAGTGAAGAGTGATACTAGCGGATTTCCTGCGCGTTTACCTCCAGTCTCATTCTTTTACATACGGTTACTTAAAACTCGTTGGAAACTCACAGAAAAACTGGCAGTTTCTTTTTTTAAATCGTTGGATATTACAGTCCCCCCAATGTCTTATAATTCTTCCTGTCTGTATGGACTGAACGTCACGCCATATAACACTTAACATAAGAGGCATATCCTGTTCCAGTGCTCCCTCCAAGTGGGAATTAAGAAATGGTGGTTTAGACATTGTAACATACAGCCAGGGGTCACCCCACGCATGTAGAAACTTAAAAAATACAGTGTCGGGGGGGGGGGGGGGGGGGGCAGATTTACCATCCAACCCCTCCCTCCCTACCCTGACTTATTCTCATCCCCTCTATGTTAATCCATCTCCAGCCATCCAATCATCTTTCATGTCTCTCAGCCTCATCCTCCCTGTGTCTCTCGGCCTCACCCCCTACCCTGTGTCCATCAGTCTCATCCCCAACCACCCTGTGTCTCTCAGCCTCACCCCAACCCCTGGGCACACGCATGGAATCTATACAGAACAGGGAGGTGAGCCTCGGGATGCCCAGCTGATTGGGAAGCGCTAGGCACGCCCCCAAAATGACAGAAGCAGGTCTGTGTAATGAGGCCTCACTGACCCAGGAGATGCCACACCCCTCCCATCATGCCACACACCCTTTCCGGGTCACAAGCGTGAGGGTCCCAATTCACCGGACAGACAAGTTATGAGGTATGCACTCCCTATTCTCACTGATGTACTGGAATTGTGGTGCCAGATAAAGTTGGTGGTGTGTTTGTATTATTCTGTTTTACCCTGCAGCTCTGTCCACCACTGATTGGCAGGATTTGGCTAACTGCAACTCTGCCATACAGCAGGATGCCGCTAGGGGCACACTTATATGGGCTCGGTAACACTGATATACTATTGTTCACAAACAGGACATGCCTTCTTAAATTCTTATAAATCCATTTAAGGTCTGCACATTTTGTGCAAAACCGGGCGTGGCTCGTGATCGCGGGTCCTCTCGCAAAGCCACGCCCCTTTCCATTAGGCCACGCCCCTTTTCCGCCGCGCATGTGTCCCACTTTAGAGAAATTAAAAGGTGGGAGGTATGTGTTTCATGATGCTAATGAGACATGTGCTTTATTTCATAACTATGGCCCTCATTCCGAGTTGTTCGCTCGTTAGCTGCTTTTAGCAGCATACTGGGAGTGAATCTTAGCATAGCAGAATTGCGAACGAAAGATTAGCAGAATTGCGAATAGAAATTTCTTTGCAGTTTCTGAGTAGCTCGAGACTTACTCTGCCACTGCGATCAGTTCAGTCAGTTTCGTTCCTGGTTTGACGTCACAAACACACCCAGCGTTCGCCCAGACACTCCCCCGTTTCTTCAGACACTCCCGCGTTTTTCCCAGAAACGGCAGCGTTTTTTCGCACACTCCCATAAAACGGACAGTTTCCGCCCAGAAACACCCACTTCCTGTCAATCACACTACGATCACCACAGCGAAGAAAAAGCTTCGTTATGCCGTGAGTAAAATAGCTAACTTTTGTGTAAAATAACTCAGCGCATGCGCTCTGCGAACATTGCGCATGCACAGTTAGCGGATAATCGCAGTACAGCGAAACTCGGCAACGAGCGAACAACTAGGAATGACCTCCATATTCTTGCTCCCTAAATTGAAATGAACTTTCTGTACTGCTACAGTGTGTGAACCTCTGTTACCCAGCAAATGTGGCTGTTGTGCTCTGTAAAGCTATGCACCTAGATGGAAATATAAGCCCATTAGTAGTGCACATTGATGCACAGTGACTCCAAAGCTGTATTTGTTCTGCAAAGCAGCTGTTTTGCCCTTTGTAATGCATTTTACATCAATTCACAGGTCTGTGTTGTAAGGTATGTCTCTGTTATCTCAGGGAGTTGACATGTTTCTTCCTAACAAGGTGCTGTAGGAGTGGAAAATCAATATTAGGCTGTTGAAGGACAATGGGAAGGATAAGTTCCTCATCATCAAGTTATCACTGGTGGGTAATGTTATCCAAGTGGCTGACATCTTACTTTGCATGTGCAAACACCTTTGGTGGGCGGTTTATTAGGCGATTGCCTTTTAACTTACAGAAATGGTAGACAGTAGGATATACTGGTAGAAAATAATTGTGTTGTATGAAGGCAAATATAGCTTAAAGAGAAACACAATTTCCCACGTTTTCCTCAGGGAGGTCACTTAGCACGTCGGGAGGCTTGGCTGGAAGAGGAGTAGGGCAGAGCAAGCTGTTCTCTTCTGTGCCTGCAGTTGCGCTGTTCCTTTACCCATACTAGCTGACTCTCCCTGAATGTTGGGTAGAGAACCGACTCCCAGAGGAGTCTGGGTACACACTCAAGTGATGTGTAACCGGCCAATATGTCGGCTGGACGTATCAGAACGTAGGTACACATTGAGCGATGTTCAATCATGTTCCGCCCTTCATTAGCATATTACAGGACACTAGTGATATCGTCAGGTTTGATGCGCAGCGCATCAAACCTGACGGCGTCGCTTGTGACCGCGGGCACCGGCATATCGGCATACACACTGCCTGATATGCGCCGTTGTGAGAGATATGTCAGTCTGATCCGCCAGACTGGATAACATAAGGCTCAGCGTGTACCCAGCTTAACAATTTTCCTGAGGTTTGGCTGGGTGTAAGCAACACAGTGATGATGTCATCAATCACCACCCACCATGGAGGAAACATTGGGCAGAGAAATAAGAAGTCTGTGTGCTACAAAGAAATGGCACACTGACGGCTACATGAGCAGCTATATGCCCAAGGACCTGTGATGAGCCCATGGATACGTGATGAAAGACAGGTGATTTGTTCCCAAGCAAGTGTGCTCATTTACTGGATATGTGTGCTCTATACAGGGCATATTTATTAGAGATGAGCGCCTGAAATTTTTCGGGTTTTGTGTTTTGGTTTTGGGTTCGGTTCCGCGGCCGTGTTTTGGGTTCGAACGCGTTTTGGCAAAACCTCACCGAATTTTTTTTGTCGGATTCGGGTGTGTTTTGGATTCTGGTGTTTTTTTCAAAAAACACTAAAAAACAGCTTAAATCATAGAATTTGGGGGTCATTTTGATCCCAAAGTATTATTAACCTCAAAAACCATAATTTACACTCATTTTCAGTCTATTCTGAATACCTCACACCTCACAATATTATTTTTAGTCCTAAAATTTGCACCGAGGTCGCTGTGTGAGTAAGATAAGCGACCCTAGTGGCCGACACAAACACCGGGCCCATCTAGGAGTGGCACTGCAGTGTCACGCAGGATGTCCCTTCCAAAAAACCCTCCCCAAACAGCACATGACGCAAAGAAAAAAAGAGGCGCAATGAGGTAGCTGTGTGAGTAAGATTAGCGACCCTAGTGGCCGACACAAACACCGGGCCCATCTAGGAGTGGCACTGCAGTGTCACGCAGGATGGCCCTTCCAAAAAACCCTCCCCAAACAGCACATGACGCAAAGAAAAAAAGAGGCGCAATGAGGTAGCTGTGTGAGTAAGATTAGCGACCCTAGTGGCCGACACAAACACCGGGCCCATCTAGGAGTGGCACTGCAGTGTCACGCAGGATGTCCCTTCCAAAAAACCCTCCCCAAACAGCACATGACGCAAAGAAAAAAAGAGGCGCAATGAGGTAGCTGTGTGAGTAAGATTAGCGACCCTAGTGGCCGACACAAACACCGGGCCCATCTAGGAGTGGCACTGCAGTGTCACGCAGGATGTCCCTTCCAAAAAACCCTCCCCAAACAGCACATGACGCAAAGAAAAAAAGAGGCGCAATGAGGTAGCTGACTGTGTGAGTAAGATTAGCGACCCTAGTGGCCGACACAAACACCGGGCCCATCTAGGAGTGGCACTGCAGTGTCACGCAGGATGTCCCTTCCAAAAAACCCTCCCCAATCAGCACATGATGCAAAGAAAAAGAAAAGAAAAAAGAGGTGCAAGATGGAATTGTCCTTGGGCCCTCCCACCCACCCTTATGTTGTATAAACAAAACAGGACATGCACACTTTAACCAACCCATCATTTCAGTGACAGGGTCTGCCACACGACTGTGACTGATATGACGGGTTGGTTTGGACCCCCCCCAAAAAAGAAGCAATTAATCTCTCCTTGCACAAACTGGCTCTACAGAGGCAAGATGTCCACCTCATCTTCACCCTCCGATATATCACCGTGTACATCCCCCTCCTCACAGATTATCAATTCGTCCCCACTGGAATCCACCATCTCAGCTCCCTGTGTACTTTGTGGAGGCAATTGCTGCTGGTCAATGTCTCCGCGGAGGAATTGATTATAATTCATTTTAATGAACATCATCTTCTCCACATTTTCTGGATGTAACCTCGTACGCCGATTGCTGACAAGGTGAGCGGCGGCACTAAACACTCTTTCGGAGTACACACTTGTGGGAGGGCAACTTAGGTAGAATAAAGCCAGTTTGTGCAAGGGCCTCCAAATTGCCTCTTTTTCCTGCCAGTATAAGTACGGACTGTGTGACGTGCCTACTTGGATGCGGTCACTCATATAATCCTCCACCATTCTATCAATGTTGAGAGAATCATATGCAGTGACAGTAGACGACATGTCCGTAATCGTTGTCAGGTCCTTCAGTCCGGACCAGATGTCAGCATCAGCAGTCGCTCCAGACTGCCCTGCATCACCGCCAGCGGGTGGGCTCGGAATTCTGAGCCTTTTCCTCGCACCCCCAGTTGCGGGAGAATGTGAAGGAGGAGATGTTGACAGGTCGCGTTCCGCTTGACTTGATAATTTTGTCACCAGCAGGTCTTTCAACCCCAGCAGACTTGTGTCTGCCGGAAAGAGAGATCCAAGGTAGGCTTTAAATCTAGGATCGAGCACGGTGGCCAAAATGTAGTGCTCTGATTTCAACAGATTGACCACCCGTGAATCCTTGTTAAGCGAATTAAGGGCTGCATCCACAAGTCCCACATGCCTAGCGGAATCGCTCCCTTTTAGCTCCTTCTTCAATGCCTCCAGCTTCTTCTGCAAAAGCCTGATGAGGGGAATGACCTGACTCAGGCTGGCAGTGTCTGAACTGACTTCACGTGTGGCAAGTTCAAAGGGCATCAGAACCTTGCACAACGTTGAAATCATTCTCCACTGCACTTGAGACAGGTGCATTCCACCTCCTATATCGTGCTCAATTGTATAGGCTTGAATGGCCTTTTGCTGCTCCTCCAACCTCTGAAGCATATAGAGGGTTGAATTCCACCTCGTTACCACTTCTTGCTTCAGATGATGGCAGGGCAGGTTCAGTAGTTTTTGGTGGTGCTCCAGTCTTCTGTACGTGGTGCCTGTACGCCGAAAGTGTCCCGCAATTTTTCTGGCCACCGACAGCATCTCTTGCACGCCCCTGTCGTTTTTTAAAAAATTCTGCACCACCAAATTCAAGGTATGTGCAAAACATGGGACGTGCTGGAATTTGCCCATATTTAATGCACACACAATATTGCTGGCGTTGTCCGATGCCACAAATCCACAGGAGAGTCCAATTGGGGTAAGCCATTCCGCGATGATCTTCCTCAGTTGCCGTAAGAGGTTTTCAGCTGTGTGCGTATTCTGGAAAGCGGTGATACAAAGCGTAGCCTGCCTAGGAAAGAGTTGGCGTTTGCGAGATGCTGCTACTGGTGCCGCCGCTGCTGTTCTTGCGGCGGGAGTCCATACATCTACCCAGTGGGCTGTCACAGTCATATAGTCCTGACCCTGCCCTGCTCCACTTGTCCACATGTCCGTGGTTAAGTGGACATTGGGTACAACTGCATTTTTTAGGACACTGGTGAGTCTTTTTCTGACGTCCGTGTACATTCTCGGTATCGCCTGCCTAGAGAAGTGGAACCTAGATGGTATTTGGTAACGGGGGCACACTGCCTCAATAAATTGTCTAGTTCCCTGTGAACTAACGGCGGATACCGGACGCACGTCTAACACCAACATAGTTGTCAAGGCCTCAGTTATCCGCTTTGCAGTAGGATGACTGCTGTGATATTTCATCTTCCTCGCAAAGGACTGTTGAACAGTCAATTGCTTACTGGAAGTAGTACAAGTGGGCTTACGACTTCCCCTCTGGGATGACCATCGACTCCCAGCGGCAACAACAGCAGCGCCAGCAGCAGTAGGCGTTACACGCAAGGATGCATCGGAGGAATCCCAGGCAGGAGAGGACTCGTCAGAATTGCCAGTGACATGGCCTGCAGGACTATTGGCATTCCTGGGGAAGGAGGAAATTGACACTGAGGGAGTTGGTGGGGTGGTTTGCGTGAGCTTGGTTACAAGAGGAAGGGATTTACTGGTCAGTGGACTGCTTCCGCTGTCACCCAAAGTTTTTGAACTTGTCACTGACTTATTATGAATGCGCTGCAGGTGACGTATAAGGGAGGATGTTCCGAGGTGGTTAACGTCCTTACCCCTACTTATTACAGCTTGACAAAGGGAACACACGGCTTGACACCTGTTGTCCGCATTTCTGGTGAAATACCTCCACACCGAAGAGCTGATTTTTTTGGTATTTTCACCTGGCATGTCAACGGCCATATTCCTCCCACGGACAACAGGTGTCTCCCCGGGTGCCTGACTTAAACAAACCACCTCACCATCAGAATCCTCCTGGTCAATTTCCTCCCCAGCGCCAGCAACACCCATATCCTCCTCATCCTGGTGTACTTCAACACTGACATCTTCAATCTGACTATCAGGAACTGGACTGCGGGTGCTCCTTCCAGCACTTGCAGGGGGCGTGCAAATGGTGGAAGGCGCATGCTCTTCACGTCCAGTGTTGGGAAGGTCAGGCATCGCAACCGACACAATTGGACTCTCCTTGTGGATTTGGGATTTCGAAGAATGCACAGTTCTTTGCTGTGCTGCTTTTGCCAGCTTGAGTCTTTTCATTTTTCTAGCGAGAGGCTGAGTGCTTCCATCCTCATGTGAAGCTGAACCACTAGCCATGAACATAGGCCAGGGCCTCAGCCGTTCCTTGCCACTCCGTGTGGTAAATGGCATATTGGCAAGTTTACGCTGCTCCTCCGACAATTTTATTTTAGGTTTTGGAGTCCTTTTTTACTGATATTTGGTGTTTTGGATTTGACATGCTCTGTACTATGACATTGGGCATCGGCCTTGGCAGACGACGTTGCTGGCATTTCATCGTCTCGGCCATGACTAGTGGCAGCAGCTTCAGCACGAGGTGGAAGTGGATCTTGATCTTTCCCTAATTTTGGAACCTCAACATTTTTGTTCTCCATATTTTAATAGGCACAACTAAAAGGCACCTCAGGTAAACAATGGAGATGGATGGATTGGATACTAGTATACAATTATGGACGGGCTGCCGAGTGCCGACACAGAGGTAGCCACAGCCGTGAACTACCGCACTGTACTGTGTCTGCTGCTAATATATAGACTGGTTGATAAAGAGATAGTATACTCGTAACTAGTATGTATGTATAAAGAAAGAAAAAAAAACCACGGTTAGGTGGTATATACAATTATGGACGGGCTGCCGAGTGCCGACACAGAGGTAGCCACAGCCGTGAACTACCGCACTGTACTGTGTCTGCTGCTAATATATAGACTGGTTGATAAAGAGATAGTATACTCGTAACTAGTATGTATGTATAAAGAAAGAGAAAAAAACCACGGTTAGGTGGTATATACAATTATGGACGGGCTGCCGAGTGCCGACACAGAGGTAGTAGCCACAGCCGTGAACCACCGCACTGTACTGTGTCTGCTGCTAATATATAGACTGGTTGATAAAGAGATAGTATACTCGTAACTAGTATGTATGTATAAAGAAAGAAAAAAAAACCACGGTTAGGTGGTATATACAATTATGGACGGGCTGCCGAGTGCCGACACAGAGGTAGCCACAGCCGTGAACTACCGCACTGTACTGTGTCTGCTGCTAATATAGACTGGTTGATAAAGAGATAGTATACTCGTAACTAGTATGTATGTATAAAGAAAGAAAAAAAAACCACGGTTAGGTGGTATATACAATTATGGACGGGCTGCCGAGTGCCGACACAGAGGTAGCCACAGCCGTGAACTACCGCACTGTACTGTGTCTGCTGCTAATATAGACTGGTTGATAAAGAGATAGTATACTCGTAACTAGTATGACTATAAAGAAAGAAAAAAAAACCACGGTTAGGTGGTATATACAATTATGGACGGGCTGCCGAGTGCCGACACAGAGGTAGCCACAGCCGTGAACTACCGCACTGTACTGTGTCTGCTGCTAATATATAGACTGGTTGATAAAGAGATAGTATACTCGTAACTAGTATGTATGTATAAAGAAAGAAAAAAAAACCACGGTTAGGTGGTATATACAATTATGGACGGGCTGCCGAGTGCCGACACAGAGGTAGCCACAGCCGTGAACTACCGCACTGTACTGTGTCTGCTGCTAATATAGACTGGTTGATAAAGAGATAGTATACTCGTAACTAGTATGTATGTATAAAGAAAGAAAAAAAAACCACGGTTAGGTGGTATATACAATTATGGACTGGCTGCCGAGTGCCGACACAGAGGTAGCCACAGCCGTGAACTACCGCACTGTACTGTGTCTGCTGCTAATATATAGACTGGTTGATAAAGAGATAGTATACTCGTAACTAGTATGTATGTATAAAGAAAGAAAAAAAAACCACGGTTAGGTGGTATATACAATTATGGACGGGCTGCCGAGTGCCGACACAGAGGTAGCCACAGCCGTGAACTACCGCACTGTACTGTGTCTGCTGCTAATATAGACTGGTTGATAAAGAGATAGTATACTCGTAACTAGTATGTATGTATAAAGAAAGAAAAAAAAACCACGGTTAGGTGGTATATACAATTATGGACGGGCTGCCGAGTGCCGACACAGAGGTAGCCACAGCCGTGAACTACCGCACTGTACTGTGTCTGCTGCTAATATAGACTGGTTGATAAAGAGATAGTATACTCGTAACTAGTATGACTATAAAGAAAGAAAAAAAAACCACGGTTAGGTGGTATATACAATTATGGACGGGCTGCCGAGTGCCGACACAGAGGTAGCCACAGCCGTGAACTACCGCACTGTACTGTGTCTGCTGCTAATATATAGACTGGTTGATAAAGAGATAGTATACTCGTAACTAGTATGTATGTATAAAGAAAGAAAAAAAAACCACGGTTAGGTGGTATATACAATTATGGACGGGCTGCCGAGTGCCGACACAGAGGTAGCCACAGCCGTGAACTACCGCACTGTACTGTGTCTGCTGCTAATATAGACTGGTTGATAAAGAGATAGTATACTACTAATATTATATATACTGGTGGTCAGGTCACTGGTCACTAGTCACACTGGCAGTGGCACTCCTGCAGCAAAAGTGTGCACTGTTTAATTTTAATATAATATTATGTACTCCTGGCTCCTGCTATAACCTATAACTGGCACTGCAGTAGTGCTCCCCAGTCTCCCCCACAATTATAAGCTGTGTGAGCTGAGCAGTCAGACAGATATATAATATATATAGATGATGCAGCACACTGGCCTGAGCCTGAGCAGTGCACACAGATATGGTATGTGACTGACTGAGTCACTGTGTGTATCGCTTTTTTCAGGCAGAGAACGGATATATTAAATAAACTGCACTGTGTGTCTGGTGGTCACTCACTATATAATATATTATGTACTCCTGGCTCCTGCTATAACCTATAACTGGCACTGCAGTAGTGCTCCCCAGTCTCCCCCACAATTATAAGCTGTGTGAGCTGAGCAGTCAGACAGATATATATATAATATTATATATAGATAATAGATGATGCAGCACACTGGCCTGAGCCTGAGCAGTGCACACAGATATGGTATGTGACTGAGTCACTGTGTGCTGTGTATCGCTTTTTTCAGGCAGAGAACGGATTATAAAGTAAACTGCACTGTCCTCACTAGTAAACTCTCTCCACTCAGTCTCTACACTTCTACAGTAACAGTACTCCTCCTAGTCAGCTCCAGTAAATCTCTCTCAGTCTCTTATAATCTAAATGGAGAGGACGCCAGCCACGTCCTCTCCCTATCAATCTCAATGCACGTGTGAAAATGGCGGCGACGCGCGGCTCCTTATATAGAATCCGAGTCTCGCGATAGAATCCGAGCCTCGCGAGAATCCGACAGCGTCATGATGACGTTCGGGCGCGCTCGGGTTAACCGAGCAAGGCGGGAAGATCCGAGTCGCTCGGACCCGTGAAAAAAAACATGAAGTTCTGGCGGGTTCGGATTCAGAGAAACCGAACCCGCTCATCTCTAATATTTATTACATGTGTGGCAAAGTGGAAGGGAGAGAGTTAGAGGGGGTTATTTATGATGATAGAAAATATGGTTAATGCACAAACACACCTACTGTATGAGATAACATCTTGCATGCTGGGTACACAGGCATACAAGGAGCAGACCAGTGTCGGACTGGGGCAGGAAGGGAACACTGAAGGAATGCAGTGGTAGGGGCCTATGTTTAGGGGCGTGGCCAGCCTCCAGAGGGGCTGTCACATTAATTTGCCTAACCATTATAGATGATATGGTCTGGGCCCCTTGATAAAGATACTCCCTTTTACACCTTACGGCAGGCAGAGCTCCCTTTTACACCTTACGGCAGACAGAGTTCCCTTTTGCACCTTACGGCAGGCAGAGCTCCCTATTACACCTTACGGCAGGCAGAGCTCCCTTTTACACCTTACGGCAGGCAGAGCTCCCTTTTACACCTTACAGCAGGCAGAGTCACCATTTACACCTTACGCCAGGCAGAGCTCCCTTTTACACCTTACGGCAGGCAGAGTCACCATTTACACCTTACGGCAGGCAGAGTCACCATTTACACCTTACGGCAGGCAGAGCTCCCTTTTACACCTTACGGCAGGCAGAGTCACCATTTACACCTTACGGCAGGCAGAGTCACCATTTACACATTACGGCAGGCAGAGTCCCCTGTCACACATTACGGCAGGCAGAGTCCCCTGTCACACATTACGGCAGGCAGAGTCCCCTGTCACACATTACGGCAGGCAGAGTCACCATTTACAGAGTCCCCCCATCCTCCTCCGCTGAAATATTCTGCAATTGCCCCTGTGCCTACCCACCTTCCCCCAACAATTGAATTCCCCCCACTGTATTCACACATAACCACATATACCCACACAGCCACATATATATTTACACACATAGCTACACACAGCAACATATAAACAAACATAACCACATACACACACAAAGCCATTGTCCCTGTCTCAGCACTCTCCCCACCTTCAGTCCCTCTACTCACTAGTTGCTCCGTCTCCCTTTCTCTGTTGCTGTCAGCGTGCGGAGCCAGTGAGTCAGGGGGATGGGTACGCTAACTGAAAGCACCGCTTTTCCTTCAGCCAGGGGGGCGGGCACACTGCCAGAAAGCCCCGCCTACCCTTCTCTGCTGCTGTCAGCGTGCGGGAGCTGTGCTGCCGGACTGAGCCGTGGCGCACTGTTTCCATGAGGTGGGGGGCAGCGGGCGGACAAGGGGCGGGGGCGACGGCTTCCGGCAGCAGCTTAGCACTTCAAGCTCCGAGCCCGGCTTGGGGAGAAGGGGAGGCGGAGCTGACACATAGGCAGCGGCACTGGTGCTGCCGCTGTCTACTATAGATTATGGTGGAGGCTGGTTGCGCCCCAGGTCATCCTGCACTGTGGGCAAGGCACACAGCGCACATACCTAGTTACGGCCCTGCTCCTATGGACCAGTCCAACCCTGGAGCAGACTTATAGGCCATCCAGGCTCTTTCTGTGACCATTTTTTTCTGTGACAAGTGTGCATGCATGGTTCACAGGTAAAAAACTTTATAACTGCTTTGGGGATCATTTGCAGTTGCACTTTAAGTACATTTTATAACATGTCTCTCAGACATACAGTAGCAGTATGCGCCCACATCAGCAGCGTGTACAAACTGTAGGTGTTGCTTTCACCATCTCCATAAAATGCTTTTTCGAATGTAGGTAAGTATGCGTTTTCCTCTCCCCATACTTGCCTACTCTCTTGTAATCGCTGAAAGGCTACGAAAATCGGATGGCCCTCTCAGGCCCCCTGGAAGAATAGACAAGTCTCCCATTTATTGCAGCACCTGGAGCCGGCTGCCCACTTTGTAAGTGAAGTGGGCAGTCTAGGCAGCTGATGACGCGATTCTTGCTGAATCGCGTCATGAAAAGCCACGCCCCCTCCTGTATAATACTGGTAATATCGGCATTATAACCACCATGCCCTGTACAGCTTAATTTAAATAGACCCACCCTCACCCCATCCCCTGTACTGTGACATGAGCCCGTCTCACTCCCCTTCTGTGCCGACCTGGCTGCTCTCTCCCGGAGAGAGCAGCAAGGAAGTCGGCAACTAGGCCTCTCCCTCTGCACTGACATCATCCATCAACTCTGAGATTCTATAGCAGAGCTACGTTATATATAATACATTACATATGACACTGCTCCGAGCCAAAAACAGAGCACAGTGTTTCTATGTACATTAGTGCATAGGACCCAAAGTAATTCTCCTTATTAAAGCTTCACATGCAAATGCATACTTAATTCTACACTTGGTGTTTTTAGAAATTTTATACAACAAAATGACAACCTCTTACAGCATGTTCTCTAGCAAACTGTTTTTCATATAGTAGATAAAACATTTTGTATAGGGGCTGTGGCTTGGTTCACTGCTGAAATGCAGCATAAAACAGAGCTCTCCAGACCTCAAATTGTTGAATGATGCAGACTATATGTTACCTTGCCTCATTGTGCTCTACCTTCGATGTTGTATTACGGTATTTCTGATATGTCCTCTTCCTATCTACTTGTCTTTATTAGTTTTTCTTTCTACTCTATATCTTCCCTTTTTGTTTTGTGTATGACTATTTGTGTAAAACTTCAATAAAAATTTAATATTAAAAAAAAAAACACCAGAGCTCTCCAGTATTTGTTCTGCATGCACAAAAAGTTAGCCCTTGGACCCTTTGCGCCATTTACTCTAATTCAGCTCCTCTGTGTCCAAATTGGCTGTTAGTTTTCTCGCCAATCCCTTGTACTTTGTACATCAAAAATGATAACCTACAGATGTCAGTGTGCAGTGGCGTGCTACAAAAGCTGGGCAGCCACTACTTGCCCGACACTGTATAAATGACGTGATAGAATCTGGGAAGAGAGTCATGTAGGCCATTCTGTAGTTATTATTACTGCTTGTCCTATCTACATAAGTAGACTTTGTGCTTCTTTTATGGCAGAGCCAGTATTGGTAAAATGAATCAATAATTATTCGGGGAAGCCAGCATAACTGTATTACATAGATATATCTGTAATGGGTGAAAGGTTTGTGGTGCAAACTGGCCCCTGGATCTAGGGAGCCCCACATAACATAGCATGAGACTCATGGGAACGGAAACCGGAGCATGCAGTAGACTTTGGCACAAAGCTAGAGTCTATTGGCTGCCAGAGAGAAGGAGGCCCACACAGAGCATGCACAGGGGCCCTCTCCTCTCTTAAACCGCCCCTGCATCCTACAAATGTGATTACCAGCAGCTGTGCTAGCCAGGCTGTGGTGATTGGGACTAACTGGGATACCAGCAGCAGGAGGTTCCCCATTATATTGGTAATCAGACTAGTCAGTGCAAGACTAGTTCAACTAGTAGAGGAGGGGTAGAGTAAAAAATATCACTACTCCCCTTGTGTACATCATCTTCTTTTGAAAGCACAGAGGCTCTTCCGAGCCTGCGCTGGACAATGGAGTTCTGCAGTAATGAATGAGTTCAAGCCACTTTTTCACCATCCAGTCCATGCATAATGATCAAGGGGCTCATAAAACCCCTAAAAGATAAGCTACAATTATAACACCACCACCCCCAGGCGCAGGCAGTAGTATTGGCCAGGTTGTCTTTTACATAATTCCTCCCCAAAGAAGCACTGGTTCTGTAATGACCAACCTGGGGCTGGCCTTTACTATAGTAGGGAGACCCAATGCTCATTGTCTTCTTGTAGAGGAAACAGGTCTAGGCTGCCTAGTTTTGGGGCTGGTTGAGGATTGGACGCATGCCACCCATTTTAATTTGACTTTTTATATCACATATTGCAATATCTGTGGCTTGAGATCAAGTAGCTGTCACTAGTTCTGCCAGCCATGTGTTTTTCTGCAATGACTGTCCGTTCCCTCACTCAGACCATAGAGGGTAGTAATTCATTAATTAATTTAAAATGAATTGCTTTAATTGTTTGTTAACACCCACATCAGTCACTGTAACCAGAACCTCGTATATGTACAAGGGCCCTCATTCCGAGTTGTTCGCTCTGTATTTTTCTTCGCATCGCAGCGATTTTCCGCTAATTGCGCATGCGCAATGTTCGCACTGCGACTGCGCCAAGTAAATTTGCTAAGAAGTTTGGTATTTTACTCACGGCATTACAAGGTTTTTTCTTCGTTCTGGTGATCGTAATCTGATTGACAGGAAGTGGGTGTTTCTGGGCGGAAACTGGCCGTTTTATGGGAGTGTGCGGAAAAACGCTGGCGTTTCTGGGAAAAACGCGGGAGTGTCTGGGTGAACGCTGGGTGTTTTTGTGACGTCAAACCAGGAACGAAACTGACTGAACTGATCGCAGTGGCAGAGTAAGTATCGAGCTACTCAGAAACTGCTAAGAATTTTCTATTCGCAATTTTGAGAATCTTTCGTTCGCAATTTTGCTAAGCTAAGATTCACTCCCAGTAGGCGGCGGCTTAGCGTGTGCAATGCTGCTAAAAGCAGCTTGCGAGCGAACAACTCGGAATGAGGGCCAATGATACAACAACAAGCCAAGAAGTTAGCCATGGTATTGCAGGTAAATTAAATGACTAGTACCTTTGAGAAAAATAAAGTGGAGAAGTTGCCCATATCTGTCTCCACAGTTTGATACATCTCCCCTTTCATGTTCAACATGGACATATAGGGGGTATTTCAACTGGGAGTAAGGTTTAGCCCGCAAAAAAACTGGCAGACCTTGCGCCCAATTTTGGATTACCAAGGGTATGCGTGCTCCCGATATCCACGGCATCCAATGAAAAAAAAAAAAATCATGCTGGGTTTACAACTTTGAAAACCCCACTGCGAGAAAGAAAAAAAGAAAAAAAAAAGATACTTACCGGTGCAGTGGTCTCCCCTCCATCTTCCCACTGGGGAGGGGTCTGCTGGGAGTGGAGGTGGCTCCTGGGAGATGTACTTCTCCATGCTGCTGCCTCCTGGAAGGGGGGATGAGGGGGAGACACACCCACAGGGGGGAGAGGCCACACACACACACTAGGGGTTACACACACACACATATACAGTACTTACACACAACACTGCTGCAGAAGATCGGCCCCGACGCTGGATGAAAAAGATACCACTTCAGAAGTTGGAAATTTCCAGTTGCTCAATTAGTCCTTAGAGAGAGAGTGCTGCAAGGGTGCCAGAGCAAGTCCCAGTGATTTTTCTCAAAAATAAAGATTTTAGGAAAAATCAGACTTGCTCTGGCGGTGTGTGAAAAAAGACGCAGTGATTTCTATAGAAATCACCTATAGAAATCACAGCTTGTTATTTTCTCTCCTTTAATTGAATTAAAACCCTGGGGCTGTGGGAAAAACCTTGCTCTGCGGGTTTTTTTAAATTCCCGGTGCATAATTTAACCTCCCCCATGAAGATATTGTACTAAGTGGGCTACACAATGGCAAAAGAATCATCCAGTGTCACTCATTAAACTATTCAGGGGAGATGTACTAAGCCTTGGAGAGTGATAAACTGGAGTGAGATAAAGTACCACCCAATCAGCTCCTGTCATGTTACAGACTGTTTGAAAAATGCTGTACAGGGTTGGCAGTTTATCTATCTCCACTTTATCACTCTCCAGGGCTGAGAATGGACAACTAGTGGTGCAAGTAGAGAAAATTTCTTAGTGGTACTGTGTGGCGTGTGAGGGAAAAAAATGGGTGTTATGAGAGGTGTGGCCATGCATCACAAGGGGCGTAGTCACTTGAAAAGGGTGGCGTGTCAGCATGACGCACCACCTGTTTCTCGTCACTCTGGGAACATTCTTCTCCATTCCATACCAAATACACCTTACCTATATGGTGGTTTCTCTGCATCGAGGAACATCTGAAGACATTTATCCTCCCTTGGCAGGCAGTCTCTTCAGTCAGTATTCACTATTCATGAAGGAGTGAATTCATGTTCCAAAAGATGCCTGTTGGTGTAGGAATATAACCAATGTCATCATCATGAACAGAGGTTCAAACAGACTCATGCCCCATGTCACCTCTTGCCGCCTGTATCCACTCCAGCCTTCTGCCGCTTGTATCTCTCCAGTCTCCTGTCTTTCCAGCTTATTGCCCCTATTACTCTCCAGCCTCCTGTCTTTACAGCCTCCTGTCCCGTCACTCTAGCCTTCTTCCCCATGTCTCCAGTCATCTGCCCCCTGTGTCCATTATCATCCCTCCTTGTGTCCATCAGCATCCACCTCTGTGTCCATCATCAGCCTCCCCCTCTGTGTCCATCTCAGGCTCCCCCTCTGTGTCCATCACCTGGCTCCCCCTCTGTGTCCATCATCAGGTTCCCCCTCTGTGTTCATCATCAGGCTCCACCTCTGTGTTCACCATCAGGCTCCAGCTCTGTGCCCATCATTATGCTCCAGCTGAGTACATCATCAGTCTCCTCCTATGTGTCCATCATCATGCTCTCCCTCCGTGTCAATCATCAGCCTCCCCCTCTGTGACTATCACCGGCGGCTGTGTTGGCTTTGCTGCTTCCTGCGGCAGCTGGCTCCTTCTTTCTTCCTGAGGTTTGTCCCGTTTTCATATCAGATCTGAAAATTAGTAAAACTATGTGGTATGGGATACGGCGTAATGGCTGCTAATTTATTCATGGTAACCACCCTGTACTACCTTACTGTCACCACTGGGTCTAACCTAGGTTCCAGATCCACCCACCAGGAAGTGTTCCACATTTTCTTCCTGGGAGGGGACTGCTATTACATGGAGATGGTTGGAATGGAGAACTGTCTGATATGTGTTAGGCTTCTTTTTATTATTATGAGAACTTTTTGTATTTGCCATGTGTTCTTTTTTTTTTTTTTTTTTGCATTATGCTGTTTATATGAATTTTATGATTTACTAAAAACTAGGGATGAGCAGGTTTGGATCTCCGAGATCCGAACCCCTCTGGACTTCAGGATCTGTGCCCAGATCCGAGTCCGGCTCGGGACTTCCCGCCAGACTCGGATCCCAGAACGAGGCAAAACTTCATCATCCCGCTGTTGGGTTCTTGCTGGTTTGGATTCCATAAAAGGAGCCGCGTGTCAACGCCATTTTTACTCCGGACTTGGAGAGTGAGGGAGACAGACCACTGTCTCTCTGTGGGTGGTGGCATCGGGAGGGGTCAGTGTGTGCTCTTTAGGGGTGCTGTCCTGTGTGCTGTTAGGGGTGCTGTACAGGGGTGCTGTCCTGTGGTGTCCTGTGCTGTTAGGGGTGCTGTACAGGGGTGCTGTTCTGGGGTGTCCTGTGCTGTTTGGGGTGCTGTACAGGGGTGCTGTCCTGGGGTGTCCTGTGCTGTCCTGGAGTGTCCTGTGCTGTTTGGGGTGCTGTACAGGGGTATTGCTGTCCTGTGCTGTACAGGGGTGCTGTTGGGGTGCTGTACATGGGTGCTGTCCTGGGGTGTCCTGTGCTGTACTGGGGTGTTGCTGTCCTGTGCTGTAAGGGATGCTGTACAGGTGTGCTGCTATTCTGTGCTGTACAGGGGTGCTGTCCTGTGCTGTTAGGAGTGCTGTCCTGTGTGCTGTAAAAATAAAGAGGCACTGTCCTGTGTGCTGTAAAAATAAAGGGGTGCTGTAAAAATAAAGGAACACTGTGGCCCTGTCCTGTTTGCTGTAAAAATATAGGGGTACTGTAAAAATAAAGGAACGCTGTGGCCCTGTACTGTATGCTGTAAATATAGGGGTGCTGTAAAAATAAAGGAACGCTGTGGCCCTGTCGGGTGCTGTAAAAATAAAGGAACACTGTGGCCCTGTCCTGTATGCTGTAAAAATATAGGGGTGCTGTAAAAATAAAGGAACGCTGTGGCCCTGTCCTGTATGCTGTAAAAACATAGGGGTGCTGTAAAAATAAAGGAATGCTGTGGCCATGTCGGATGCGGTAAAAAGAAAAGGAATGCTGTGGACCTGTAAAAATATAGGGGTGCTGCCTATCTGCTGTATAAGTCCAGAGGCTCTGCCATATAATTCCAGGGGTGCTGCTGTACTTGATCCTAGGGTTAAAGTTTAAACTAAAGCCTAGAGCAGAATATGAAACATGCACAACATCACAACCAGATTTGTGAAAACATATAGCTGCAAAGATAGAAATGGGGAGAGACCACATTTGTGGCCAAAGTCAAGCAGACTCAGAAGAGACAGAATCATAATCCAGCGGAATGTAACATGGCAACATCTCCTACTTAATTTTCTCAGGCAGCTGCCGGAGAAAACTAGATTTTCCAATCACACCTATGTCTATATGTCTGCCATATAATTCCAGGGGTACTCTGTCTGAACCAGCTCATCTCTAGTAGATATATCTTCTAGTGTGCACTGTGTACGTCAGCATTAGAGAGACATTCTTCTCAATTATTTCATGTTAGGGACTCAAATTAATGGCTCCAATTAGTCAACCTTAATTTTGGTTTATTAATGTTCCACATTTTGGGATTGTTTACAATATGCACATTTGTTGTACAGGGTTCTTTTCCTTTATTTTGAAAATGTTTTCTCCTTAATAATTGTACAATGTAAGGGCTGTGTAGTGTTATCGCAAAACCTTGCGGTGTTAGAGGAACAGATTTTCAGTGATCTTGCATTGCATCAGCTTTCCATTGCACTGCAGCAATAGATGGGCCAGGAGCTCATATGAGGCACAAACTGTTACTGAATAAGGACCCAGTATGGAGCCTCATGGTGGCTTACAGTCAGGAAGCTGTCTGGCTTGCCAGGCTGAGGCATGCTGGTGGCACAGAGGTTAGCATTGCTTCCTCCCACAGTCCTACTTGTAATATGAAATGGGTTTTGACTAGAGTGGTAAGCTCCACTAGGGCAGGGGCTCAATAACTAAAAATTCACTGCACAGTCCTGCTTAGTACTGTACCGAACCCACCTGAACCAAATTTACCCAATCCGAGGCGGCTGTGGGGGCTCACGAGGGGCTGCTAAAACATCTAAGGGGCTGCTTTATATAAAAATAAAATATGAATAAAATAAAATAAACAAGACACACAGGTATGCTCACATGCATGTAACTGGGACACACAGGTATGTTCACGTGCGTGTAACTGGAAGCTGTGGAAAATTAAAATAAGGCATCTGCCATAAAATAAGAATTTACTCACCGGTAATTCTATTTCTCGTAGTCCGTAGTGGATGCTGGGAACTCCGTAAGGACCATGGGGAATAGCGGGCTCCGAAGGAGACTGGGCACTCTAAGAAAGAATTAGGACTACCTGGTGTGCACTGGCTCCTCCCTCTATGCCCCTCCTCCAGATCTTAGTTAGGGAAACTGTGCCCGGAAGAGCTGACACAATAAGGTAGGGATTTGGAATCCCGGGTAAGACTCATACCAGCCACACCAATCACACCGTACAACTCGTGATACTATATCCAGTTAACAGTATGAACAACAACTGAGCCTCACGAACAGATGGCTCATAACAATAACCCTTTAGTTAGGCAATAACTATATACAAGAATTGCAGACAATCCGCACTTGGGATGGGCGCCCAGCATCCACTACGGACTACGAGAAATAGAATTACCAGTGAGTAAATTCTTATTTTCTCTGACGTCCTAGTGGATGCTGGGAACTCCGTAAGGACCATGGGGATTATACCAAAGCTCCCAAACGGGCGGGAGAGTGCGGATGACTCTGCAGCACCGAATGAGCAAACTCAAGGTCCTCCTCAGCCAGGGTATCAAACTTGTAGAATTTTGCAAATGTGTTTGAACCCGACCAAGTAGCAGCTCGGCAAAGTTGTAAAGCCGAGACCCCTCGGGCAGCCGCCCAAGAAGAGCCCACTTTCCTCGTGGAATGGGCTTTTACAGATTTAGGATGCGGCAGTCCAGCCGCAGAATGTGCAAGTTGAATCGTGCTACAGATCCAGCGAGCAATAGTCTGCTTAGAAGCAGGAGCACCCAGCTTGTTGGGTGCATACAGGATAAATAGCGAGTCAGATTTCCTGACTCCAGCCGTCCTGGAAACATATATTTTCAGGGCCCTGACTACGTCCAGTAACTTGGAATCCTCCAAGTCCCGAGTAGCCGCAGGCACCACAATAGGTTGGTTCACATGAAAAGCTGAAACCACCTTAGGAAGGAATTGGGAATGAGTCCTCAATTCCGCCCTATCCATATGAAAAATCAGATAAGGGCTTTTACATGACAAATTCGCCAATTCTGATACACGCCTGGCCGACGCCAAGGCCAACAGCATGACCACTTTCCACGTGAGGTATTTTAGCTCCACGGTTTTAAGTGGCTCAAACCAATGCGACTTTAGGAAATCCAACACCACGTTGAGATCCCACGGTGCCACTGGAGGCACAAAAGGGGGCTGAATATGCAGCACTCCTTTAACAAAAGTCTGAACTTCAGGCAGTGAAGCCAGTTCTTTTTGGAAGAAAATCGACAGAGCCGAGATCTGGACCTTAATGGAACCCAATTTTAGGCCTATAGTCACTCCTGACTGTAGGAAGTGCAGAAATCGACCGAGCTGAAATTCCTCCATTGGGGCCTTCCTGGCCTCACACCAAGCAACATATTTTCGCCAAATGCGGTGATAATGTCTTACGGTCACATCTTTCCTAGCTTTAATCAGCGTAGGAATGACTTCCTCCGGAATTCCCTTTTCTTTTAGGATCCGGTGTTCAACCGCCATGCCCTCAAACGCAGCCGCGGTAAGTCTTGGAACAGACAGGGCCCCTGCTGCAGCAGGTCCTGTCTGAGCGGCAGAGGCCATGGGTCCTCTGAGATCATTTCTTGAAGTTCTGGGTACCAAGCTCTTCTTGGCCAATCCGGAACCACAAGTATAGTTCTTACTCCTCTCCTTCTTATTATTCTCAGTACCTTGGGTATGAGAGGCAGAGGAGGGAACACATAAACTGACTGGTACACCCACGGTGTCACTAGAGCGTCCACAGCTATTGCCTGAGGGTCCCTTGACCTGGCGCAATATCTTTTTAGTTTTTTGTTGAGGCGGGACGCCATCATGTCCACCTGTGGCCTTTCCCAACGGTGTACAATCATTTGGAAGACTTCTGGATGAAGTCCCCACTCTCCCGGGTGGAGGTCGTGCCTGCTGAGGAAGTCTGCTTCCCAGTTGTCCACTCCCGGAATGAACACTGCTGACAGTGCTAACACATGATTTTCCGCCCATCGGAGAATCCTTGTGGCTTCTGCCATCGCCATCCTGCTTCTTGTGCCGCCCTGACGGTTTACATGGGCGACCGTGGTGATGTTGTCTGACTGGATCAGCACCGGCTGGTGTTGAAGCAGGGGTCTTGCCTGACTTAGGGCATTGTAAATGGCCCTTAGTTCCAGAATATTTGTGTAGGGAAGTCTCCTGACTCGTCCAAAGTCCTTGGAAGTTTCTTCCCTGTGTGACTGCCCCCCAACCTCGATGGCTGGCATCCGTGGTCACCAGGACCCAGTCCTGTATGCCGAATCTGCGGCCCTCTAGAAGATGAGGACTCTGCAGCCACCACAACAGCGACACCCTGGTCCTTGGAGACAGGGTTTTCAGCCGATGCATCTGAAGATGCGATCCGGACCACTTGTCCAACAGATCCCACTGAAAGATCCTTGCATGGAACCTTCCGAATGGAATTGCTTCGTAAGAAGCTACCATCTTTCCCAGGACTCGCGTGCAGTGGTGCACCGACACCTGTTTTGGTTTTAGGAGGTCTCTGACTAGAGATGACAACTCCTTGGCCTACTCCTCCGGGAGAAACACCTTTTTCTGTTCTGTGTCCAGAACCATCCCAGGAACAGTAGACGCGTTGTAGGAACCAGCTGCGACTTTGGAATATTCAGGATCCAGCCGTGCTGTTGTAGCACTTCCCGAGCTAGTGCTACTCCGATCAACAACTGTTCCCTGGACCTCGCCTTTATAAGGAGATCGTCCAAGTACGGGATAATTATAACTCCCTTTTTTCGAAGGAGTATCATCATTTCGGCCATTACCTTGGTAAATACCCTCGGTGCCGTGGACAGACCAAACGGCAACGTCTGGAATTGGTAATGACAGTCCTGTACCACAAATCTGAGGTACTCCTGGTGAGGAGGGTAAATGGGGACATGCAGGTAAGCATCCTTGATGTCCAGTGATACCATGTAATCCCCTTCGTCCAGGCTTGCAATAACCGCCCTGAGCGATTCCATTTTGAACTTGAACCTTCTTATATAAGTGTTCAAGGATTTCAAATTTAAAATGGGTCTCACCGAACCGTCCGGTTTCGGTACCACAAACATTGTGGAATAGTAACCCCGTCCCTGTTGAAGGAGGGGTACTTTGGTTATCACCTGCTGGGAGTACAGCTTGTGAATCGCCTCCAGCACCGCCTAGGGGAGTAGTTGGCAAGGCTGATTTGAGGAAACGGCGAGGGGGAGACGTCTCGAATTCCAGCTTGTACCCCTGAGATACCACTTGTAGAATCCAGGGATCCACCCGTGAGCGAACCCACTGGTCGCTGAAGTTCCGGAGACGGGCCCCCACCGCACCTGGCTCCACCTGTGGAGCCCCAGCGTCATGCGGTGGACTTAGAGGAAGCGGGAGAGGACTTTTGTTCCTGGGAACTTGCTGTTTGGCGCAGCTTTTTCCCCCTACCTCTGCCTCTGGGCAGAAAGGACGCGCCTTTAACCCGCTTGCCTTTCTGGGGCCGAAAGGACTGTACCTGATAATACGGTGCTTTCTTTGGCTGTGAGGGAACATGGGGTAAAAATGTTGACTTCCCAGCCATCGCTGTGGAAACGAGGTCCGAGAGACCATCCCCAAACAATTCCTCACCCTTGTAAGGCAAAACCTCCATGTGCCTTTTAGAATCCGCATCACCTGTCCACTGCTGAGTCCATAATACTCTCCTGGCAGAAATGGACATTGCATTTATTCTAGATGCAAGTTGGCAAATATCCCTCTGTGCATCTCTCATGTATAAGACTACGTCTTTAATATGCTCTACAGTTAGCAATATAGTGTCCCGGTCAAGGGTATCAATGTTATCAGACAGGGAATCTGACCACGCAGCTGCAGCACTGCACATCCATGCTGAAGCAATAGCCGGTCTCAGTATAATACCTGAGTGTGTATATACAGACTTCAGGATAGCCTCCTGCTTTCTATCCGCAGGCTCCTTTAGGGCGGCCGTATCCGGAGACGGTAGTGCCACCTTCTTTGACAAGCGTGTGAGCGCTTTATCCACCCTAGGAGATGTCTCCCAACGTATCCTATCCTCTGGCGGGAAAGGGTACGCCCTTAGTAACTTTTTGGAAATTACCAGTTTCTTATCGGGGGAAACCCACGCTTCATCACACACTTCATTTAACTCTTCAGAAGGGAGAAAAACCACAGGTTGCTTTTTCTCCCCAAACATAATACCCTTTTTTGTGGTACCAGGGTTAATGTCAGAAATGTGCAACACATTTTTCATTGCCGTAATCATGTAACGGATGGCCCCAGGGGCGGATCCAGAAAAAAATTACAGGGGGGGCACCATAAGTGGTTGCGCTATCAAGGAGGGGTGGAGTTAGAAGTGGAGTGGGCGTGCTCAAGTTTCAGTGGGTGTGACCAATTGTGTGAGGGGTGTGGTCAAGTGCTCAATGTGATTATCGAGTGTGCCTGTGGTCGAAATGCACTGCGGCGGACGCAATGTGCAGGCGCGTTATTGCCCAGCGACGGCCGTTACTGGGCAATGACAAGAATACCAAAGAAAGCGATCGCAGCAGCGATCGCATGAAGATTGACAGCAGGATGGCGTTCTGGGGTGGCAACTCACCATTTTCGGTGAGTGGTGAGTCCAATGCAGACGTGTCCAGGCGTTTGCAGGGCAGGTGTCTGACATCAATTCCGGGACAAGACACGCTGAAGACATCGCAGCGGGTGAGTACCAGCAGACCTACTTAGAAACGACACAAACATTTTTTGCATAGCATGGCTGCACAAGCGTTCGCAGCCTTGCTATGCAAAAATATACTCCCCCATAGGCAGTGTCTAGTTGATCGCATGGGCAGCAAAACGTTGTACATGCGATCAACTCGGAATGACCCCCGTATATCTGTTAACATTTGTTCATTTATATATGGACCTATGAACAAATCTAAATCTGAATGAGTCTGAATGAGTTAAAAAAAAAATTGCGTGAGGTCCCCCCTCCTAAGCATAACCAGCCTCGGGCTCTTTGAGCCGGTCCTGGTTGTTTAAATACTGGGAAAAAATTGGACAGGGGTTCCCCGTATTTAGACAACCAGCATCAGGCTCTTAGTCCAGCCCTGGTTCCAAAAATACGGCGGACAAAAGATGTAGGGGTCCCCCGTATTTTTACAACCAGCACCAGGCTCCACTAGCCAGGGACATAATGCCACAGCCGGGGGACACATTTATTGAGGTCCCTGCGGCCGTGGCATTACCCCCCCAACTAGTCACCACTGGCCGGGGTTCCCTGGAGGAGTGGGGACCCCTTAAATCAAGGGGTCCCCCCCCTCCAGGCACCCAAGGGCCAGGGGTGAAGCCCGAGGCTGTCCCCAGCACCCCTGGGCGGTGGGTGCCGGGCTGATAGCCATAAGTGTGTAAAAAAGAATATTGTTTTTTGTTGTGGAACTACAAGGCTCAGCAAGCCTCCCCCACTTGCTGGTACTTGGTGAACCTCAAGTACCAGCATGTGGGGAAATACTGGGCCCGCTGGTACCTGTAGTTCTACAAAAAAAAAAATACCCAAATAAAAACACAACACACACACCGTGAAAGTAAAACTTTATTAAAACACACTTACACACTCACACATACTTACCTACATCCCACGCTGAGAATCACGTCCACTTGTCCAGTAGAATCCAATAGGGGCACCTGTAAAAATGAGAGAGAGATTACTTACCTACATCCCACGCCGATCACGTCCACTTGTCCAGTAGAATCCAATAGGGGCACCCGGCACCTGCAAAAATTAAAATAAATACTTACAGAGGGGGAAAAATCATGAGAGAGAAAGATTACTTACCTACATTCCACGACGATCGTCCACTTGTCCATGTAGAATCCAATAGTACCTGTAAAAAAAATAATATATATATAAGTTATACTTAGAAACAATCCAGTGGTCTCTGCTCACCACTTGCGACCTCCCCCATGCCTCTGCTCTGTCCACTCCACCACATGCGACCCCCCCAGGCCTCTGCTCTGTCCACTCCACCACATGTGACCCACCCATGCCTCCGCTCTGTCCACTGCACCACATGTGACCCCCCCCAGGCCTCTGCTCTATCCACTCCCCCCTCAGCACCAAGAAAAGACTCACCAGCAGAAAGCAGGGACAGGCACTGGGCAGCTCCCCCCCCCCCCCCCCTCCTCAGGACAAAGGTTGATTCTATATCGGAGTGGGAGAAGGGACCTTCTGACGTATCTAGGGGAGGAGACACGTCACCAGGGGGATTAGCTACGGGTGAACAGGGTACCCGAAAAGTTCGCTCGCCACGCTTCAGGCTCGGTGGCTCGCTCCGCTCCGCTTGCCACCTGACTATTAAAGGTAATAGTTGGTGGCGTGGATATTAGAGGAACTATCCCGCTGGCCTAGCTCCTCCCCCTTGTGACATGGCTCCTCCCCCAGACGGAAAAGGTCCCTTAGCCCACTTGATTCTAGCATCTACGACAAGGCAATAAAAAAGCAGGGCCAGGCACTGGGCAGCTCTCTCTAACCCCCCCTCACCCCCAGAACATAGAAATAAATAAGCAGGGCCAGGCACTGGGAAGCTCACGCTAAACACCCCCCTCCCCCCCAGGACACAGGAATAAATAAGCAGGGCCAGCCCCCCCCCCCCCCCCCTCACCCCAGGAATAAAAAAGCAGGGCCAGCCCCCCCCTCACCCCCAGGACACAGGAATAAGCAGGGCCAGGCACCCACCCCCCCACCCCCCAGGACACAGTTATAAGCAGGGCCAGGCCCCCCCCTCCCCCCAGGACACAGGAATAAAAAAGCAGGGCCAGCCCCCCCCCCCTCACCCCCAGGACGCAGGAATAAGCAGGGCCAGGCCCCCCCCTCCCCCCAGGACACCGGAATAAAAAAGCAGGGCCAGCCCCCCCCCCCCCCCCCCAGGACGCAGGAATAAGCAGGGCCAGGCACCCCCCCCCCCCCCCCAGGACACAGTTATAAGCAGGGCCAGCCCCCCCCCCCCCCTCCCCCCAGGACACAGGAATAGAGAAGCAGGGCTAGGCACCCCCCCCGTCCCCAGGAATAAATTAGCAGGGCCAGGCTCCGTCCCGCCGCCCCCCCACCCGGATCCATTCAGAGAAACTACTTACAAGCAAGACGGTGACCTGGTGCTGAGTGCTCTGTCACTCGCTGGCGGCTGGCGGCTGCTGTCCGGTGCGCAGCGCTGTGTGACTGGCTCTGGCTGGGTAAGCGGCGGTGGGACCTCCTCCTGCTCGGCTCGGCTCCTCTGCACAGACAGAAACGTGACATGCACGCACTGACTGAATGCATGTCACGTTTCTCAAGGGAGCAGCCAATCCTGGACCTGGAGCATCATCATGTCGGGTGGGTGACCGCGCCGCACCGCGCGAAAAAAAAAAAAAAAAAAAAAAAAGAAGCAAAAATCTATTAAAAATGACAGGGGGGGCACGTGCCTTTGTGCCCCCCCCCTAAATCCGCCACTGGATGGCCCTATTGGAATGTACACTAGTCTCATCGTCGTCGACACTGGAGTCAGTATCCGTGTCGACATCTGTTTCTGCCATCTGAGATAGCGGGCGTTTTTGAGCCCCTGATGGCTTTTGAGACGCCTGGGCAGGCACGGACTGAGAAGCCGGCTGTCCCACATCTGCTATGTCATCAAACCTCTTATGTAAGGAGTTGACACTGTCACGTAATTCCTTCCACATATCCATCCACTCAGGTGTCGACCCCGCAGGGGGTGACATCACATTTATCGGCACCTGCTCCGCCTCCACATAAGCCTCCTCATCAAACATGTCGACACAGCCGTACCGACACTCCGCACACACACAGGGAATGCTCTGACTGAGGACAGGACCCCACAAAGTCCTTTGGGGAGACAGAGAGAGAGTATGCCAGCACACACCACAGCGCTATAAATCACAGGGATGTACACTATAATGAGTGATTTTACCCTATAGCAGCTATATATATATATATATAGTATTTGCGCCTAAATTTAGTGCCCCCCCTCTCTTTTTTACCCTATTGAGCCTGGAAACTGCAGGGGAGAGCCTGGGGAGCGTCCTTCCAGCGGAGCTGTGAGAGGAAATGGCGCCAGTGTGCTGAGGGAGATAGCCCCGCCCCCTTCACGGCGGACTTCTCCCGCTTTTTTTATGGATATATGGCAGGGGATTTTACACATATATAGTCTTAATGACTATATTATGTGTATTTTTTGCCAATGTAAGGTAATCTTATTGCAGCCCAGGGCGCCCCCCCCCCCCAGCGCCCTGCACCCATTAGTGACCGGAGTGTGAGGTGTGCATGGGGAGCAATGGTGCACAGCTGCAGTGCTGTGCGCTACCTTAATGAAGACCGGAGTCTTCAGCCGCCGATTTCCTGGACGTTCTTCTTGCTTCTGGCTCTGCAAGGGGGACGGCGGCGCGGCTCCAGGACCGGACGACCGAGGCTGGGCCTGTGTTCGATCCCTCTGGAGCTAATGGTGTCCAGTAGCCTAGAAGCCCAAGCTAGCTGCAAGCAGGTAGGTTCGCTTCTCTCCCCTAAGTCCCTCGTAGCAGTGAGTCTGTTGCCAGCAGATCTCACTGAAAATAAAAAACCTAAATATACTTTCTTTTCTAGAAGCTCAGGAGAGCCCCTAGTGTGCATCCAGCTCGAGCCGGGCACAGATTCTAACTGAGGTCTGGAGGAGGGGCATAGAGGGAGGAACCAGTGCACACCAGGTAGTCCTAATTCTTTCTTAGAGTGCCCAGTCTCCTTCGGAGCCCGCTATTCCCCATGGTCCTTACGGAGTTCCCAGCATCCACTAGGACGTCAGAGAAAATATGTAAATAAAAATGTAATAAAAAAATGGAAAAAAAGAAACCCATGAGATTTTCACAAAATAAGTCTCCAGACTCTGCGGAGGGAAAACATCCAATCTTGATCCTGTGGTATAAACCAGTTTATTTGCATCCCAGCATTAAATCCGAGATTATCGTAATCCCTAAAAAATGGAGAAGGGGATTCAAATTCAGAGGCTTTGGCCCCCAGTTTTTCAGTTCGTCCAGTAATGTGGTAATTATACATTTGCTTGGTTAAAGTCCTTTCTGTTCCTGATTGCGTGTGCCTCTCTAATTTGTAATCACCTTCTTGACACTGTCCTCCAGAGGAGGATTTACCACAGGGCAACCAAAGCAGCTGCTTAGGGCCCTGTGGGTCTCAGGGGGCCCTGTGAGCCCCAGGGGGGCCTGCCGATAAGGCTCTATTGAGGGCATTTCCGGCAGACCACAGTTTCCGTCAAAAATGTCAGAGAGCTGGACTGGCTGAATACTACCAGCAGGCTGTGCTGTCAGTGATTAGACAGCTGTTGGATGCCGGCTCCAGCGCACGCCTGTCTCCCGTCCTGCAGTGTTGTAAGCCTCGATCACTCAAATACAATGCGGTCAGTGAGTGAGTGAGGGTGTAATAATGGGGCATGGGGAACTGTTACATTGAGTGAGGGGAGCACTGATCTAAAATGCAGTAACTGAGTGGTGTAATAATGGAAGTTAGAGATGAAGGGACATGTTGTAATCAGTGAAGGGGGAAGTAATATACTGTAATAGAATATAAGGCAGAAAAACAACAAATAATGTAAGAGGCATAAATCAGGAATGAAAATATAGTGCTATTGATTGTTTGAGGGAGGGGGGTCCTGTCAAAATATGGAGGTGGTATGTTTGTAGCTAGCTATGATTCAGAGAACTTGGCAAGCTTTTTCCAGGGGGACCACCTGTCACTGAAATGATGGGTTTATTAAACTGTGCAAGTCCTGTTTAAACAACATAAGGGTGCGTGGGAGAGCCCAAGGACAATTCCATCTTACATCTCTTTTTTTTATTTGCATGATGTGCTCTTTGGGGCCTAGTTTTCAAAACTGTCGTCCTGTCTGCCACTGCAGTGCCACTCCTAGATGGGCCACGTGTTTGTGCCGCCCACCTGTGTTGCTTAGCTTAGTCATCCAGCGACCTCGGTGCAACCTTTTGGCCTAAAAACAATATTGTGAGGTGTGAGGTGTTCAGAATAGACTGGAAATGAGTGGAAATGAATGTTATTGAGGTTAATAATACTGTAGGAACAACCTCCCCCCTTCTCCCCCAATTCTTTGATTGTAGCTGTTTTTATGGTTTGTTTGTTTTTTAAATAAAGATCCAAAACCAAAACCCGAAAGGGTGGTTTTGGCAAAACCAATCCAGATCCAAAACACGAACGGAGATCCAGATCCAAAACCAAAACGCAAAAGCAGGAAAAGTGTCCGGTGCACATCTCTGCGAAAAACTAGATTAATTGATACATCATTAGATTTTGTTTAGCACTTTATCTGTGTTGCACTCTTGCCTGAGTCTGTTTTAGGTAGTGTACAAATAGAGAAATGCAGTCTCCATTCTTAATCTGCCTAGGAATACTGTAGTTATCCAACAAACATCACTTAAAGAAGCAAGAAAATATCATCATCATCATCATCATCATCATCATCATCATTATTATTTTTATTTGCAAAGTGCCACAAGGGGAAATACAAGTGGCAATGTTTTACATCAGGGGTGGGGAACCTTTGGCCCTCCAGCTGTTGTTGAACTACACATACCAGCATGCCCTGATACAGTTTTGCTATTTGGCTATGCTAAAACTGTTGCAGGGCATGCTGGGATGTGTAGCTCAACAACAGTGGAAGGGCCAAAGGTTCCCCACCCCTGCTTTACGCGAACAAAGACTAGTCTAAAAGAGTTAACCGTTTCACATAGGCAGAGGGGAGATCAACTTGCTTGTATGAGCTTACAATCTAAAGGCTATAAAAGATATATAATGATATAGGCCCTCATTCCGAGTTGATCGCACGTAGCAAGTTTTTGCTGCTCGTGTGATCAACTTGACGCCGCCTATGGGGGAGTGAATTTTAGCATAGCAGGGCTGCGATCGCTTGTGCAGCCCTGCCATGCTAAAAAAGTTTCCTGCAAAACAAGACCAGGGTCAGACTTACCCTGTGCGACGAATCCAGCGACGAAGGTCCCGGGATTGACATCAGACATTCGCCCTCCAAACGCCTGGATCCGCCTGCGTTCGCCTCACCACGCCTTGAAAACGGTGAGTATCCGCCCCGGAATGCCTCCCGCCTGTCAGTCTTCATGCGATCGCCGCTGCGATCACTTTCTGCGTTGGCGGCGTCGCTGCCCGGCAAGGCGCGTGTGCATTGCGGGCGCAGCCGCAGCCGCAGTCCCGACCCATTCGCACTGCAGCGAAGAACAGCTGAGTGCAAACGGGTCGGAATGACCCCCGTAGTCTACTACATTACATTTGACTCAGTGATGATCAGGAGTGAACTGGATCACTGAAAACTACATTAACTGTTTCAGAAAGCCCTATAGGGAGATAGTCAACAGTATATTTAGGAATTTGGGGAATAAGATATTCTAAATCTTAACGTACAATATTTTCGATGGTGCACAATCAGAATCAATTGTATACTTAACTGAAAAAGAATACGTTGAATAATAAAGTTGGTGTTCCCCATTTGAAACATAGAATATTATCAATGAAAAAGTGGAATCTCTGCACTGCGTGACTATCATAGTTTTACCATAAACCTTGGAATCTATATGAAAAACCTACATTTCCTTGCTGCATGAATAATATCAGGGATGCTGAGAGAGGTTGGAGCAGTTACCATGAGCCTGGGCCTAGGCCTCTCTAAAGTAGAGTGTATTGACAGGATGGCCTGGTTTGTGTACCAGGTGTTAGGGCTTATACTATAGGAATGGAGGTTTTGGGCTGAGTCTTAAATTTAGAGATTGATTGGAGCTGGGTCAGACCATTTTGCTTTGATCTTCCCACCAGCGTCATTACCCTTCTGGGTGGGTAGTCAAGGTAGAAGGTAAGAGTGGATACCTTTGTGATTTTAGTTTGTTGGTTGATTTTTTGTGTAGTGATGTGAGTTTGGGGGGATTTTGATGAGGATTTTAGCCATTATTTCTGTGCCACAATACTTAAATCTATATTTTTTTTACTGGTAATAAATTATAACTCATTTAAATAAATAGCTAACAGTTTGTGCCAAATTCATGTCTCTATGTCGTTGTCCTTGATCATGGTTTTGGTTATTTACTGGTATGATGCACACACTGGGTAACCATCAGCCGTTAAGAGGTTTGGACAGTTACCATGTACCAAGGAGGTATAACCACTCCCCCAAAATATCACAGCCACTCCCCTTTCCAGTGTGTAGCTTCTGCAAAGTGCACCCTACACGGAATGGGCACGCAACCCCCCCCCCCCTCCCCACCCACACACACACACCATGTCCCCAAGTATCTGGAACTAACGCATTTCTTGGAAGCAATGCATAAAATTCCCAGAATGCTTACACGTAGAAATGTACTGTTCTGCTGAAGAATTGATTACAACAGTGCCTTATTTGTTCTGGCAAATCTAAATATTGTGTATGCACAAATATGATGGGCACTTCAAGCTTACCTCTAATAGTACGTTTGAACGTGTGAGAACTATAGCAGAAGATAATGGGCGATGACAAAACAAGCACTTGCTGTACCAAAATTCGCCGGGCAGCACTCTAATAATAAACTTTCAGGTGTACTTCCAGGAGCATGCTATGACTCACGTTGTAAATACCGTACAGTTTTGCTTTTAAAATAAACCAAAAAACAACAACTCTTCACAGTATTGGAAGGAGTTCAGAGTCGTAAAACTAAATTAATAAATGGAATGTGTGATTATTTTTTTTTTTTTTAGGAATGAGGAAAAGTCTAAGTTTATTTATACAGGAAAAAAAATGTGACAACAAAGGGATAAGATAACGTTATATAAATATATCCAATAAACACAACTTTCCGGGTCTTTGTCATCAAATTAGCTGTGCCGATGACATAGGGTCACATCTTAAGGACAGAGGAAAGGAGATTTTACATGAACAACTGAAATGTGTTTTGCTGAATAACATGGAATTTAATATCAAGGGAGCTTCTGGTAGCCAACACCACAGATTGTGTTATAATAATAATAATAATAATAATAATAATAATAATAATTTTATTTATATAGCGCTCTTTCTCCAATAGGACTCAAGGCTCTTAACAGATACATAGCATAATATAGTACAGAAAATAATGAAGTACATTTTCATAAAATACAGAAGCATGAAGATACTAAAAAGGACATTATGGAAATGCTTGAGTAAACAGAAAAGTCTTGTGTTGAGTAACATAATAGGAAATCAGGATGTAGTGTTACAAAAATGAAAACAGAAGTAGAAGGTTCATCCAGGAAACATTTTAAAATTTGAAACCTTTTCCTTAATTGAAGAAACAATAAAAATTCCTTCATTTACATTGTTTCTTCTGGATCAACAACAAAGGTTGAATTCACTGCAACCTTTTGGTTGATGTAACTTAATACGCTCTACACTGGCTCTTGTGCTTGTATTGCAGCCAGTTTAGTTCACTGAGTTTATAGTTTACACAGAAACTAGCAGACTTGGAAGATAAGTGGATATTGTACTGCTAAATATGGGATGAGTGTAGGGATATGATATGGAATCCAACAGAAAGGGATTTATTGAGAGTGAGCAGAAACCATGACAAAGTTTTATAGAAAGAGCTGGTACAGAACTGTCCAGGAAATGTCTTAAATAAAAGAAACAGTTTACAAAGTATGTGGAGATTACGAAGAGTGTATGAATGTGGTGGGAAATATAAATAGGAATTACTTGGCCAGTCATGAAACATTCTATTTTTGCCGATGTAATATGGTGCTATCATTGACCATTTCACCTCCTCACCCCAAATCATAACTGAGTACAACTAAAGACAAAATTCACCCCCCAAAATCAAAATGCACAAAGACTGTAGATTTTAGCATTGGCAACTGTTAGTAGTGGCGGCGAGCGAGGAGGAAGGGGGTGGGGGGTGTTTGGGAGCTGAAGGCTACAAATTACCCGGGCCCGGGTCCCATGGAGGGGATTAGTGGGCTCAGTGTGGCTGGGGAGGCGCTTACAATACTATTTTATTTTTCAGTATATTTTTGTATGGGTGCATGGCCACACCTCCTGTGATTACGCCACGTCCCCTGAAAAGTACCTTGGCCAGCCAGGCTCTCTACTGCCCTGTCTTTTAGATGCAGGATTACAGAATGAGCAACTGAATAGCTCCAGGGGTTTGACCAGTAGAAGCTCTTGCCCCGGGCAAGCAGGACTTTTGCCCGGGGTGCCGCAGCTATGAGGGCGCTGCCGCACAGTCCACACTGTTTACACGGCACCTGGAGCCGAAGCGCCATGTTAATGAAGCTGAGCCTCCCTCCCACCCTCCCACTTTCCCATGATGCCATGCGCACAGCTGTACACACAATGCTGTGCGGTGCGCAATGAAGTCATCGCGCACGGCATTGTGGGACTCGGAGCGGCCGCATGGAGGCAGGAAGTGCGCACTAAGCACGCGGGTGGCAGCACAGCATCATGGAGATGGCGTGAGGCAGCACACAGGCTGAGGCAGCATCGCGGACGGCAGCGGCACACCAGCTCCCAAAGTTGTGGTGGAGCATGATGCAAAGTTGTGCGGACAAACAGCAGCATGCTCTGACCGGCAGTGCTGGGGATACTATTTACTATAGCACTGCAGCCCGCTCTGTGTGTTCTCCCTCAGCTCCCTGACCCAATGGTCACCAGGCCAGCCCTAGGGGAAGGTTTTTAGAAGTGGTGATGTTCCCTAATTTCTTGTAGAAGTTGCTAGATAAGTAGAATCTGGTTGCTATGGGCAACATCTCTACTTCTAAAAATATGCACTTTAGTAAATATATCCCCTAGAATGTTGTAACATAGAACTACATTTTTTATTTGGTACTATTCCGTGGCCACGCCCCTTCCCCATTAAGTTACGCCCCTATTTGGCATGCACTATCCCTGTTTTGAATGGGGGGGGGCAAATAAAAGTTTGCACTGGGAGCCACAAGGTCTAGAACCGGCCCTGGGTTTAACTCAGGAACTACATCCCGGCTTAGAGAATTTATTCTTACCTAGGATTGCCAGCATTTAACAAAATTCCCATCCGAGGGTAGGGTCTCGGGTAGGAGCTTATCCTTTTGATTTGTTAGAAGTAAAGTGATTGCTAACCCGATCACTCTACATGCTACTATGCAAGCATGGTCATCAGATTGCGCATATGCAAGTGTCTATTTTCTCATAGGGATCCTATGGATCTCTCTCCCGCAAACCTTTGAAAACTGTAGCCTATAGGCTGAAGATGACCTTAGCTACCGAGGGCTCCTTAGAGAGATTGGCAACAGGCAACTGTTATACATGTTGCACTTGTTTGATATATAAATGTATCGCATACAATTTCGTGACCTGCTTTCCTCCTCTGTTAACTCTATCAACATACCTAATATCCATATGTCAAATGCAGGCAAATATATGCAGACATAACAAAATAGCACTTATACAGCAAACATAGAATCATTAACTATATCACCCAGGGAGAGGTTCCTGCAATTAATTAAGTAGTCAGAGTAAGTAATCTCTGCTTGGATCTCACATAGCAGTGCTCAGACACACATTAAAGATGAGAAAAGAGGAACAGCGCACATATCACTCGTATTAATATTACGTTACGTGACCAAGAACAATAAAGCAGTAACTATGTATATAAGTTACATAATATTACATATATTATATAGCCAACAAATCTAACAAATGCTCAGGTACCATCAATTCATCACACTCAACCTGTCAGTGGCTTTTCTGCATTCTAGAGAGAGGCGTTTTTTAAAACACAACGCCATGCTTCTTTTCTTCCCGTTCTGACAGCTATACTGAGCTATCTCACCTGGTATCCGGTCTCTAGGTCGACCATACTTAGGTCGACCATTATTGGTCGGCAGTAAGGTCGACATGGTTTCTAGGTCGACATGTACAAAGTCGACATGACAGAAGGTTGACATGAGTTTTTCAAAAAATTTTCATTTTTTTTTTTACTTTTTAATGCTCTACAATCCACGTGGACTACAACTGGGAATGGTAACCTGTGCCAAGCCTAGCGGTAGCGGAGGGGACGCGGTGCACTAATTGGGGTTCCCGGTCACTCTACGTTGAAAACGACACCCAATTAAAAAAAAAAACAACTCATGTCGACCTTCTCTCATGTCGACCGTGTACATGTCGACCGTGAGACCATGTCGACTTAGAAGCCATACCGACCTACTTACTGTTGACCTAGACAATATCGACCTAAGTGTTGTTGATTCTATGATCCACACCCATCTCGCCTATCAGAACCACATCTAAAAACCTGACCTGTTGTTTTCATCTAGGATTTAGCAAATGGCAGCTTGATGTATATGTATTATTATCATCTGTAAATTAATGACATTTTCAGATCAGGCGCAGTTAAATAATGTGATTTAATAATACTTTTATTCCTCTGCCTCCAAAAGACTTCCCGCATATTCACTGGAGGTGGCCACTGCAAGGGGAAGCATGTCTTTTTCCCCCACCCCAGGTGATGCAATGCTTCAGATCGCGGCATTGTGCAGAGGGGGTGGGGCTTTGGTGATTCGATTTGCAGAGATGTGCCTCACGCATCACTAGGAAGTGAGCATTATACAGGAGGGTTCCCCAATCTTCTGGGAGCTCTAGAGTAAGTATGTATTTAATGTGTATTTTTTCACAGTATACAAACTGCACAGAACAAAAAAACTAAAAACTTTTGGTTTTGCAAAGCCACACTTTACTAACTGTCCCACTAGTTTTAGATCATTAACCCTGGTTCTCAATGGTGAAGGACTTCAGACAGCTTACCTATGTCATTGATCGGTTTCAAAACTTTACAAGATGTCAAGTAGAAATACCAATTTATTGTCAATGTAAATAACAAGGAGACATGTTTAACAAGAGTACAGAAGCCATTACTGTAAACTATAAATATTTCTAGTTATGTTTTTCAGCAGTATAGAAACAAAGTATTGAAAGAATGTGACCTGTCAGTCCTGCCATGAAGTACAATTTAAGAAAAAATGGGCACTCACCTTTATGTGATAGCACCCTCCTAGACAGTGGCGTAAATTCATCCCAGTCGCCTGGAGGCAATTTAGAGTTCAGAGTTCCCCCCTCAACCCCCTGGAAAAAAAAAGAGAAAATAAATATGGTGTATATCTATCTATACACAAATTCACTAAAATGGAATATGTGTCTATTGGGCCTATTTACCGGGTACCCACTGGAAAGAGATGCCATATGGTAAACGTGTGATGCCCTCTGGTGCTGTTGTTACAGGCCGTTGTGTAAAGTGGACAGATCTGGATAAAGAAACACAGGGCCCTAATCAATATGCCCACTCAGGGCCCCATATTAATGCATATATAAATACAGACATACAGCACTCACCCCTAACTCCATACCTCCCAACATTGATAACGGTGAAGGAGGGACACCAACGCGCGCCTTCGGCGCGTGCCCGATTTTTAGGGGCGTGACCTATCGAAAAGGGGGCGTGGCCTCACGGCAAGTGCCGCGATCGCCAGCCACGCCCCGTTTTCGTCATTATGGGGGCATGCACAGCGCTGTGAGAGCTGCTGGTCATGCCCCCTGTCCCTCTTTGCCGTGAATAGACGCTGTGCACATGCGCACAGCGTCTATTCACCGCTGCTCTCCTCAGAGCAGCGAGTGACGGGGGGGGGATCTCCCAACTGCCCCCCCACCCGCGGGACTCTGCGACCCGCGGGTGGGACAGCTGGACAGACCGTGAAAAACGGGACTGTTCCACCAAAATCGGGACAGTTGGGAGGTATGCAACTCAGATCCCTCCCTCATACAGACCTCCCTAATATAGCTCTTTCCTTCTCACACCGACCCCATACACCTAAGGACACTTGCAGGGTGTCTTGGATTGGTGGTCCAGGATCAAATCAAATTATTCATGGTCAATATAATAGGCAAAACCAGTCCTGGTGGCTGCCAATCATAAAATATGTGGGCAAACAGAAGCAAATCTTGTCCATCACCATATAACTGAACCTAATGGTGCCCATACACTTGTGAGATGTCTGGTACAATCCTACGATTTCGACCGCATGTGTGCGATAAATCACAGGATTGTATGCACATCTTATGTACCATGCACCACGATGCGAGGGCACGCCGGTTGAATCTCGCGTCTCAAGATCTTATGTGCTGAACTTAATATTTATCAGATCGCACGTGCGATCACATGTTGTTTTTACCACATTCGATTTATCGCACTGCGATGTGTGATCTGTGAGGTATTTAGCCCACTTCCTGGACACTCCCCTCCGCTCGCATTCGATCACCTGATTTCTGGTCGCAAGTGGCATGCGATAAATCGCATGATTGTATGCGCATCGCATGCATAAAAAAAGCACTTTCGATGCAATTTATCGCAAGGTGATCTTCAAGGGAAATCGGGCCTGATATCGCATCGCATGCAATCGCACAAGTGTATGGCCAGCATAAAGATGACATATAAACAAAATTTACTTCATTTAATATTTCTTTCTAAATTTTTCAATAAGAAACTTTTATGCCTAGAGGTGCCGTGAAAACAATTCTGATACTTTAGGGCGCCGTGATTCAAAAAAGTTTGGGAACCACTGGTCTACACACGCAGTTCTCCCTACTCACTCAGTTCCCCTTAAACCACCCTCACTCAGAGCCCCCCCACATAGCTGTCCCTAACTCACAGACCCCCCCCCCCCCAAAAAAAAAAAAAGCATTCCTCCGTCACTCAATTCCCCTCCCATCAAACACACACACAGTGCATCATTGCTTGTAGTGCCTGCTGGCCAGGCTGTTGGGAAGGGGGGTTTTCAGGCAACTGGAGAACCCCCTCCCCCTCCACACTCACGTTTGCCTTATGGCACATTTATACCTTAACTGCATAATAAGTGATGTAGAGATTCAAAAAGAACGTTGGCCATGTAAATTAAGTGGCCAGCCGAAGTACGTTATAAATGTACAATTATATATAAACTAATGCTGGGTCAACTTGGCCTGCACATCGCTTTGTCCCCCACACTCTGTCCCGCCCCTCCCCAAGGCCATAACAGGGCTGCAATGCACCCTACGCTGGCCAACCTGTGCCGGCCACGCCCTGCAATTAAACCCTAAAAACAAATTTTTTTTCAAAGGTTTCCACAATTATGGCCACTACTGTGTATATATATATATATATATACAAACAAATCTAGAAAACCACAGCACTCGCCACCCTAGAAGCGGGGTGCAATATTCGCACTCACCACTCATAGGGCGGGGTGCATGCAGCCCATGGCCACCAACCCAAATATATACAAACAGAAAGTTCAGCACTCACCATAGCAAGCTCACTTATCCTCACAACATCAATAAATAAATGATGGGGGTTTAGTTAGTGAATTGGTCAATGCACGGAAGCCTGCATACCGCTCGCCAAGGTACCCCACCTTCATGCAGGTCCTACACTATCACAAAGTCTCAAAAATTAAAACCTGGCAACTGTATCACACATAATATACTGCACACATGCCCACTAGGTTTAATGTGTATCTGCCATGCATCTTATGGCTTTTAAAGGTACACTAGTCACCTGACACTGGCTGATAAATTACTAAGGAGCAGCTGACACAGGTTTAGAACAAGTGAGATTACACAGGGGTGCATGAAAAGGCCTGTGACCATGGGTAATAAGAGTTAACCAAAGATTAACCCCGTAATATACAAACAAATCTAGAAAACCACAGCACTCGCCACCCCAGAAGCGGGGTGCAATATTCGCACTCACCACTCATAGGGTGGGGTGCATGCAGCCCATGGCCACATACCCAAATATATACAAACAGAAAGTTCAGCACTCACCATAGCAAGCTCACTTATCCTCACAACATCAATAAATAAATGATGGGGGTTAATCTTTGGTTAACTCTTATTAACCGTGGTCACAGGCCTTTTCATGCACCCCTGTGTAATCTCACTTGTTCTAAACCTGTGTCAGCTGCTCCTTAGTAATTTATCAGCCAGTGTCAGGTGACTAGTGTACCTTTAAAAGCCATAAGATGCATGGCAGATACACATTAAACCTAGTGGGCATGTGTGCAGTATATTATGTGTGATACAGTTGCCAGGTTTTAATTTTTGAGACTTTGTGATAGTGTAGGACCTGCATGAAGGTGGGGTACCTTGGCGAGCGGTATGCAGGCTTCCGTGCATTGGCCAATTCACTAACTAAACCCCCATCATTTATTTATTGATGTTAATAAGTGAGCTTGCTATGGTGAGTGCTGAACTTTCTGTTTGTATATATATATATATATATATATATGCCGGTATTCCCCGGAAGCGAGTCCCCTCGTGGGCTTGCTATGCTCAGCGTGCTTCAGTTACGGTGGCACATTTCGCTCGCCACAGATTCTGTTTTCGCTCAGTTGGTGGCGTGGACCCACCAACCTAGTGGGAGTACTAGGCGGGTGTCAGGCTATGGTCTGTCAGTAAAATACCAGCTGTTGGGATTCCGGCGTCGGTCTCTTGAAAGCTGGGATCCAGACAGCCGGCATCTTAACTGCATCTTACGTATATATATATGTAGTTGACTTTGAAATTACTAGACACTGTCATATTTTAGACCAAGGCTGCATTTTACAATACAGGGCTTGTCCAGGAATATCCTTCTTTGGTCTGTTTATAGTTCCGTGATTTGCTAACTACAATTATAGTCAAGTAAAAAAAAAAGGCAACATGTAAAATATGAATAAGAACGTGTGTACAGATCTTTTACAAATCAGAGAAATACAGAGTAATTTATATTGCGACCTATAGGCTACTAGACAAAGTGCAGTACAGGCCTGGTGATATTATAAGTGTGTAAGGAAACATGCACAGTATGATAAGAATGTGAGAGATCACAGTTGAGGGAAAGAGAGCACAAAGAGACATATATGTGGTGTTAAAGGGGACTGAATAGAGTCAAAGATATCTAAACTGAAGTTTAAAACATAAAGCAGTCTGCAAAACATAAGATAGTTGGAACATTGCAGTAATATAATAAAACTAGCATTCATTGGTCCCTCAGCAGTAGTGGCATTTTCATGTTCATCAGCTGGCCCTCATTCCGAGTTGATCGCTCGCTAGCTACTTTTTGCAGCCGTGCAAACGCATAGTCGCCGCCCACGGGGGACTGTATTTTCGCTTTGCAAGTGTGCGATCGCATGTGCAGCCGAGCGGTACGAAAATGTTTTTTGCCGTTTCAGAGTAGGTCTGAACTTACTCAGCCCTTGCAATCATTTCAGTCTGTCCGGTCCCGGAATTGTCGTCAGACATCCGCCCTGCAAATGCCTGGGCACGACTGCGTTTTCCCTACCACTCCCAGAAAATGGTCAGTTGACACCCATAAACGCCCTCTTCCTGTCAATCTCCTTGCGATCGGTTGTGCGAATGGATTTGTCGCTAGAAGCATTGCACAGCAACGATGCTGTTTGTACCCATACGACGCGCGTGCGCATTGTGGTGCATACGCATGCGCAGTAGTAACCTGATCTCTGCGCTGCGAAAAACGGCAGCGAGCGACCAACTCCGAATGAGGGCCTTTGTGAGCTTTGTGCCACAATTGCCTGACACTTACTAACAGCTGCATGATATGTAAAGCTCCAGGCGGTGAGGTGACATCACTTGGGTCTTTATGTGACACAAATATCTGGGCACTAATCCTACAAGCATTGTCAACCTGCCACCTTCTGAGAGGTAGACTGTCAGCTGAGAATAGGCAACCTGCTGGATTCACTGACAGTTTGCCCCAGTAACTTACTGCCAGGGGGTTGGGTGTCATATAAAATGCAGGCCACTAGCACATCACATCCAGGAGAGGGAGGACACAATCGGTTATATCTTTGTGGGGAATTCAATTGTTTTGTGGGTGCCAATTGGAGAAATTCAATTGTTCTCCCCTTGGACGCCTAAACTCCTAAAGCAATTGAATTACTCCAATCAGCGCCATCTAGTGGCATTCAATTGAATTGCCCACTCTTGAGTCTATCATTAAGAGGCAAGTTATAGTATGTCATGAAACATACAACTATGGGTGCACAGAGGGGAAACACACAAAGTTCCAGGGTCCGGATCGTCCTTTCTTGTACCACAAAAGAGGGTATAATGCACAAATATGTCACAAGCTGAGCTCTATATTAACTCTGCCTCCTGATCTCTCCATTACTTGACTTAATAATACACATACTATTATTACACCAGACCCCTGAACATCAGCAGCCTGAACCTCTGCAATGATGAGAGTTGGAGGCTGGTCTAGGTCTTGCCTTGCAGTAAGCATTGGGGCCTCTGTTATGGGACTCATGAACCCCAACAGCCCAGAAGGGAGGACCTCTCATTACTGAGTTATGAGGAAGCAAGAGGGTGGGGTTATCTATTCAATATTCCCACTTAACGAATGCATTTTACTGTAAAATGAACTGCACTGTATTTATTGTACTGTATTTATTTGCTGATGGACAACATTAATTAGTACTTTAATGCATGTTATACTAGACACCAGCTATTGGAAGTATTCTATTGCTAAATAATTTCCTATGTTATTGACATACAGTACATAGGGCTCTATTCATGAAGAAGTGAAAATTCCTGTTTCCCTGATAACAGGGCTCTTCAGCTCTTCTTCCTTTTCATAAAGGGGTTTATTGTAGAGAAATTTACGTTTTCTCCAGTAGTGCCTCTAATTAGAGTAAAGAATGCTTCTCCATACAACAGTGTGGGGAGAGCGATTCAGAGATAAAGAAAGCTGTCATCTTTAGGGGCTCATTTATCAACAAATGATAAAACTCATTGCTTATGATAAATGATGCTCCAGCCAATCAGCTCCTATCATGTATTTGAAACATTACAGTTGTGAGCTGATTGGCTGGAGCACCATTTACCATACTCAATGAGCTTTATCACTCAGAGATAGATGGGCCTCCAAATTACTTGAATATTACAGTGAAACACACTTTGGGGAAACAAAAAAAATTTTTGGTTCGCCCTGCACTCAACGGAACATTTTAATTGCTGCTCTGTTCAGATGCAAATACTGCAGCTGCTAATTTATTTCTGCTCGCTGAGGTCCAGCATTTTGCACATTTTCCCTGTCACGCCCTGTAGTTTAGGTGGGTTTAGCAACTAAGATGGTATATTTGGGCCCAACCAGCGCAAAAAGTAATGTGCACCTGGCTACACGTACCTGGAGGCACCATCAATTGAATATAACGCCATATAAAAAGATGGGCGATTGGGCATGAGTGTAGGCACAGAAACAATTTTATCGCCCCCTTTGAGCTACCAATCTTCTGTCTGTCCAATCACCTGTACTCATATATTGCGCTGAGCTGTGTGCATTTAATAAATGTGTATAAAACCTTCCCTTAACATATGGATTTATAGCTGAAAGTTGTTGATGAGCTGACAGCACATGACGTATCAAGCTGAGGAGGTTATCCCAGAGTAGACAGGTCACATGATGCCCTCATCCAATCCTGGGTCCTCACTTTTGGCCAGGTACATCAACCTGATTACTGTTCCGTCTTCTGACACCAGAGAAACTTCTTTAGTTACACAGACACGGGGACTATGTGGTTCTTCCATTAAAGGGATAAAGGTGTCAGACGGGTTGGATATACCCATTAGGAAGTTTAACTGAACATCTTTCACAAGAGAATACAATACTCTAAGTATATTTTCCAGCCCCAGTTTCTCTAACTCTATGCATAATCTACAGTACAAAGTTTTAATGGATAGAAGGGTTAAATCAACCCTGGACTTCCTCATGCTCGTACTGCTGACATGGTTAACACGCCTGTACAAGAGAGGTGACAGGAACTATATACAAGTACATGGGATAAATGAACGTTCTGTCTAGAATCTTGGGAAAATAATTCATATTTTACTTGTTAAGTGTTCAGTATACTAGCTGTCCTTTAAAATAATTGAATACAATTCATATTTTTTCCCTAAGTGTTACAGATTTGATATACTATACAATAATTCAACACTGATTTTACACATTGCTTCTCAGAAATAGAGATCTTCCTCCGCATTCTACTCCGAGGGGCGGCGCTTCTAAAACTTCGAAGAAGGAAAGTAACAATTTCTGTAAATCTACTTCCAAGTCTACATCCATAAAACCACAAGTTTACTGTGTAAGAGTTTCACTAACATTTATGAGTTATGTTTTTTATATAGTATTTTTTTTCATTCTAGACCAGCATTACATGGGTCTGACTGGTTCCGTTTTAGAAACGTCACTGAAATTAAGGCATTTTGCTTGAAGGCAGACGACCAATAGAACTGCCTCTATTTATAAATAAAAAAATAGTATGGCAGAGATTTCCAAACTGGGCAGTTGTAGGGGTGGCAGGTGTTGGTGGTCCAGGATCAAATCAAATAGCTATAGTCAGTGTGATAGGAAATACTGCGAACCATAAAGTATGTAGACAAGTAGAACCCTGTCCCTCACCACCACATAACTAAACCTCAGGATGACAGGTAAGCACAATTTTCTGGATTTACTTTTTCCCCCTGAATTTCTCAATAAGAAAATCTTGGAATAGGGGTGCTGTGAAAAACATGCTGATACTCTAGGAAGCCGCTGTTCAAAAAAGTTTGGGAACCACTCGTATAGTAAACATAAAGAAATTAGCCTATCAAAAAGCATGTTTTTTTGTCACTGTGGGATAAATGAATAAAACCTTCTAAAGAGTGGAAATGTGGCCATTTGGAGTAGTTTCCAATAGAAACTAATCAGCTTCTAGCTAGCATTAATCGAGTACATTTATTAAAATGATATGTAGAAGCTGACTGATTATTATGGGCAACTTCCCTTGTCCAGTTCTGCAGATGTGAATTCACGCACCTGTGCATATTTCCGGCCTTTTATGAGTCAGACGGAACTTGGACGGGGGTGGTCTTCAGGTTGCCGACTGTCGGGATCCCGGCGCACAGTATACCGGTGCCGGGATCCCGACAGTCGGCATACCAGCAGTTTATCTCCCTCGTGGGGGTCCACGACCCCCCTGGAGGGAGAATAAATAGCACGGTGCCCGCAAGGGGCTCATTTGCGCTCGCCACGCTGTCGGTATGCCGGCGGTCGGGCTTCCGGCGCCAGTATGCTGGTCGCCGGGAGCCCGGCCGCCGGCATACCATACTACACCCCTTGAACGGATCTGTTTTAACGTGAAATTGGGCATTTAGGCGCAGGAGCTGGGTGGTGGCAAAGTAATTGCATGTAATCACCCTTACTTGAGGGAATGTCGTGGGCGCGTATCAAAAACCCTGTGCGATTTGTGCACACAGGAAAGGGAAGTCTGACTCTGACTGATCTCTGCATCTAGCATGGTCCCCTGTATTAGTTGAACAGATACTCACATTAGCATAATGCAGTAAATCTGGGCAGTCCTGATGGTGTAATGGTTAGCATTACTGCCAAACAGCACTGAGGTCATGAGTTCGATTCCCACCACGGAGTGTCGTTTTCTTCGTAGAGTGACCAGGAACCCCAATTAGTGCATCGTGTCCCCTCGCATTGCTCGCCATGCTTCGGGCAAGGTTATCGTTCCCAATTGTAGTCCACATGGATCGTAAAGTATGAAAAAGTTCAAAAATTAAAAAAAATCGTGAAAAACTCATGTCAACATTTTGTCATGTCGACCTACTGAATCAAGTGAAGATTTTCTCCTAGGCATTGTGAAATCTCAGCAAAAACAAACTGGTTAGAATTTTTTTTTTATAGCACTTTGACCTAAATTTATACATGTTATTCCAAATAAGTGCTAATTAACGACGCTTACCTACGAATAAGTCTATCACGGTACACAGTACATGTGCAGTGATGTTCTGATCGGTCACTATTGAGGCGTGTATGCCTGTTGCTGCTGACTTGCTGAGAGCAGTGCACGGGACCCCTCCCCGCGAAGCCCCACCCAGAGCCCAGACGACTGACCGTGATAATACTTAGCCTAAAACCAGCCTGCTAAAATTACCTACACAATGGTGAAAAACGCATCGCAATTGATTCAATGGTTCAGTTTATGGCATCCGGACAAACAAACAACCAAACAAACAAACAAACAAACAAACAAACAAACAAACAGACAGACGTTCTCATTTCTAAGATGTAAATATAGAAGAATATATATATTCTGTGGGGTAGACTGCTTCAACTGACCTTTTTTCTATGAATTATGGGGGTAATTCTGAGTTGATCGCAGCAGGAACTTTGTTAGCAGTTGGGCAAAACCATGTGCACTGCAGGTGGGGCAGATGTAACATGTGCAGAGAGAGTTAGATTTGGGTGGGGTGTGTTCAATCTGAAATCTAAATTGCAGTGTAAGAATAAAGCAGCCAGTATTTACCCTGCACAGAAACAAAATAACCCACCCAAATCTAACTCTCTCTGCACGTTATATCTGCCTCCCATGCAGTGCACATGGTTTTGCCCAACTGCTAACAAAATTGCTGCTGCGATCAACTCAGAATTAGATCCTAGGGGGGTCATTCCGAGTTGTTCGCTCGCAAGCTGCTTTTAGCAGCTTTGCACATGCTAAGCCGCCGCCTACTGGGAGTGAATCTTAGCATTTTAAAATTGCGAACGAAAGATTAGCAGAATTGCGAATAGACACTTCTTAGCAGTTTCTGAGTAGCTCCAGACTTACTCGGCATCTGCGATCAGTTCAGTGCTTGTCGTTCCTGGTTTGACGTCACAAACACACCCAGCGTTCGCCCAGACACTCCTCCGTTTCTCCAGCCACTCCCGCGTTTTTCCCAGAAACGGTAGCGTTTTTTCGCACACACCCATAAAACGGCCAGTTTCCGCCCAGAAACACCCACTTCCTGTCAATCACACTACGATCACCAGAACGAAGAAAAAACCTCGTAATGCCGTGAGTAAAAAACCTAACTGCATAGCAAATTTACTTGGCGCAGTCGCACTGCGGACATTGCGCATGCGCATTAGCGACTAATCGCTCCGTTGCGAGAAAAAAATAACGAGCGAACAACTCGGAATGACCCCCTATATGTGATTCTGCATTGCAATAAAACTGCTAAACGTGAGTGCTGGCTTTATGTAGGTTTTTTTTGTTTGTTTTGTTTTTCTAATGTGAGTGTTCTTGCATTTCTAAATGAACCTGGCACCACCATTATCATACCTTTGTGTCTAGGAGTGCTGTTTTGTCCATTAGTATATAATATATGCAAGACAGAATATATATGTGTGTATATATAGAAAAAGTTGTAACAGTAGCCAGTTCCAGTATCCTTTTGCCCCTGTCAGGCAGAGGAAGAATTAAACATGATGCAAGATATGTGGCAGAACACCAATTACATTAATCACACGTTCTAGATGACAAGTGCAATAGTCTACTGGTGTACTGCAATGTAAACTTTAATAAATTTATTGTATGCTGTATGTGTTGTGAATAGAATGAGACATTTTTATAATGTTGACATTATGTAGGCTTTACTGGCTTATGTCAAAACTCATGATGCTTTTGGGAGTCTAGTGGAGTTTTTTCACTGATGGAGAGAGATTCAGGAAAACTGTTTATGGGTCATTTTTAAAGACATTTTAAAGCTCCTCCAGGGATCTGACCACCTGGTGTAAAAAAATGTACTAGGGAGGTCATTCCGAGTCGTTCGCTCGGAAAATTTCTTCGCATCGCAGCGTTTTTCCGCTTAGTGCGCATGCGCAATGTCCGCACTGCGACTGCGCCAAGTAAATTTGCTATGAAGTTTGGATTTTTACTCACGGCTTTTTCTTCGCTCAGGCGATCGTAGTGTGATTGACAGGAAATGGGTGTTACTGGGCGGAAACAGGCCGTTTTATGGGCGTGTGGGAAAAAACGCTACCGTTTCCGGAAAAAACGCGGGAGTGGCTGGAGAAACGGAGGAGTGTCTGGGCGAACGCTGGGTGTGTTTGTGACGTCAAACCAGGAACGACAAGCACTGAACTGATCGCAGATGCCGAGTAAGTCTGAAGCTACTCTGAAACTGCTACGAGATGTGTAATCGCAATATTGCGAATCTTTCGTTCGCAATTTTAAGAAGCTAAGATTCACTCCCAGTAGGCGGCGGCTTAGCGTGTGCAATACTGCTAAAATCGCCTTGCGAGCGAACAACTCGGAATGAGGGCCTAAATGGGCTCCACCCTGGATAATAAGCAGGCAAATAAATACTGTGTGCCACATTAAGGAGGCGGTGAAAGTACCGTTAAGTTTCTAAAGTTGAGGGAAATATTTTTTAAACAGAAGTGCGCTATTTACTCATATTGCAAATCTGCACTGAGACCATGACAACCAGTCATTTGCTGTCATTAAGGCTAATTTATGAAAGTAAAAAATAACAAACCTGCAGTGCAAAGGCGCAAATCAGCACTGCAAATGCTCTTTGGTAACAGCACAATGGTGCTTACCTTTTCTTTTAAGCAGATAACTACACATGCTGTAGTAATACTGCTTGTTACAGTGGTGCACATAAGGGGTAAACAAAACTCCCTGAGTAAACAAAAAGCCCCATCGTCAATGTCAGATGTTCTTCATATGTGTTAGGGGTCAGGCAGGCAGGCTCAGTTGACTGACTCGCCTTAGTCATACTTGCCTACACTCCAGGATTGGGCGGGAGGCACCCGAAAATCGGGTGACCCTCCCGGCCCCCCGGAAGAGCAGGCAAGTCTTCCGATTTTTTAGGGGCCCCCCTGCCCGGCCGCCCACTTAGTGAGTAAAGTGGGCGGCCCGGGCAGTCGATGACGCGATTCTTGCTGAATCGCGTCATCATAGCAACGCCCCCTGCTGTATAATGCCGGTAATCGCGGCATTACATAGCAGGGGGCGTGGCTTAAACAGTATGCCGTGATAACCCCGTGCCTGTTCCGCCTCCGCCGCCCCTGTCCCGCCCCCGCCCCGCCCCTATGAGTGTCATAACCCTGCCCCGCCCCCCTCCTGAGCCGACCTGGCTGCTCTCTCCCGGAGAGAGCAGCCAGGATGTCGGCTTGTATGGCCTTAGTACAGAACACATGTGCACCTGCAGTTATATTCCACTGCTCACTGCTCAGCATATAATACCCAGAGGCGTCACTAATGGTGGTGACACCCAGTGCGGGTGATGCACAGAGCGCGCAGCTTGCCCACAAAAGAGACATGGCCTTGTGGGTAGGAGCATGGCGTGGGTTGTGGCCTTGCGGCCCGAACCTCCGTTTAATCACTCCGGGGGTCCTGGAGATGCAGGCAGCCCCTGGCGTCTGATGTGAGTGCATTGCCGGCTCCTACACAGTGACAGGAGCTGGGTGCTGCATGTATTGTCACAGGTTAGACATTTACAACTAGCTTCATATTGTCAGAATAACTAGACTTCGGATGTAGGAGCAAATAGCCTCATATGTAGGTGTCTGACGGGGGTTTAAGAGGTTGAGAGTTAGAGTCCCAGGTTGGACATGCCCAGAGGAACTCATACTGTTACTAATAACAAGTTTAGTATATGAATACGAAATAATGGGCTTGGTGTTAAAATCCCTTGCTTGGCGTGCTCTGTGTTCTGAACTATGGCCCTCATTCCGAGTTGCTCGCTCGCTAGCTGCTTTTAGCAGCATTGCACACGCTAAGCCGCCGCCTGCTGGGAGTGTATCTTAGTATAGCAGAATTGCGAATAGGAATTTCTTAGCAGTTTCTGAGTAGCTCGAGACTTACTCTGCCACTGCGATCAATTCAGTCAGTTTCGTTCCTGGTTTGACGTCACAAACACACCCAGCGTTCGCCCAGACACTCCCCCGTTTCTTCAGACACTCCCGCGTTTTTCCCAGAAACGGCTGCGTTTTTTCGCACACACCCATAAAACGGCCAGTTTCTGCCCAGAAACACCCACTTCCTGTCAATCACACTCCGATCACCAGAACGAATAAATTTCTCCGTTAAGCCGTGAGTAAAATACCAAACTTTTTAGCACATTTACTTGGCGCAGGTGCACTGCGAACGTTGCGCATGCGCAGTTTGCGACTAATCGCACCGATGCGAGGAAAAATAACGAGCGAACAACTCGGAATGAGGGCCTAAGTGTTGTTCCATAATTTTGACGGGCTGGTTACTAGTATATATATATATAACCGTCTTTTCGTATGGGCTCAATGGGCACTTGTCCAAGGGCCCCAGGTGTATAAGGGCCCTAAGCAGATAGTTGAGGTTCCCCTCTTTCCAGGGGTAGCAGATTTTTGAAAATCGGCCCCCGAGGTACCGGAGATATTCGACTTCAAAGCAGTGGTCTCCATCTAAGGGGGTCATTCCGAGTTGATCGCTCGCTAGCAACTTTTTGCAGCGCTGCGATCAGGTTAAAAGTCGGCAAAACTGCGCATGCGTATGCACCACAACGCGCAGGCACGTCGTAGGGGTACAAAGAGGATCGTGCTGGGTGATGGATTTAACGAATAATCCATTCGCACAGTCGATCGCAAGGTGATTGACAGAAAGAGGGCATTTATGGGAGTCAACTGACCGTTTTCTGGGAGTGTTTGGGAAAACGCAGGCATGTCCAATCGTTTGCAGGGTGGGAGTCTGACGTCAATTCCGGGACCAAAAAGACTGGAGTGATCGCAGCGGCTGAGTAAGTCCAGAGCTACTCAGAAACTGTACGAACTGTTTTTGTACCGCTCGGCTGCAAAGGCGTTCGCACACTTGCAAAGTGAAAATACACTCCCCCATAGGTGGTGACTATCTGATCGCAGCGCTGTAAAAAGTTGCTAGCGAGCGACCAACTCAGAATGACCCCCTAAGCCTGTTAATTGCTCTTCCCAACCATATATCTCGGGTTCTGTCTGACTTAAGAGTTTTTTTGAGGGACTCTTTCTTTTCAGTGGACACTGGCAGCTTGTCTCTACTATGCCCAGAACCAGGGATATCAGCCTTCCAGCAGCTGGTCCCTGCTCCAGCGCCACACGCCTAATATGCTGTTTTATATTTTCGTCGGTGGATTGCTCTGGCTCCTGAACTCTGATCCCCAAGTCCCCAGTACCTCCTGAAAGGTGGGACTCTCTAGTTTTAAAAAGCTAAGAAATCTTTTTCCAGGAACTTGAGATATCTGCAGCCAAGCCGGCTGCCCTCCCACCAGAAAATTATGAATACTAAGCCCACTCCACTGTCCACCCCTCCCCTATGTATTAAACATCTCCTACCACCCCGGAACTCATATACCAGGGTCCCTTCATTCAGCCCAATGCCCCCTTTTACAGCTTAGTGTCCTACCTCCTGCCCCATCTGTGCAGTAAAGAGTAATTAGCAGAAATTACTGCTCCAGGTCCTACATGCTGAGCAGAAGATAGAACACCCATTACTGCACGCGGCACATCAACACTGCTACTGACAGCACCCCCCACCCCTACCGCTGGAGGATGGGTAGGGGCCCCAGTGCATTGCTTTGCCCAGGGGCCTACACTGCTGTTAAGACAGCCCTATATATATATATATATATATATATATATATATATATATACACACACACACACACACACACACACACACACACACACACACACACACACACATACATGTATAGATTGTAAGCTTGTGAGCAGGGCCTTCTTATCTTTATGACTGTTTGTTATTACCCAGTTTTGTTTTATTATCATTGTTGTTTCCAATTGTAAAGCTGCCATTGTCAAGCAAAACTAATACCTTCTTGAGATGAAACGCTCACAGGGCCAGTGCTAGACCTTGTGGCGCCCAGGGCGAATGTTTCCTTTGGCGCCCCGCCCACCCACTCAAAACAGGGTCAAAATATAGGGTCGTGGTTTTATGGGGAAGGGGCGTGGCCACGGAATAGTACCAATTCAGATTACACCGCACAGTAGTGTTCGTCAGTCACAAGACACCACACAGTAGTACCCATTACACACATTATACCATGTTAGAGCCCCTTACATGCATTGAACCACAGTAGAGCAAAGCCCCTTATACACAATAAGCCAGGTAAAGCGCCTTATATATATATTACACCAAGTAGAGCCCCTTATACACATTACACCAGGTAGAGCCCTTTATACACATTACACAAGGTAGAGCCCCTTTTATGCATGTAATGCCAGGTAGAGCCCCTTATACACATTACACCCAGTAGAGCCTCTTTTATGCATGTTATGCCAGGTAGAGCCCCTTACACATGTTACACCAGGTAGATCCCCTTACACATGTTATGCCAAGTAGAGCCCCATACATACGTTATGCCAGGTAGAGCTCCTTACACGTTACACCAGGTAGAGCTTCTTATACACACTGTATCAGGTAAAGCCTCTTATACACACTGCACCATGTAGAGGCCCTTACACATGTTACGCAAGGTAGAACCCCTCTATAAAGAGAGTATAAGTGTGTGTGCCATCCGCCCTGCTGCCTGTGGCCCTGTCACTCATCAGCTCACCACCAGAAACCTTCAAATAATGGATAGCTTTTTTGATTTTCTACTCTACTGCCCCCTCCATCGCCGGCTGCTCCTATTACCTTGGGAAATGCAGTCCACTCTGAGCCTGTCACCCACAGCAGCAGAAATGTGGGGGACAACAGTTCCATGTATGTTACTGGGCTCCTCTTATACACATACAGTGGCTTGTTGCTGCTGCTGTGTGCCCTCCACAAAGCTGCTGCTTTAGTGAGTACAAGGGCACGGAGATGGAGGGCAACCTCTCTCTTACAAAAATGTACTCAGAAAATAAACTGACCCAACATCTCTCTCTGTTTCTCACTCTGCACATGTTACATCTGCCCCCATCTCCAGTGCAACTTGGTTTTGCCCAGTTGCTTGCTTTTTTTCTTTAGTTACAAACATGAGTCAGGCACAGTGATAATAGCATTTTTGACGGCGTTTAGGCTCTTCGCCGCTTATTAAATAGACCCCAAAGCACAAGAGTAATGATTGTTAACACTCCCCATTTCTGCCAAAGTGTGTGCATTCTGTGCTCTGTTTCTGCGCTTCACATGGCTGCTATTATGTTATGAATCTGACACAGGTGCCCTCTCTGTGCTGTGTATACAGTAGTACACGTAGGTGGCACACTACTGTGCGTGTTTAAAGCCAGCAGGAAACATACATTTCCAAGTAATTTCCCCTCCTTTTCTCTCTGCTATTTCTGCACTCAACCCCAAGGGATACAACTTAGGAAAGCCTGACCTTGTGTGCACACAGATAGCACTAGAGTGGGGATTGGGACCATTATGTTAGGTTTCCGGGTCCCCTCCTAGTATGATGTAACATAGCAGAAGCCAACCATCCAAGGTGCCATGTGCAAAATGGGACTTCTAGGCTCAAAGGCATTACAATTAGTTCCAGACCACTGAGTAACTCCACAATCAAGTCTAAATCTGATGCAAAGTGTTGGGCAACCACCTGTTTTGCACAGATTATAATGTAATATTAGTCAGAATTTAGTGACCTTTCACCTGATGTACAAAGTACACTGATGCACAAATACAGGGCCTAATTCAGACCTGATCGATGTGCTGCAAATTTGCAGAGGTCTGCGATCAGATAGTCGCTGCCCAGGGAGAGTGAAAACCCGCCCCGTGCAAGTGTACGAATGCATGTGCACACCATGCGAAAACTTCACCAGACAGCGGACATCTGCAAATCCGTTCGCAACTCACTCACCATCGAATTATTTTTCCAGTCTGTCCAAGACTTACACATACAGTGCGATAGAGGGCTGTATTCAATAAGAGTCGGAAACTGCCGTCTTGTCGAAAAGACGACAGTTTCCGACTGGAATAGGTCGGAAGGGGTTCCGACCTATTCAATAGGGGCACATTTTTTCCGGCAAGTCGGGAAACCCGACTTGTCGGAATGCTGTCGGAAAGCAGTTGGATCGGCGGAATATCTGCTGTCGGAAACGGGGCTAAATCCGACAGGTTTTGGCCCCCTTTCCGACAAACTCAATCCGACTTGAAAACAAGTTGGATTGAGGTGAGGAGACGGGGAGCGCACACATCTCTCCCGCTGCCAGCTCCGGCCGCCGCTGGAAGCACCCCCGCCGGCCGCCTCACGCTGCTCCCCGTGCCGGTCGCTGCACACGGCTCCCCCACCGGCCTCCTCACGATGCTCCCCCCGCTGCTGTCAGCGCACACATCACTCCTGTTGCCAGCTCTGGCTCCCCCGCCGGTCGGCGCACACTGCTCCCCGCCAGCCACCTTACGATGCTCCCCCCGCTGGCCGCCTCACACTGCTCCCCTGCAGGCCGCCGCACACTGCTCCCCTGCTGGCTGCCTCAAGATGCTCCCCCCGCCAGCCGCCTTATGATGCTCCCCCCGCCGGCCGCCTCACACTGTTTCCCCACCGGCCGCCGCACACTGTTCCCCCGCCGGCCGCCGCACACTGCTCCCCTGCCGGCCTCCTCACGATGCTCCCCCCGCCGCTGCTGTCAGCGCACATGGCAGGAAAGGACACAGAGAACGGCCAAATCCGACAGTCGGATTTGGACGCTCTTTGAATAGAGGTTGTCGGGTCCATTCTGACAACTGCATGTCGGAATGGACCCGACTCTTATTGAATATACCCCAGAATCAGGCTGATCGGGGCCAGAGCTGACGTCACGCACCCTCCCAGAAGACGCTTGGGAATGCCTGCGTTTTTCATGACACTCCCAGAAAACGGGCAGTTACCACCCCCAAATGTCTGCTTCCTGTCAATCACCTTGCATACGCCTAGCGATCAAAATTTTTACACCATTCTGTCGCTGTTTGACGTTGCGGCTGCGGTACATACGCATGTGCGGTCATTCGATACTCTGCCACTGTGCGAATTGGCACAACAGCGATCAGGTCTGAATTGGGCCCACTGCAGCAAATCAGGTCTCACTTTGAAAAGAAAACTTTGTTAGTGGCCTAATTTTCTCATTTAGAATAATGAATTCAGTGGCTTCCTATTCCTGAGTGTTTTTACACTCCAATATGAAGCCCCAGTAGAATACACACAGCACACCCTGTGTCTGCAGATCCTATAATAGAAACACAAAATATCTTGCTGTGTAACTTCACAGTCCACAGTGTAATAAAGGATACACCACATCACAGATGTGAATAATCACCCTACACCCTACTTTGCATTTCTTAAATGTACCGAATACAAATAGAACACCGACTCTTTGCCCTGCGGAGCTTACTATCTAATAAAAATACTACATTACATGTCCTGCCGAGCTATAATCTTCTGGAACAGATTACAATGTATTGCCAACAATTAAGCCTTTGTCTTTCTAGATAAATATAAACACGCACAGCTCTGTAGCTATGAATAATAACACTAATTATACTCCTATTAATAACAAAATCAAGAAGGGAACATTTATTGTCTATTGTTATAATTAGAAAGTTTATTATAGGCACTTTTTGAGTGAAATCCATAGAATACATGTAGAAATGGAGGCAAATTGATTCTTAAATATTAACAGAGCAGGGACAATCAGTTCTCCATACATAGGGCCATCACAAAATCATCTGGACCCCATGCCCACCACTCTAGTTGACCCTGTCCATGCAAAGCTGTGAGAGCCAACACGTAACCCCAAAAGCGATCAGTTGCATCAGTTTTCAGTTGTAAATACAGTAACTGCTTAGTACTGTAACATGTAAAGTATATATCTTGTACGTAGATTACTGTGAGAGCCAAGTGTGTTTGTGCTTGAGCCTCATTCTCCTTGAATCTTTTTGCCATGTAAAGTATTGCAAGCACGATTAAGCAAAGAAAATCAATTGCACATTATCAAAATAAATTGTACAAAAACAACTGCATAGGACCTTCCACGTCTGTGCTATACTTTCTATCTATCGGAAAATAAGATAAACACATTGGGGGAGATTCAAATGTTTGAAAAGTCAGTTGGGAGTCTGTTTTTTCCTTTCTAAAGGTGGGTACACACTAGTAGATATACTGTATCTGCAGATCAACTGATCTGCAGATATATCTATGGTCGGATCGGGCAGTGTGCTGTGCATACACACTGCCCGATCCGTCGGGGACTGACGTCATGAGCTGGGCGGGCGTGTACACACGCCCGCCCAGTTCAGCTGTCAATCACCGGCGGCCGCCGCAGCATGTGTACGGGCGGTCGGCCGACCGCCGCGTACACACACAGCGACGCGCCAATATATCGGTAGATATATTGGCCGTCGGCTGTGCTACGCGGCCGACGCGATACGTCTGTGAACGACGGAGTTCACAGACGTATCGGCCGAACACACTGGCCGACGGTCCCGCGATATATCGGCCGTTCAAGAGAACGGCCGATATATCGACCAGTGTGTACGGGCCTTAACAGACAGGAAAAAACAGACACCCAACCGACTTTTCAAACATTTGAATTCCACCCATTTTTTTTTTTTTCAGTGCAAATGGTGAATACTAGAATGTAATAGCAAAACATAATCATGGGGAAAAAAATGGGGATCTAATAGGCCATATGTTAAGTATACTTTTAGAGCATTAGAGATTCATGTAGAGTCAGGTGTAAATGCAAATTATGCATTTTATTTTTTATGCGCATATTGGGTGCAATTTAATTGTTTTTCCCGACATCTACCACTAGGGGGCGCAAAAGTAATGGGCACCCTTCAAAGCAATTCAATTGTTGCTCAGTTTGAGTGCCCATTAGCCACGGGAGAGACATTTCTTATCGCTGCCTCCTAAGTTTTTTCCTAGAAAACACTGTAATGTACCATTTCCTATGTAGATACAGCCACAGACACACAGAGAATATAGGCATGCCGCATATAATTGTAATCAGCAGAGTTTTCTTTTTCTTGTGCGACTTATTTGCATTTTGGCAAAAAAAGACAACCAACAGTAACGGAGTAGCACAGGACCTGTCAGCTCACTCGTCATCTACCACTGCGTGGAGCATTGAGGCAAAATGTATGAGACATATCTGTAGGTGCATATGCTAATGTTCTCACCTGGATTAATCCAGGAGCATATACTACTGTTCTCCAGTGGAGTAAAACAGGCACATTACTGCTGCTCTCTCAAGATGTAAAACAGCCACATATACTGCAGGTCTTGCAGTACATCTGCCCCTATTCACATGCATATCTGCATTTTATTTTGTACACTGGGATGCATGAATACCTACCTGCCATGATAACTCTCCCGATATAGAGCTGTCCCAGCAATAAAGTGACTACCGAGTTTATGATTCGGATCCTTCTGCATGCAGCGCATGTGCAAGCCTTGGGATCCAGAGAAGGATCTGAAGGATCCCTCACTGATGATTTTTTTTTTTCTATTAAGAAACCCAGAGGCTTTCATAGGCAATGCATATACCACTGTTCTCATTCATGGAGTAATTAACCCATTTACCACTGTCATCTCCTGGAATAAGCCAGGTGAATATTAGAGATGAGCGGGTTCGGTTTCTCTGAATCCGAACCCGCCAGAACTTCATGTTTTTTTTCACGGGTCCGAGCGACTCGGATCTTCCCGCCTTGCTCGGTTAACCCGAGCGCGCCCGAACGTCATCATGACGCTGTCGGATTCTCGCGAGGCTCGGATTCTATCGCGAGACTCGGATTCTATATAAGGAGCCGCGCGTCGCCGCCATTTTCACACGTGCATTGAGATTGATAGGGAGAGGACGTGGCTGGCGTCCTCTCCATTTAGATTAGAAGAGACTGAGAGAGATTTACTGGAGCTGACTAGGAGGAGTACTGTTACTGTAGAAGTGTAGAGACTGAGTGGAGAGAGTTTACTAGTGAGGACAGTGCAGTTTACTTTATAATCCGTTCTCTGCCTGAAAAAAGCGATACACAGCACACAGTGACTCAGTCACATACCATATCTGTGTGCACTGCTCAGGCTCAGGCCAGTGTGCTGCATCATCTATTATCTATATATAATATTATATATATCTGTCTGACTGCTCAGCTCACACAGCTTATAATTGTGGGGGAGACTGGGGAGCACTACTGCAGTGCCAGTTATAGGTTATAGCAGGAGCCAGGAGTACATAATATATTATATAGTGAGTGACCACCAGACACACAGTGCAGTTTATTTAATATATCCGTTCTCTGCCTGAAAAAAGCGATACACACACACAGTGACTCAGTCAGTCACATACCATATCTGTGTGCACTGCTCAGGCTCAGGCCAGTGTGCTGCATCATCTATATACATTATATATCTGTCTGACTGCTCAGCTCACACAGCTTATAATTGTGGGGGAGACTGGGGAGCACTACTGCAGTGCCAGTTATAGGTTATAGCAGGAGCCAGGAGTACATAATATTATATTAAAATTAAACAGTGCACACTTTTGCTGCAGGAGTGCCACTGCCAGTGTGACTAGTGACCAGTGACCTGACCACCAGTATATATAATATTAGTAGTATACTATCTCTTTATCAACCAGTCTATATTAGCAGCAGACACAGTACAGTGCGGTAGTTCACGGCTGTGGCTACCTCTGTGTCGGCACTCGGCAGCCCGTCCATAATTGTATATACCACCTAACCGTGTTTTTTTTTTCTTTCTTTATACATACATACGAGTTACGAGTATACTATCTCTTTATCAACCAGTCTATATATTAGCAGCAGACACAGTACAGTGCGGTAGTTCACGGCTGTGGCTACCTCTGTGTCGGCACTCGGCAGCCCGTCCATAATTGTATATACCACCTAACCGTGGTTTTTTTTTCTTTCTTTATACATACATACTAGTTACGAGTATACTATCTCTTTATCAACCAGTCTATATATTAGCAGCAGACACAGTACAGTGCGGTAGTTCACGGCTGTGGCTACCTCTGTGTCGGCACTCGGCAGCCCGTCCATAATTGTATATACCACCTAACCGTGGTTTTTTTTTCTTTCTTTATACATACATACTAGTTACGAGTATACTATCTCTTTATCAACCAGTCTATATATTAGCAGCAGACACAGTACAGTGCGGTAGTTCACGGCTGTGGCTACCTCTGTGTCGGCACTCGGCAGCCCGTCCATAATTGTATATACCACCTAACCGTGGTTTTTTTTTCTTTCTTTATACATACATACTAGTTACGAGTATACTATCTCTTTATCAACCAGTCTATATATTAGCAGCAGACACAGTACAGTGCGGTAGTTCACGGCTGTGGCTACCTCTGTGTCGGCACTCGGCAGCCCGTCCATAATTGTATATACCACCTAACCGTGGTTTTTTTTTCTTTCTTTATACATACATACTAGTTACGAGTATACTATCTCTTTATCAACCAGTCTATATATTAGCAGCAGACACAGTACAGTGCGGTAGTTCACGGCTGTGGCTACCTCTGTGTCGGCACTCGGCAGCCCGTCCATAATTGTATACTAGTATCCAATCCATCCATCTCCATTGTTTACCTGAGGTGCCTTTTAGTTGTGCCTATTAAAATATGGAGAACAAAAATGTTGAGGTTCCAAAATTAGGGAAAGATCAAGATCCACTTCCACCTCGTGCTGAAGCTGCTGCCACTAGTCATGGCCGAGACGATGAAATGCCAGCAACGTCGTCTGCCAAGGCCGATGCCCAATGTCATAGTACAGAGCATGTCAAATCCAAAACACCAAATATCAGTAAAAAGCCTCTTTTTTTCTTTGCGTCATGTGCTGTTTGGGGAGGGTTTTTTGGAAGGGCCATCCTGCGTGACACTGCAGTGCCACTCCTAGATGGGCCCGGTGTTTGTGTCGGCCACTAGGGTCGCTAATCTTACTCACACAGCTACCTCATTGCGCCTCTTTTTTTCTTTGCGTCATGTGCTGTTTGGGGAGGGTTTTTTGGAAGGGCCATCCTGCGTGACACTGCAGTGCCACTCCTAGATGGGCCCGGTGTTTGTGTCGGCCACTAGGGTCGCTAATCTTACTCACACAGCTACCTCATTGCGCCTCTTTTTTTCTTTGCGTCATGTGCTGTTTGGGGAGGGTTTTTTGGAAGGGACATCCTGCGTGACACTGCAGTGCCACTCCTAGATGGGCCCGGTGTTTGTGTCGGCCACTAGGGTCGCTAATCTTACTCACACAGCTACCTCATTGCGCCTCTTTTTTTCTTTGCGTCATGTGCTGTTTGGGGAGGGTTTTTTGGAAGGGCCATCCTGCGTGACACTGCAGTGCCACTCCTAGATGGGCCCGGTGTTTGTGTCGGCCACTAGGGTCGCTAATCTTACTCACACAGCTACCTCATTGCGCCTCTTTTTTTCTTTGCGTCATGTGCTGTTTGGGGAGGGTTTTTTGGAAGGGACATCCTGCGTGACACTGCAGTGCCACTCCTAGATGGGCCCGGTGTTTGTGTCGGCCACTAGGGTCGCTTATCTTACTCACACAGCGACCTCGGTGCAAATTTTAGGACTAAAAATAATATTGTGAGGTGTGAGGTATTCAGAATAGACTGAAAATGAGTGTAAATTATGGTTTTTGAGGTTAATAATACTTTGGGATCAAAATGACCCCCAAATTCTATGATTTAAGCTGTTTTTTAGTGTTTTTTGAAAAAAACACCCGAATCCAAAACACACCCGAATCCGACAAAAAAAATTCGGTGAGGTTTTGCCAAAACGCGTTCGAACCCAAAACACGGCCGCGGAACCGAACCCAAAACCAAAACACAAAACCCGAAAAATTTCAGGCGCTCATCTCTAGTGAATATACTGTACTACCTTTTTCCTGATATAGGGCCTAATTCAGACCTGTTTGCTTGCTAGGTAGGTTGTTTTTGCTGTCCTGCGCTCACATAGTCGCCACCCACAGGGCAGTGTATGTTCACTTTGCAAGTGTGTGAACGCATGTGTAGCAGAGCTGTACAAACAGATTTTGTGCAGTCTCTGAGTAGCCCAGGACTTACTCAGCCGCTGCGATCCGGGACTGGAATTGACGTCAGGAACCCTCCCTGCAAACGCTTGGACACGCCTGCGTTTTTCAAAACACTACCAGAAAACGGTCAGTTGACACCCACAAACGCCTTCTTCCTGTTAATCTCCTTGCGAATTCACGTGCGAACGGATCCTTCGCACAAACCCATCGTTGAGCGGTGATCCGCTTTGTACCCGGGCGACGCACCTGCACATTGCGGTGCATATGCATGCGCAGTTTAGACCTGATCGCCCGATGTACGAAAACGCAGCCTAGCGATCAGATCTGAATTAGCCCCATAGTCGCACATATTACTGTTCTCTTCTGGAGAAAGCAGGCACTTATACTACTGTTCTCTCCTGGAGTAAAGCAGGCACTTATACTACTGTTCTCTCCTGGAGAAAGCAGGCACTTATACTACTGTTCTCTCCTGGAGTAAAGCAGGCACTTATACTACTGTTCTCTCCTGGAGTAAAGCAGGCACTTATACTACTGTTCTCTCCTGGAGTAAAGCAGGCACTTATACTACTGTTCTCTCCAGGTGTAAAGCAGGCACTTATACTACTGTTCTCTCCAGGTGTAAAGCAGGCACTTATACTACTGTTCTCTCCAGGTGTAAAGCAGGCACTTATACTACTGTTCTCTCCAGGTGTAAAGCAGGCACTTATACTACTGTTCTCTCCAGGTGTAAAGCAGGCACTTATACTACTGTTCTCTCCTGGAGTAAAGCAGGCACTTATACTACTGTTCTCTACATTAGTAAAGCAGGCACTTATACTACTGTTCTCTCCTGGAGTAAAGCAGGCACTTATACTACTGTTCTCTCCAGGTGTAAAGCAGACACTTATACTACTGTTCTCTACATTAGTAAAGCAGGCACTTATACTACTGTTCTCTCCAGGTGTAAAGCAGGCACTTATACTACTGTTCTCTACATTAGTAAAGTAGGCACTTATACTACTGTTCTCTCCTGGAGTAAAGCAGGCACTTATACTACTGTTCTCTCCTGGAGTAAAGCAGGCACTTATACTATTGTTATCTCCTTGAGTAAAGCAGGCACTTATACTACTGTTCTCTCCTGGAGTAAAGCAGGCACTTATACTACTGTTCTCTCCTGGAGTAAAGCAGGCACTTATACTACTGTTCTCTCATGGAGAAAGCAGATACTTATACTACTGTTCTCTCCAGGTGTAAAGCAGGCACTTATACTACTGTTCTCTCCTGGAGTAAAGCAGGCACTTATACTACTGTTCTCTACATTAGTAAAGCAGGCACTTATACTACTGTTCTCTCCTGGAGTAAAGCAGGCACTTATACTACTGTTCTCTCCAGGTGTAAAGCAGACACTTATACTACTGTTCTCTACATTAGTAAAGCAGGCACTTATACTACTGTTCTCTCCAGGTGTAAAGCAGGCACGTATACTACTGTTCTCTACATTAGTAAAGTAGGCACTTATACTACTGTTCTCTCCTGGAGTAAAGCAGGCACTTATACTACTGTTCTCTCCTGGAGTAAAGCAGGCACTTATACTATTGTTATCTCCTTGAGTACAGCAGGCACTTATACTACTGTTCTCTCCTGGAGTAAAGCAGGCACTTATACTACTGTTCTCTACAGTAGTAAAGCAGGTACTTTTACTACTGTTCTCTCCAGGAGTAAAGTAGGCACTTATACTATTGTTATCTCCTGGAGTAAAGCAGTCACTTATACTACTGTTCTCTTCTGGAGTAAAACAGGCATTTACACTATTGTTATCTTCTGGAGTAAGGCACGCACTTATACTACTGTTTTCTCCTGGAGTAAAGCAGGCACTTACATTATTGTTATCTCCAGGAGTAAAGCGTGCACTTATACTACTGTTCTCTCCTGGAGTAAAGCAGACACTAATACTATTGTTATCTCCAGGAGTAAAGCTGGCACTTATACTACTGTTCTCTCCAGGAGTAAAGCAGGCAGTAATAATATTGTTATCTCCTGGAGTTTAGCAGGCACTTATACTACTGTTCTCTCTTGGAGTAAAGCAGGCACTTATCCCAGAGGTTCCCAAACTGTGTGCCGTGGCTCCCTGGGGTGCCTCGGGACACTTGCAGGGGTGCCCTGGGTTGGTGGTCCAGGACCAATTCAAATTATTCACGGTCAATATAATAGGCAAAACCAGTGCTGGTGGCTGCCAGTCATAAAATATGTGGCCAAACAGAAGCAAATCTTGTCCCTCACCACACAACTGACCCTAAAGATGACATATAAACGCGATCTACTTAATGTAATATTTCTTTCTAAATTTCTCAATAAGAAATTTTTGGCCTAGGGGTGCCGTGAAAAAAACTCTGATATTCTAGGGCGCTGTGATTCAAAAAAGTTTGGAAACCATTGACTTATACTACTGTTCTCTCCTGGTGAAAAGCAGGCACTTCTACTACTGTTCTCTTCTGGAGTAAAGCAGGCACTTATACTATTGTTATCTCCTGGAGTAAAGCAGGCACTTATACTATTGTTATCTCTTGGAGTAAAGCAGGCACTTATACTATTGTTATCTCCTGGAGTAAAGCAGGCACTTATATTACTGTTCTCTCCTGGAGTAAAGCGGGCTGTTAAACTACTATTCTCTCCTGTAGTAAAGCAGGCACTTATACTACTGTTCTCTCCAGAATTAAAGCAGGCACTTATACTAGTACGGGAGCTATCAGCGTGTCACTGCTACCTAGACATGAGCTACAGCCAAGCACCACTAAAAGCAGGGAGACATATATCCATACCAAGTTCGTCACCAGTTTGTTCCCTCTGGATATGACCGCGATCAAAGGAATTGCTACCAGCGGCCAGGAGGACGTTAAATACCTGTGACCTCGTGGATGGGTATAAATTTCCTTACACCTAATATGTTTTATTAGGTATAGTGATCTCCCAGTTGACTTTATAGTAAAACAACCTTATTTTACCTATATGATACAAAGCTTAGTGGACCTTTCAATATATGCTCCTCTAATTGGGACACTTCTATACCGGCCAGTAAATTGATTACATTGTGACACTGGTTTTAAATATATATATATATATATATATATATATATATATATATGTATTATAATAATTAAATGATAAAAACTATTTAAATAACAGCACTTTTTATCTTCACATTTGCTACGGCTCTCTCCTGGAGTAAAGCAGGCACTAAGGGCTATTTTACACTACCCGGTTTTCACTGGTCGGTAAAAAGCCAGCAAAAGCCGGACAGTTTTTCGATGGCCGTCACTGCCCTTTCACACGCAACGGCTTTGAGCTGTATTTAATGCTGCGCGCATGTGCTGTTGTGTGTGAAAGCTCCCATTCACACATAGGGCCTAATTCTGAGTTGATCGCAGCAGCAATTTTGTTAGCAATTCAGCAAAACCATTTGCACTGCAGGGGGGGCAGATATAACATGTGCAGAGAGAGTTAGATTTGGGTGTGGTGTGTTCAATCTGCAATCTAAATTGCAGTGTAAAAATAAAGCAGCCAGTATTTGCCCTACACAGAAACAAAATAACCCACCCAAATCTAACTCTCTCTGCAAATGTTATATCTGCCTCCCCTCCAGGGCACATGGTTTTGCCCAACTGCTAAAAAATTTCCTGCTGCGATCAACTTGGAACTACCCCCATACACTGCAGTGCCTTCAGGGACAACACAGCCACGGCCCGGCAGCCATCCTATTCAGTGGATGTTTCCGGCTTCAACATGGCAACTGGGCCGTGTCTGTGTGAAAGGAGCAATGTGTTTTCATATATAACTGAAAACACTGCACGGCAATAAGCCATCCAGCTTTTTGCCGGTCGGTGAAAACCGGATAGTGTGAAATAGCCCTTTTGCTACTATTCTTTCCTGGAGTAAAGCAGTATTATATACTACTGTTCTCTCCTGAAGTAAAGCAGGCGCATATTCTACTGTTCTCTACTGGTGTAAACCAGTATTATATACTACAGTTTTCTTCTGGGCTAAAGCAGGTGCATATATTATTTTTGCTCCCAGTGTAAAGTAAACCAGGCACATACACCACTCTTGTCGAGCTGTATGCATCTTGCGAATGGCCAGCTCTGCCAAATAAGCAAATTGTATATTTTTTTAGGGAAGCTTTCTATTTAGACGCAAGTTCCATCCAAGTCTTCATGAACCCCTTAGAGAGGATTTAAAGCACCCTAGTTTTGTGAACCTTGGGAACTACAAATATTCTTTACCGAAGCAGGAGCAGGGGGGATGGGGGTGAGTGATACATGGCTATTATTTTTCTATTTTATTGTCTGCGTGCAAAGATCATCCCCAGTAATCTGTTCCTCTCCTGGAGCCATTGTCACCTCCGCTGACAATATTTCGGTGACAGAAAGCCCTGGTGTATATTTGATGTGAGAAACACGTTTTTCTGCAGATCGAAGCTTCCACTGAGTTGGATGGGTCCATCACCAATCTTTACATTTGTAAGGGGCCCTACACACTCGGCGATGCGCCGCCGAGGTGCCCGACGGCCGATACGGCCGACGAGCAACCCGGCGGCGGGGGGGCAGTGACGGGGGGAGTGAAGTTTCTTCACTCCCCCCGTCACCCGGCTGCATTGAAGTGCAGGCAAATATGGACGAGATCGTCCATATTGGCCTGCATGCACAGCCGACGGGAGACCAGCGATGAACGAGCGCGGGGCCGCGCATCGTTCATCGCTTAAGTCTCCACACTGAAAGATATGAACGAGTTCTCGTTCATTTATGAACGAGATCGTTCATATCTTTCAGAATATCGCCAAGTGTGTAGGGCCTATAAGTTTGTATCTACAGTACATGACGTTTGTATTAATTCATAACTCTTTCTTAAAAGAAAATGCAGACTACACACACACTTTATAAATAAATAAGTATATATATATATATATATATATATATATATATATACACACACATATATATATCTATATAAATATATATATATATATATATATATGTACAGTATATTGCTGCAGGTGTGTGCTGCTTCCCCCGCTCTCTCCTACTTGCCTTGCTATGTAATTACACATGATCTCAGGCTCCATGTGTCTGTTTGCGGGGGTGGTTGATTACCATACACGAGGACCAGTCTCAGAGGGGGCATCTTAGGCTGTCAACCACCTCAAAACCTCCCTAAAAAGCCAAATATTTGTGCCTGAACCCTGAAGGAGTTAAAAGCTTTGTTCACACTTCAAATGCTTCTAATTTTCCCCTGTAACCAAAGCAGCCAAGCAGAATGACGTTTTCATAAAACATTATGTATAGAAGGGAGGTCTGGTCCATCTGTATATTGCTGCAATATAAATGTATCCCTCAGGAAGTCATTGCTTATAATCTCTGAAGTATTGTGACCTCGTTAAGGGCTGATCCCATAAGTGCTTCCAGCATGTAATTTAATGTGTCATGTTTCTCTTTGGGATTGAGGATTATTTTTATGCATAAAACAGAATTGAGGAAAATCTTATAGTATAAATAGGATATACAGCTTAATCTTCATTCTAAAAACAGACGGGGACACTTCTAGAAAACAGCACTACCTCTATACTTGTAAGCTCATCCCTAGCTGGAATCTATCTTATCATATTTTCACAAAATAAATTTAATAAACACGTTTGAAATTCTTCGGTAAATTATTAGTAGTGAATAGAGAACAATTCCACGATTCTTTCGCTTTGTTTCATTATTTCATAATTATTCTTTTTTTAAAGGATCCCTTTTATGAATCTTTCCATTTTCACAATTGCGATTTAGGATTCACAAAAAGTGCAGATCCGAATTTTTTTTTAATGTGCGCAAGTGTGCTGCTTATTCCCCTGTGTTTACATTTAGTGGCCGATTCAATTACTCGCGGCCTCCCGCCAGAACAGCTTCTGCCAGCTTCGAGTGATGTTGCTCTCATTTTCTGCTTGCAGTAAATACTTTTAGGCACAGGTTCTCAAACTCCGTCCTCAGGACCCCACACGGTTTTGCAGGTCTCCTTACAGAATCACAAGTGACATAATTAGCTCCACCTGCGGACCTTTTAAAATGTGTCAGTGAGTAATTAATACACCTGTGCACCTGCTGGGTTACCTGCAAAACATGCACTGTGTGGGGTCCTGAGGACCGAGTTTGAGAACCACTGCTTTTAGGTATTCACATTTTTTTCTAAAATACTACTCAGTTTGACTCCAATTATATCTTAAATTAATCCTGAGAGTGAGGCAGTGCCAGTGCAGGGCAGCACTGTGCCTTGTGCCTGTCCCGCCCCCTGAAACATGTGACAACATTATGTCACACAGAGGGGTAGGACCACCAGCTACGGGAAGTACAACACTGTCTGGAGAACTGGGCGAAGGGCATCTCTCGCACACCCCTGTGCAGGTCCTGATTATGGGTTCCAGCCGCCCTAGGCTAATACAGAAGTGGCCACTCCCACCAAAGCCCCCACCCCCCCGCCCGCCAAATTTTTGGGCGTAGATTTTTTCGCTCATATAGGTTAGGGTTAGAGAGCAGCGGGCTCGCCTCTATGGGTGTCGTGGACAGCCACAAGTGGAAATAGTCCCTGTTGGTCGGCAGGATTTTCAGTGTGTGGGATACCGGCGACGGTATTGTGTCCGCATCCCCTTTTAAAAACCTGTAAATGTAAGAGCAGAATCTATATAAATGTTACTTGCAGTGTAGTAAATGCTTTAACACGTGTATGTGACCAAAGTAATCATTGATTAAAAATGGACCAAACAACCATAGTATATTATAAACTCACACAAGTTTCTAAGCAGCAAAAGGCTGTTAACGGGGCAAAAAAGACAATTGTTTCCTTGGCCATTCTTATTACAACAGAAAGGTAAAGGGGGGGGGGGGGGGGGTTAAGGTGAATAGGGTGCCTTTCTTTTCTACAATTAGTGTTAACTGCAATCCAGTTACTGTAAGCAGATATTTCCTGACATGGCTTCAGGTAATAACTTTTATTATAATGTCTGAGAACATGGTTGTTGGCTGCTAAGTTTTGAGAGATGCAGTTAGGAGTGGTATGAGCAAAATGGGGCCCCTGCCAGAAGATATGTGGCCCTAAGCAGTGAGTGATAGAATGACTTATATAGGAACTGTGCTGGATTAACAACAGGGCAGCTGGGATGGCTGACCAGGAACACTCACACACAGTGGCACCGAGAGGGGTGGGGGGTGGGGTGGGTACTAATTACCAAGGGCCAGGTCCGATGAATGGGCCCATGGATGGGTAAGGAGGGGGTCCTTACCTGGTAGCAGCAGCTGAAGCTTTTCTCCTCAGCCCAGCACATACTGCTGTGTGCTGGCCTGCAGTGTGGCCAGGGATGTGCTTCAAAAACATTTTTTTCTGTATTTTTTTCTAAGGGTGCATGGCTATGCCTCCTTGATTAGGGAACACCCCCTGAAAAGTAACTGGGCCCAGCCAGGCGTACTACTGCCCTGCTCACACATAGCTATATACATTGCCGTTTCTTGCAGCGGGCGAGCCAGGCGATCACACGTGGCACCCGCCACGGCACTTTGTGGCTCCTTCTACTCCCCCCCCTCCCTCTAGCATACTACTCCGCTTGGGGGGGGGGGGGGTGGAGTTTTGTGGAATGACACGTCAAACGCAATCACGTCATTCCACAAAACTCTGCCCCTTCGAGCGGAGTAGTATTAGGGAAGAGGGAGCAGGGGAAGTGGGAAATCTATGTATATAGCCGCCAGCAAATATACTGGCAACCAGCACTCCCCTTGACAATGAGCATTCCCCTTGTCAACGAGCATTACCCTTGGCAATGAGCATGGATGCCAGCGCATGAAACCCTTGGAAACGAGCATGACACCCAGCACATGAAACCCCTGGCACCGAGTATGACACCCAGTGCATGAAACCCCTGCCAACGAGCATGACACCCAGCACATGAAACCCCTGGCAATGAGCGTGACACCCAGCGCATGAAACCCCTGGCAATGAGCGTGACACCCAGCACATGAAACCCCTGGTAACGAGCAGGTAATTTAAAAAAAATTAGAAGCGTTACTGTAGGGCATAATGTATCACGGGCATTGCGGTGTATGGCATAATATGGTGCAAGGGGCATTACTGTTTGGGGCTTAATAAGGTGGAATGTTTATTTTTTCCAGTTGTGGCCAAGGTCTGTTGTTGCAGGATCAAAAACTGGCGTGTAAGGTAATTTTTTCCTGTAAGGCTGCGCATATTTTAGTGAGGCCAAGCCCCCTCACCGGTAGCACATGCAAAATAGTTTTTTAATGTCTATGGAGGTCGCAATTATGAATTGACAATTTAATTGTTAGGGAACGACAAGTTCGTTGCCCTGGGGACCCAATAAACCTTAATCCGTCCCTGTATAGGAATATAGCTGGAGACAGTGGCACCCATGAAAAAAATAATTATCTTGTGGCAAGTGTATAATACAAAACCCTTTCTATTGAATACAAGACAGAAACCAATTTCAATTGTGCATTTAATAGCTCTCCACAACCTATTTCCGCATCATGGCTTAAGTATCCTTTAAGAATAGCCTAATGCAGGACATATCAGACGTACCTCCAGTGTTAGGCTTACTAATCCTAAAGAGACCACAGACCTTATTATTCTCAATGAGGACTGTGGTAAAGCCCTACTTATACCGCTTTCACATCGCAAAGCCGGGTCTCCCACCCGGGAATTGGAAACGGGTCCTTCCCGGGTGTGACCCAGCATTGGACCCTACACACCGCCATCCCGACCCGGTAATATACCGAGTTGGGTTGCCATCCGGGGGCGGGGACAGAGCCAGAGCCGACATCGGGGGCAGGTGCGAAGGCGGCGCTGGGAAAAGACATTATATCTCCGTGCTACCTCTTCCTATGCTGTGAATAGGTCCCAGGTCTCATCGACGCGGCAACGCGTTCACACTGCACCTGACCCGGTATTTAACACGGGAGTAACCCTTCTTTATTCCCGGGTTGAATTACCGGGTCAGGCGATCCGGGAATTCATCCATAGCACCTTTCACACTGCACAGCGACCCATGTCGACCCGGCAATATACCAGGTCGTTACAGGGTTATTTTTGCGGTGCGAAAGGGGTATTACTAAGCTTGGTCCTGACAGCTAAACCTATCTGCAGATATTATTAGCTACTGCATCCCTATGGGAAGAGCTATTGCTAACTGTTACTGAGCATGCCATAGCAATCACTTACTGCAGACCAGGATCCTATCAGAGCCAGTCCCAACAAGAGGTTTCTGTTAAATACAGATCTACAATTATTTCATATCGCTGTGGTATGTGTTGGTAGAAAATGATAGATTCTAGGTTGAGATTATATGTAAAATAGGCCCCATAATCCCCAATGGCAAGTATGCAAGCCAGAGCCCATTCAGTTTAGAATGCACAGCACTTTCCACTGTGGCCAGTGAACCATGCACACCTCCCAACTTTATGGTTGGCAAGGAGGTGTGCATGGTTCAAAAATGAGCGTGGCCTATGGAAAAGGGGGAGTGGCTTTGCAGGGGGGCCGCTCTGTGAGCTGCTGGCATGCCCCCTCTCCTTCTGTCGCCACTGAATAGGCGCCGTGCGCATGTGCACAGCGTCTATTCACCGCTGCTCTGCAGCGAGTGCAGGGGCCTCCCAACTACCCCCACCGTGGGACACTGCGGCCCGCGGGTGGGACAGCGGGACAGTTGGGAGGTATACAATGCGTAGATCAGTACATAGTGGCTGGTATACCATACAGCAGCCAAGGCCGTAACTAGGGCTGTTGGAGAGATGTCGCCTTGCTTATGGCTAGCAGTTTGTCTGGAATGGCTCCTTGCAGACACTATAGCATGAGAATCAGAAAGTGAGAGATTTTGGGAGAGTTCTGTTAAGTGGCAATCCTTAACATGGCAAAACCAGGTTGATTTTGGCACGTAAATGATTCCCACTTTAAAAACAACAACAACAGAAGAACTCTCACAAAATCTCTCACTTCTTGATTTTCACACCCTATTAAATTCCACCCCCCTTATCTGAAAAGGAAATGAGCATACCATGTATCTAAAGTGAAGTTGTTCTAAATACATCTAGGAATGCCTATTAGTAAATGGCTTCGGTAATAATTTATGGGATAGCCTGCAATATTACTTTGGGTTAACCACAGCTGCATATGTACTTCTCATAATAGCTTTGTAATGTAAACAGGTTAGGGATGCCGCTGGGCTGCCTCTTACCTTTTGGCCTCACATCTCCAAGACTGGATTTCTGGGTCTGATTCAATACTCTCTCTCACCTTATTTAGACTTGTACGCTAACCCAATGGTTAGTGTTCAAGTCCGATGGCTGCAACCCTGCACATGTGCAAGACCAGTTCTGCGCATGTTCAGAATGGGTCCTGTGTCCTTGCACGCAGTGCCCCCTAAGCCCCAGCCTGATTGACAGGTTGAGGGTGTGGGGAAGGGGCGATGACCAAGTCTGTTCATCAAAACAGAGTCTGGCGACGCAGATTAACTGACCTCAGCTGTGGATCTGAGATAAAAATCTAAGTAACCTCAGATAACTCAGATGTCTGATAGTCCCGCAGAGCGATCCGATGGTGTGTCTTCAGACGCAGCAGTGGATCGCGGAAGCAGGCAGGTTTCATTTACACCAGACGCCTCCTGCTGCATTAGCATATTAGCTGCACGGTGTTGCAGAGCCGCTGTGTATAACACTGAATCAGGCTCAAAATGTATTCCATGCAGAAGCGGGTTCAGAACATATTTGAAAAATCAACAGAGAAGAATCCCTTATTGCAATAATTACTGAAATGTATTTTAAATGCATTGAAGAAACTCAGTTTATACTTTTTTTTCTTCTTCATAAATTATGACAGATCTATCAAACATTTGAGAGAGATAAAGTCAAGTTACCCATATCAATCAGCCAGCTTTACTGTAGCTATGCTTTATCTAACAGTCTATAAACTGACAGTTAGGGGTATATTTACTAAGGTGTGGGTTTATAGCAGGCATTCCTAACCGCGGTCCTCAAGGCACACCAACAGTCAAAGTTTTAGTGATATCCAGGCTTCAGCACAGATAGTTAAATCAAAACAACTGTGGAACTAATTAAGTCACCTGTGGTCTAGCATGGATATAACTAAAACCTGGACTGTTATAGGCCCTACACACTGGCCGATTTTTTGAAAGATATGAACGATCTCGTTCATAAATGAACGAGAACTCGTTCATATCTTTCAGTGTGGAGACTCCAGCGATGAACGATGCGCGGCCCCGCGCTCGTTCATCGCTGGTCTCCCGTCGGCTGTGCATGCAGGCCAATATGGACGATCTCGTCCATATTTGCCTGCACTTCAATGCAGCCGCGTGACGGGGGGAGTGAAGAAACTTCACTCCCCCCGTCACTGCCCCCCCCCGCCGCCGGGTCGCTCGTCGGCCGTATCCGCCGTCGGGCAGCTCGGCGGCGGGTCGGCCAGTGAGTAGGGCCCCTTAGTGTGCCTTGAGGACCGAGGTTGGGAATGCCTGGTTTATAGAAATGGAGATGTTGCCCATAGCAACCAGTCAGATTCTAGCTATTATCTTCTAGAAGGTGCTAAATAAATGAAGTCGAATTTTATTGGTTGCTATGGGCAACATCTCCACTTTTAAAAACCCGCACCTTAGTAAATATACCCCTTAGAACCTGATTGGTAGCTACGTATGAACAACTTATCCTATTTATCTTGAAGGTTTGATACATCTCCCCCACTGTCCTTGGACTAAGGGGGTCATTCTGATCTTATCACTGCTGTGCATTTTCGCACAGTGGGCAATCAGATCCGAACTGCGCCGGTGCATCGCACAGCTACAAAGGGCTTCGCAGGTCAGCGACGGGATGGAGCGAAGGATCCATTTGCACAGGCATTTGCATTTGCAAGGAGATTGACAGGAAGAGGCCGTTTGTGGGTGGCAACTGACCGTTTTCTGGGAGTCTCCGGAAAAACGCAGGCGGGCTCAGGTGTTTTCAGGGAGGGTGTCTGACGTCAGCTCTGGCCCGATCAATAGGATTCCTTCGCACAGGAAGAGTAAGTCCTGGGCTACGCAGAGACCGCACAAAATCAGATTGTTCAGCTCTGCTACACATGCGATCGCACACTTGCACAACGATTTTACCCTCCCCCTGTAGGCGGCGATTATCTGATCGCAGGACTGCAAAAATAGCTGCCCAGAGATCAGATCTGAATGACCCTCTAAATGAAAACATTGACTTGCAGCTGATCTTAAGAAACAAATTCTGTAAAACACTGGTTAATGCATTAAGCCGCATGCTGCTTAAAGTATGAGTAATGGTGCCCACACACGGTGTGATTGATTATAGCGTGCTATTTGACCTTTTTAGTTCAAATAGCATCATGTCTAGTTCACATTGCACCGTGTTTATTTTCCCTTGCGATGCAATGCGCACTCCCATGCAGTCAATATCGCAAGGCAAAACAGTATGTGCAGACAGGTATTTCTGAACTACATCGCATACATTACATATTGTAGTGTAGCGAAAATCGGGTGTAGTTCAAATCGCAAGTAGTTCAAATAGTATACCACTAAAGTACAAATCGCATAGCACACATAGTATACCTCAAATCGCATCTAGCACAGATCTCACCGTGTGTGGGCACCATAAGAAATGTAGCGGAGGGGGTTAGATTGGTAGAAAATATAAAAGGGACAAGTATTTAGGTAGAAGTGAGATAGATGGGAGATATGTGTGTATAAAATATAAGAGCTATAATAATAATAGTACTACAGTGTATATAGCAATGAATCTTCTTATAAACCCATATATAGAGGAAGAACACAGTAATATGCAATAGATAAGCTTTTATTCCTCGTGCTAATCTCCTTCAAAATAATCCTGGTCTCTTCCAGCTCCGTGCTAAAGCGACTATCGTGCCCTCAGAGTTTTATCTTGTTACTGCCACTACAGTAATGGCAGACGCATAATCAGCAATCAGCTGTTTTCTGAAGAGAAGCTAATACAAGCCTGAGCTGTGTGTCAGCGGGAGACTGATCTTCCAGCCGCAGAGATAATGACAGCCATTGCTCTCTGACACAGCAGCTTCTAGATACCTACGCGTGCCACCGATGGCCCTCAGGGTGAGTTCTGACCTATTAACCACAGTAGTGCTGTATGGCCAATGGACAGGTAACACAGTTTCTAGAAGGCTTGTAGATTAAATTAGCTACATGAGTTATCATCTGTACATTACACAGATACATGAGTCTATTGTATTTCAGGAGTTATTTTAATAGATTATTATGTTTGGAAAAACAAGGAATATACTTTGCTTATATATAATTATTGTTAATTTAATTAAAACATAGAAGCTAGGATAGCATACTGTATTTCCCTTTGGAAGTGGCAGCTGGAAACAAATATGTTATATGGCTTGAAAAAAAAGCCATTTGTTTCCCCCAGCACCCTGAATGATAACCGTAACCAGATTTAAATTCCACATAATAATAGAATTCAGAGATCTTCGTTACACATATTTATTAACACTATAGTTTTTTCACTGGTATGCTACGCTGGGCTTTCTGGCTTATGCTGGTGTTTTGGGGTGCCACACCCTGCACCTAGATATAGCGCTAGGGACCCCAAATATACAGAGACGCCTTGATGCAGCTTTGGGGCTTATTCACACATTTGCGCAAATATGTGTAACGAAGATCTCTGAATTCTATTATTATGTGGAATTTAAATCTGGTTACGGTTATCATTCAGGGTGCAGGGGGAAACAAATGGCTTTTTTTCTTGCTTAGAAATACCCCTCCCTTTCGAGCACCTGAATGATATCACTAAGCTAATTGAGCATCTACCAATATATATGTTTGTTGTGAGAGGCAGAGAGGTTCCTGCATTAGGAGGAGGTGCAGGCCCTGACATGCCACATGGAGCATTATGGGGTTGCTCCAAGGTAGGTAGCTCTTAGCTTAGACATATTGTAGTAAGGAGCCATTATCATTTGGCTCCTTGCTGGTTAATCTTAGACCCAGATTGGGGTAATGGAGGTGTGAGGTGTGGTGCCTCTGGACTGGCTGAGCTGGATGGCCTTTGTGTGGCATGCCATTACATTCTATTAACACTTTTCACTTATTATTTTTTTAACACTATTTCTCTATTACAATTGCATTTCATTTTTGTATCACTTTCTCTATAGCTTCGGCTTCCTAAATACTAATTTATTAACACTATAGTTTTTTCACTGGTATGCTACGCTGGGCTTTCTGGCTTATGCTGGTGTTTTGGGGTGCCACACCCTGCACCTAGATATAGCGCTAGGGACCCCAAATATACAGAGACGCCTTGATGCGGCTTTGGGGCTTATTCACACATTTGCGCAAATATGTGTAACGAAGATCTCTGAATTCTATTATTATGTGGAATTTAAATCTGGTTACGGTTATCATTCAGGGTGCTGGGGGAAACAAATGGCTTTTTTTCTTGCTTAGAAATACCCCTCCCTTTCGAGCACCTGAATGATATCACTAAGCTAATTGAGCATCTACCAATATATATGTTTGTTGTGAGAGGCAGAGAGGTTCCTGCATTAGGAGGAGGTGCAGGCCCTGACATGCCACATGGAGCATTATGGGGTTGCTCCAAGGTAGGTAGCTCTTAGCTTAGACATATTGTAGTAAGGAGCCATTATCATTTGGCTCCTTGCTGGTTAATCTTAGACCCAGATTGGGGTAATGGAGGTGTGAGGTGTGGTGCCTCTGGACTGGCTGAGCTGGATGGCCTTTGTGTGGCATGCCATTACATTCTATTAACACTTTTCACTTATTATTTTTTTAACACTATTTCTCTATTACAATTGCATTTCATTTTTGTATCACTTTCTCTATAGCTTCGGCTTCCTAAATACTAATTTATTAACACTATAGTTTTTTCACTGGTATGCTACGCTGGGCTTTCTGGCTTATGCTGGTGTTTTGGGGTGCCACACCCTGCACCTAGATATAGCGCTAGGGACCCCAAATATACAGAGACGCCTTGATGCGGCTTTGGGGCTTATTCACACATTTGCGCAAATATGTGTAACGAAGATCTCTGAATTCTATTATTATGTGGAATTTAAATCTGGTTACGGTTATCATTCAGGGTGCTGGGGGAAACAAATGGCTTTTTTTCTTGCTTAGAAATACCCCTCCCTTTCGAGCACCTGAATGATATCACTAAGCTAATTGAGCATCTACCAATATATATGTTTGTTGTGAGAGGCAGAGAGGTTCCTGCATTAGGAGGAGGTGCAGGCCCTGACATGCCACATGGAGCATTATGGGGTTGCTCCAAGGTAGGTAGCTCTTAGCTTAGACATATTGTAGTAAGGAGCCATTATCATTTGGCTCCTTGCTGGTTAATCTTAGACCCAGATTGGGGTAATGGAGGTGTGAGGTGTGGTGCCTCTGGACTGGCTGAGCTGGATGGCCTTAGTGTGGCATGCCCTTACATTCTATTAACACTTTTCACTTATTATTTTTTTAACACTATTTCTCTATTTTAATTGCATTTCATTTTTGTATCACTTTCTCTATAGCTTCGGCTTCCTAAATACTAATTTATTAACACTATAGTTTTTTCACTGGTATGCTACGCTGGGCTTTCTGGCTTATGCTGATGTTTTGGGGTGCCACACCCTGCACCTAGATATAGCGCTAGGGACCCCAAATATACAGAGACGCCTTGATGCGGCTTTGGGGCTTATTCACACATTTGCGCAAATATGTGTAACGAAGATCTCTGAATTCTATTATTATGTGGAATTTAAATCTGGTTACGGTTATCATTCAGGGTGCTGGGGGAAACAAATGGCTTTTTTTCTTGCTTAGAAATACCCCTCCCTTTCGAGCACCTGAATGATATCACTAAGCTAATTGAGCATCTACCAATATATATGTATGTTATATGGCTTGTTTAGATCTATCTCTTTTGTAACCAGCAGGTTTGTGAATATAAAAGAGAAGTCCATATATTATATTATAATAAGAGTTGAAGTACATGTGAAGAATCATTGGAGCTTAGGCAGAATCCATCCACGTGCGAACATCACATTACAGTCTGTTACACCTACTCAGTCATAAACGCACCTGATATGGGTACGACCCTGCATCCTGGTTCCACAGCATGAGGAGTGTGAAAACTTGCACGATACGAACCGCAAACAAATTTGTGTTCACCTCTGCCTCAGTGATAAACATCCATCTTATTTCCTAAGCATTGTATACTGTATTCTATAGTGGGGTGAATTCAAAGTGTCAGAAAAATGTGACAATAAAAAAATGTATCCAACAAATGAGACTTACAAAGTAAGAAGGATATATGCTTATATGGAATACAAGCCCATCACCTCCGCACCATCTTCACTGGCACAATTTGGACTCATTTGCACCCACTGAACTTCACAAGTGAAAGCATACCTTTGGACCTGGATCACTTTTCCTGCTTGTAATTGGATCTCCGCATGAACTGAGATACCTATGGGACTGCACCTTATGGATCGGGTAATACTATTGCCTCAGAAGAATGTTTAAATACACGTAGAGTGAGCCCGAGCCAGAATTTATGGTATAGCACCCCAGGAGGAGGTTATAAGTGGCTTTTCCTTTCAATAAGCTAATTCACATTTAGATTGTGATATGTGGCATTCATCCCTCTTTTTTTTTTTTTTAAATGTAATAAATTGTTATATTTTTACTTAGAATTAATCGTGAACGTCCTTTTTAATTGTTGGACCAACAGCTGGTGCCAGTATACATTTTCTTTATTTGTATACAATTTAAAGGAGTTTGACCACCCCCCATACAGGCTGCCGTTGACAGCGCACTGACATCTTCTTTTCTCTTGTAAAAGTAAGAAGGATAGCTATTTGTGATAAATACATTTTGGATTTAAAGTTGCATCAATCACGGACAACTAGAGAGATGGTCAGCTCAATGGCTCAACTATCAGATGGAGTAACTTTATATATATATATATATCTCACATCTTGACAAAGGGGTTTAATTCCCCGAAACATTGATGGTTTTTTGATGTCTCAAATATAATCTACCTTTCCACAAGACCCTGAGTGCCGCTGGTTTTTTCCTCTATTATATATATATATATATATATATATATATATATATATAAAAACACGCAGATAGGCGGCACTCACAAGTCTTACAACCAAGAATGATTCAGGCGAACAGCGTTCGTCTGAATTATTCTTGGTTGTAAGACTTGTGAGTGCCGCCGATCTGCGTGTTTACATGGTGGAGTTTTCTACCTCAAGGAGGGCACCCAAGCGTTACTTGTCTGGTCAGTCATGTGAGTGCCGACCTAATTGTTGGTTTTATATATATATATATATATATATATACACACACACACACACATATAAAGAGCCCAAATCTTAATAGCAATAGCGGGGCAAACATATGTATAACCCATGATACCCATCCCAGGAAGGTCCCAAATTTGAAGTACAAGATACCCTGTCCTTCCTTACTGGTCAGGTGTGAATGTCCTTACTTTGACATTAGTCACAAACATCCAACCCCTGAGCCATCCTACACACTGTGGGTAAAAGTAGTACCCCTTACTAACAGAATAGGTAAGGCAACACCTATAATTCAGTTTGGCAAGGCTTACAGAGCACAGGCAAGGCAATGGTTGTCCTCTCTTGTATATGACTAATTTCCACTTCCTTATCCATTGTGTCCAGTAACTTCAGTATTGAATTACATTTTGCAGCCTTGAATTGTCTACAGAAACTACATTATTGCCTGTACATACCTTATTTATATACGCAGATCTCTGTACTCTTTTGAGGCCTATTTATTATCATTAAAAGTATGTGAAAGTATTCATTTTCACCAACTTGGTTTTTATTATCATTAAAAGTATGTGAAAGTATTCATTTTCACCAACTTTTGTAAAACTTGAGTGCTAGCCCCATTCATTAAACAGGTAACACAGGAGATTTCACTGAAATCTGCTTACCTTTCATCCCGGAGCGGATCATGGTCCCCATACACTAGTATGGTAACCAGTGGTGCCAAGAGAGGGGGGGAACAGGTACAGATTACCAGGGCCGTGCATGCCAGGGGGCCCAGGCCAGAGCACACCAGCAGCCATTTTTTGGGGTAATTTATTTTTATTATAAATCAGTGGACGTGCGGGTCGCCGGGTGGGGGTGGTGTATGTGTGTGTCCACCTGGCTGTGTGTTACATGTTGTAGATGTCTCTTGCAGCCACTTCCAGCCGCCTGCTAAGCTCTAGCGAGATGATGATGATGATCATCTCCCGAATAAATCTCTGCAGCCGGCTCTGGACTGCCTTTTCATGATCAGCAGGATCCGGGCAGTGGGCGTGGCCTGGGCAGGGCAGGCATGCAGAGCGGACTGTAGGTTTAAGAAGTGTCACAGCTCAGCTCAGTTGGAAGAAGCAGTAGCAGGTCTGGTCACCTCATCGGGAGCTAGCCTGTTAGGCTGCGACACTGTGAGTTGAGAACTGTGACTGTGAGTGACAGACACAACACTGTGGTGGTGCTGCAAGCAGCTGCTAACAATTTATAAATTCTATAATACATGCATCCATACATTACCATTAGTGTTAGCATTTTATATATATATATATATATATATATATTTATCCATGTCTGTCTATCTATCTATTATAGCCCCCAAAGGAGTGCAGCCATGCCCCCAACATGCTGTGGCCACACTCCCTCCAAAGGGAGCCTGGGAAGTTGCTGTACTGGGGCAAAGGATTTCTCTTGGCAGCCCTGATGGTAACCTCTGTATGTCCCAATTCATCAAACTCAAAAAATACATACGATGCGATGAGTGCTCCCTGTTTGGATCCATCTGTTGAGTTCTTTATGCTCATACGTGAACGCCAGTTCACAAGTGCACTTGCCTCGGCACTGCTCATTTTCACTGCTACGGAAGTGGCGGTGATAGGGACCGTGGACAAAGCTGATCTTCGGATCAGCTGTCTCCGCACCAGAGCAATGTTGAATTGCGCCGGTGTTTCAGCATTCACCACTGATACTCGCAGCGGGTTGGATACTAAATTAGCAGTGCTTAATTAATAGGCCTTTAAATATTTAATGTTATTTTGAGTATAAAAGTCTGTGTATAAATATGGATAGCTGGAACGTAAATACAAATGAGTGGCTATAAAACTAGAGCTGTAATAGTTTAAAAATTAATACACAATAAGATTGTTTTGTGCATCTCAAGTCTACCTGCTACATCGGAGTAAATAATCATTAGGTACAGGAGTCTCAATTCACCTCCATAGAGCCATCAGTGACTTGCACTGAAGCCAATAAATCCATGGTTTACACTAGTGAGCGCAAACACTAATCAGAGTGCACTAGGTGAGATGCAAATTGTGCAAGGAAGCTCTTTACATTAATATCCCTGACTGTAAGGAACCCACAAAGGCACTTCCATGCCTTATTAAAGTAAACACAGAATGTTAGGGTGATTAATCAATTACCTATTTTGTACCACTAAGTAAAATATTTTGGTATAGATAGTCTACTGATAATACAGAAGACTTCTACATTTGTCAGACTTTTGTAGTTCTTACTTATGCTAGCACTGCATCATACAATCCTCCTGCTCTTTCCCCAGGCAGGGTGGGTGCATGCCCCCTGCATTCCTAGGCACTGGCAGGACTCATATGTACCTTAGCAGCAAATAGGGTCAAGTATGTTCAGTATCGTACGTTGTTTATGGAATAAAATCCCAGCAGTGACACATTGTAACCAAGCCAGCACAATCCTATTCAACACTACAACAATCTGTACTAAGCCTGTGTTCATTCCTCACAATGAACAGTGACTGCAACTCCAGCAAATGCTACAACATTACTCTTGACAGAAATTATCCATTAGCAGCAAACGAAGCAGGAAAAAGAGGTCCTATAAGATAATATGTATGGGGATGAATCCGTTTTACGTATAGCAAATATATAAATGTACGTTCTCGCTTACACACTTTTCTTCACCTTCTTGTGTCAGTTTGTATTTACATCTTACAAATTGTACAGTGCTACATACAAAGCTGATGCATTGATATATAAGTAGGTACACATTAATATATTACAGTATGTTGCTTGGTAGCAAGAGTAAAATAAAAAGTGATTGCTATTGCAGTACTATTTGTGACCAGCTGCTGGCTATAGAAGAGCAACCAATTATTTTACTGTTTTCTCCTGGGTATGGGACTCAAGGTCGACACCAATTAGGTCGACACCAATTGGTCGACACCTGAATTATGTCGAAATGGACAAAAGGTCGAAATGGACAAGGCCGACATGGAAAAAAGTCGACATGAGTTTTTTTATGTTTTTTTGTGTTGTTTTCTCTGTAATGTGACCGGGAACCCCAATTAGTGCACTGTGTCCCCTCACATGGCGAGCGAAGGGCAGGTTACCGTTCCCAGTTGTAGTCCATGTGGATCGTAAAGTATGAAAAAGTTAAAAAATAATAATTTTTTTTTGTTAAAATCTCATGTCGGCCTTTTTCCATGTCGACATTTTGTCAACGTCAACCTAAGGTGTGTCGACCAATTAGCGGCGACTTTATTGGTGTCGACCTGGAGTTTGGATACCTTCTCATTATACTGTTGCAAACACTTGTACATGTAAACTATTCTAGGACATGGTGAATGTACATTGTACTGTCAATTTAATATTTTGGTATTTTATGATTGTGTATATTTTACTTTATATGTTAGCTATGGGATGCATTTAGCATGTGACAGATGCCGGAATCCTGACACCACTCAGAACACCGACGCCGGATCGCTGACATCCCAAATGTGAGTAACGGGGTACAGGTTAGGGCCAGGGTGGGAGAGTTAGGAATTGCACTAGGGGGGTGTTAGGCACTGGGGGAGGAAATGGGGGGGGGGGGGGTGTTATCCCTAACTGCCACCCCTCAAGGGTTTGCCATAGCTGACACCCCGGAGGATTAGCCCTAGCCGCAACCCCCCTGAGGGTTAGGTTTAGAGGAGGTGAGTAGACATACTTACCCCCTCTGATGTCAGGATCGTATTCAGTTAGTTACATATAAAGGGGGAGATTCAAATGTCTGAAAAGTCAGTTGGGAGTCTGTATTTTTCTATCTAATAGACAGGAAAAAACAGACACCCAACCAACTTTTCAAACATTTGAATCTACCCCAAAGAATGTAGCTCCGATCACGTATGTATGTTAAGGAATTGTGTGGGGGCAATATGCATATATGCAGAGTGGTCAGTAAACCATAAAGTAATGCATCTCAGGCAAATTATTCATACAGGATTATGTAATATCTGAAAATTGGCATTATCCATCTACACAATATTACTCAGAGGTATTATCAATTGGTATTAAAAGGTAATCCTGACAAAGCTCCTCTTTATAATGACATGCTTTAGCTGTCTGTATGTACATATCACCCACTAAAGATCTTTACTGGCTTATTTGTTATGGAGCTATACCACTTGCTGAATTCTGGGATGTTTCATCCAAGAGGTCCAAGTGCAGGGGCTGTGGTGACACAACTTGCATCACCATGGCCACGCCCGGTATCCGGATGACAGGTTGACAGTAATTCGGTTGGCAGTCTAAAGGTCGACCACTATTGATCAACAAGCATTAGGACAACATGGGCAAAATATCAACATTGTCAAAAGGTCGACATGGTCAAAAGGTCGACACAACATATGGTCAATGTGAATTTTTTACAATTTGTTTTCCATTTTCACCTTTTTCATACTTTTCCATCCACGTGGACTATGATAGGGAATAGTAACCTGTGCTGGGCGCAGCGGTAGTGGAGCGAGGCACCTTGCATGGTATGCAGTGCACTAATTGGGATTACTGGTCACTTTACAGAGTAAATGACACAAAAAAACAAACAAAAAAACACCTCATGTCGACCTTTTCCTGTGTCAACCTTTTCTGTGTGTTCCTTTTCACCATGTTGACCTTGTGCATGCCAACCTTTTGGGGTCGACCTATCAACCTTTTTCAGGTAGGGCCTAATGATTCACACCGCCTTGCCTGATGGTGCAGTGCTGGGATTGTGACACTATGGTACGGGATGCATTCAATATACTGTCAGGATCCCGGCGTTCAGGATCCCGACGCCGGAATCCAGAAAGCCAATGAAATACCAACAATGGGAATCCCGAAACACACTCGGTATTCTCACACGCTTGGTGAGTCAACCTGTGGCAAGCGAAACAAGCCACCGGGCCCAATGCATGGACTCACTGCCTGGCTGCCGAGATTACGGCAGAAGGATATGCCGCTGTCGGTATACTGACAGCCGGCATCCTGTCTGCCAGGATTTCATATGTATCCCTATGGTACAGTGGTGTCATAATCAACTCTCTCTCTCTCTCTCTCTCTCTCTCTCTCTCTATATATATATCAGGTTATCTTCAAGACCCTAGTGAGGGTCTCAAATAGAGGGCACTCACCAATCAGTTTCCATAGATAAAAAATTTATTTAGACCATTGAAGTCATCACATACGTGTCGACGTTTCGGCTTCGCAAAGCCTTTCTCAAGACCACCACAGGAGACATCTGTTCAGCACGCTAGAGAGCAGCATACTGACATCTGCCTCCCGGGCTCCCTTATATAGCACATAATCAATTACCTTAATGATTTAATTGCCTAATTACCGGAAGCAACCATGTCCCAGTGTTCTATATCCTCAATGGAACATGTATACGTCTCAAGCATGAGTCACAACCAATACTTATATCACAGTCATAGAAACCTTTTAAGGCTATCGCAACATTATTTAATACCTGTGTAAAAGCATAAAGACTCATCGCAAACTTCCAGCACTTACTTTTAACCTGCTATGGTCGCGTCCTGACCGGAATGCAATAGCATGACATGTTTTTTTGATGCACATGTATATTTGTGTATGTATACCTTTAAGGGATAGTGTGTGATGTGTCTCACGGGCTCCCCTGTATAGCTATTTGATGAGACCGCAATCGATGTGATAGTGGTTTCAATATGTCTACAATATAGCCATTAGTAGACTAATAAGTTTATATATGACAATGATGATGTACTCTTATGATATGGATATGTTGTACTTCTCCCCCCCATGAGACGCACAAAGCGCGCCTGGGCGGAAGGAGTGATGGAACGCATAGCGATCACCGGTGGAGCGCACATGACGCACTTCCGGTCACGACGCGTTCCCAGTACCATCAACATGAGTGGAACGCACAGCGGTGACCAGTGGAGCGCATATGATGCGTGTCCGGTCAGGACGCGACCATAGCAGGTTAAAAGTAAGTGCTGGAAGTTTGCGATGAGTCTTTATGCTTTTACACAGGTATTAAATAATGTTGTGATAGCCTTAAAAGGTTTCTATGACTGTGATATAAGTATTGGTTGTGACTCATGCTTGAGACGTATACCTGTTCCATTGAGGGTATAGAACACTGGGACATGGTTGCTTCCGGTAATTAGGCATTTAAATCATTAAGGTAATTGATTATGTGCTATATAAGGGAGCCCAGGAGGCAGATGTCAGTATGCTGCTCTCTGGCGTGCTGAACAGATGTCTCCTGTGGTGGTCTTGAGAAAGGCTTTGCGAAGCCGAAACGTCGACACGTATGTGATGACTTCAATGGTCTAAATAAATTTTTTATCTATGGAAACTGATTGGTGAGTGCCCTCTATTTGAGACCCTCACTAGGGTCTTGAAGATAACCTGGTATATGTGGAGGTTTATACAGGCCTCCTTGAGGTGCACCCCACTGATGACTGTGATATAGCTGGGAGTGCGGACATCTACAATGCAATATATATATATATATATATATAGTACTACCAAAGCTCTCATATAGCACTGGTGCCAAGTACTTGGACTTCCAGAGTATTGTTCGTAAATTAACACAGGTCTCCAGGTCTCGACATTGGTATACATATATCTTCAGATATGCTGCCAGATAACTTGTTTGTGATTGGAGCCACACTCCTTAACAGTCAGTGCAGGTGATTGTTCTGTGAACCTGCTCTTGCACACACCCTGTGAACATTTGGACGAGACATCGCCTTCTGACCTTCAGCTTTTGTTTTGACTAATCTTCTGCTTGCTCTCATATTGGATTACTGTGCACCAACCTGTCCTGTTTAATGACCCTGCTTTGTAATCCCCTTGTCTTCTTGCAACTTCCTCAGTGTACTATTTTGGACTTATTTTTGGTTCAAGTTTCTATCTCATCCCTGCTTGTTGCTATTGTCTTCCCATACACCTGACCTATCGCCTGTTATCTGGATGTTGTTTGCTATAGTATATCCTTGCCTGCTGATCGTTTCTAGACTGACTATGAGTTACTGGTGGTCTGATACTACGATAGAGGTGAGCGACACTGTATAACACAGCCGGACTATGCATCTTGCAAATGCCAGGAGGGCCGATGGCTAGATGGCCCATTCCAGCCATGTAAACACCCAGCCGATCTGCTTCACCTCCTGGCGCTCTGCACACTTGTTATGCTTAGATATGCATGAGATGTGTGCGTGTTTTGCCAAAACCACCCTCTGTGTTTTGGTTTTGTCTTCCGGTTTAGGCAAAACCACCCTGACATGTTTTGGATCTGGATTAAAAAAAAAAAAAAAAAAAGCCAAAATCAGCTAAAATTATATGATTTGGACCTCTTTTGTTCTTACAGTGTTATTAATCTCAATAGCATTACTTTTCAGTCAATTTTGACCATCGAACAGCTCCCAATATTGTTCACCAATAGCACTAGCAGTATTATTGCTCACCAGTAGCACTAGCAAGACCACCACTCGCAAACAAAGGCCATGGCCTGAGCCTTTCCTTGCCACTGCGTGTGGTGTATGGTATGTTGGCCAGTTTTTCAGTGTTAAATGTTTCCTGTATTATTAGAGGGTATCCGGATGGTAGGTCGACAGTTAATAGGTCGACCACTATTGGTTAACAATGACATGATTGACACAGGAAAAAGGTTGACACGTTAAAATGGTCAACACAGGACAGATCGACACATGAAAAGGTCGCCATCGACCCACTGATCCATAAACCTTATTAGTGGTGATGGGTTCTTTAACATTGTGAAATATTGTTTAGAGTTCTGGTGACGTTTCTTCAACTTTGTATCCCCTGGACCACCTATGGACCAGTCTGACACAGTCACAGTAGTGCTTCAGTGCACAGCCCTTCACAGTCTGACAGAGTCACAGTAGTGCTGCAGCCCACAGTCCTTCACTGACACAGTCACAGTGTTGTAGCCCACAGCCCTACACCCTAACCCTCCTGTGTGAAATTGTGCCCAAATCGCAGAGGGAGGGACCTTTATAGAATTCAAAACACATGAGATCCGACGCCGGGAAGATGATGTTTTGGCTCATTTTGAAATCCTAGGCCTGGCAGAAGAACCCAAGCCCAGACTCAGAACTACGTGGAAACTGAAATTTCGGGTGGCTTCAGTTTTCAGGAAACCAAACTCACACATCTCTACCTGGGACTAATGATATGCCAATGCATGGCCATGCCGCCTTTTCCTAGCGGGCACATCATAGACACAGCCATGCAGGTCAGAATTATAGCACCAGTCCCTCCCTGCACTATAACCTGCATCATTGTGGTTGCTTACCTTGTATTGCCACATTTATGCTTGCGTCATTGCCATTGGAGTCCATTATTAGAAAACAGATAACAAAATACAGTAGCCTGTGATTGAGGTGTAGGGGTGAGGGAGGGGCAGAGTGACATAAATCTTGTCACCTCACTATCTGCACTTGCATCTTGGATTTCCCTGAGAGCAGGGTCATGATCATATTATTCTCAGCTATCATGGTAGTTAGGGACAAGTACCCTGTCGTACTTCTCTTGCCTAATTACAAACATTTTTTGGGGATCCCTGCAAAGTTCAAGTTTACCTTAGATGTAACAAGGCGAGACCTCTCTTAATATCTGCTGCGGTCCCTTAATTTCCGACTGCAAAATCAGCCCCCATAGGTTGCCAGTCAGAGTTACTTCACATCCCAGGGCTTGGCCCCAGCAGTTAACACTGTCTAAAGATAACCTTATCCCATAGTAACATATGAGCTACTTTTTTGCAAAGTTTACTGGAGATGGAGCCCCTGGATCCATCTTTGTCTGCCCCACTGACGTACAGTATATGCGCTAGTGCCGAATCCTGAAACAAGTCATTCGCTGGGACAGAGTTATTTAAGGAACTGTGTCACAAAGCTCCAACATTGATATAAGCGAGGGGTTATTATCATGACCACATCTCAAATTGGGGCAAAAGTTTCTAACCGCAACCGTGTGAAATATGTAGTAGTTGGTAAATATGCCCCTATGTCTTCTGCTTCAGATCAGACCACCAGAATGTTCTTAGGAGACCAGAGTATTTTTGAAGATTTGTGTACTGATGGAGACAATGACTTAACCACTCTATATGCGACAGGATCAGGAGTATGTAGGCCAGTAGGAATTCCAGAGTGAGAGTTAGATAGTAGAAGTACTGTAGCAGTGGCTTCCTACATACACGGTAATGAAGTTCCCATCAATCAGATGTGGGGACATTGTGAGAGCAACACATTCTTATTTAAAATTATGTTTATACATCTATATAACTTGTGCTTTATTTTTTGGCTTCACTCTGGACGATACAGATGTTGTTACATGGTTCAAGAGTTATATCAAAACTCCCTTTGCCTATATCAGTATATTGTCTACATCAATATTCAATAAAAACAAAGCCAAGTGTTCTTGAGCAACACCTCTCATATTTGTTTCTTGATGAAAACTACAAGAACCAGTGAGGGCAAATGAGACGTACACCCAGAAAGGCCTGTACCACTGTTACCGGACTGCCGGTGGCGGCATCCATCTAAAGATGTCTTTGAGAAAGTAGCATCGGCACGGGAAATAGCGAAGAATCTGGCATTGTGCCAGAGTCTTTTTTATCTTCTGCAAATACATCATCTGTCCGAAGACATGGTGGCGCCAAAAGCCAGGTATAAGGGAGGGATTTGCGTGAGGGTTCTTCTACACAGGACTAAGTATATGTTCGTGCATGTTACATAGCTTTATTTCATCCTGGGTACTTATTTTGGTAGTGGAAATAAAGGAACCAGGCACATTAGATAGTTTTTCTTATTTTCACAGTTTCCATTCATTCTATAAAATGGACATATATCCACACTAAGTCATTTTTTTTTTTATTTCTTTCACATTTATTCTCACTTCTTTTCCTAACATCCTACTGCATTTATCACAGTTTATGAACCTGTCAAGATGCAGTATTTCCCCCGTATATCAGGCCGACATCCTTGCAAAAAAGTAAAAAAACATACAGGTTGGATGTGTGAAGAAGTTTAAGCTGACGCAGAGGTGGATGCTAACAGCACCGGTACAAAGACGCAGCAGCTGTGCAAATTGATGCAAAAGCTGCAGGAGACATCTTGGGGCTCATTCCGAGTTGATCGCTAGCAGAAAATGTTCGCTGCGCAGCGATGATGCAAAAAAAGGCACTTCTGCGCATGCGTATGCGGCACAATGCGCACGCGCGACGTACTTTCACAACGACCGATGTAGTTTCACACAAGGTCTAGCGAAGCTTTTCAGTCGCACAGCTGGCCGCAGAGTGATTGACATGAAGTGGGCGTTTCTGGGTAACAACTGACTGTTTTCAGGGAGTGTTCGAAAAAACGCAGGCGTGCCAGGAAAAACGCAGGCGTGGCTGGGAAAACGCAGGGCATGTTTGTGACGTCAAAACAGGAACTGAACAGTCTGAAGTGATCGCAAGCGCTGAGTAGGTCTGAAGCTACTCTGAAACTGCACAAAATTATTTTGCAGCCGCTGTGCTAAGCTAAGATACACTCCCAGTGGGAGGCGGCATAGCGTTTGCACGGCTGCTAAAAACAGCTAGCGAGCGATCAACTCGGAATGACCCCCCTTGTGTCTAAAGGCTCCCACTGCCAGCTTCTCTGGGCCTCTGCGGCGTCCGATAAAACAGCATCAGATCAACTGCGTGACCATCTGGTGTTTGAATAACCCTCAGGTTACTGTGCTGGGCCAGCCTACAATGTGCTGGGGGATTTCCCACAATGTAACTTTCAGAAATATGCCCCGTAATGATAATGCCCACTTCATTTTTTACCTTTGATAACAGTGGCAAAATGAAAGCCTTAGTAACAGACTATAGGGGTAATTCAGATCTGATCGCTGGGCTGCCTTTTTTGCTTCCCTGCGATCAGATAGTCGCCGCCTACAGGGGGAGTGTATTTTTGCTGTGCAAGTGTGTTAGCAGAGATGCTAAAAATCAGTTTGTGCAGTCTTTGCGCAGCCCAGGACTTACTCTTCCAGTGCGATGGAATCTTGCCGATCGGGGCCGGAGCTGACGTCAGACACCCTCCCTGAAAAGCGCTTGGGCAAACCTGCGTTTTTCCGGACACTCCCTGTGAAGGGTCAGTTGCCACCAACAAATGGCCTCTTCCTGTCAAACACCTTGCAAACGCCCGTGCGAATGGATCTTTCACACCATCCCGTCGCTAACCGGCAATGCTCGTTGTAGCTGTCCGATGCGCCTGCGCATTGCAGGGTATATGCATGTGCAGTTTGGACCCGATCGCCCGCTGTGCGAAAACACTCAGCAAAGATCAGATCTGAATTATATTGTCACAGTTCTTCTCCAACGTATACAACATAAAAAAGGAAATCCAACCTATTGCCCATCAATGGTTAACCTTTGACCTGGATGCTTATTTTCCTATTACTGCTCTCATCTCTTACACAACACACTATTACTGGCAAGCCTTACAAGGGAACTTTCACCATGCTTCTTTACTAGTACACACTTATCACAACAATTCATTTTCCAGTTTCCATCCAAATACCCTGGCAGTATTGATATTTATTTTGGAACTGTAGTTATTAGTCCAGACAAAAGCATGTTTTGATTGAGGATGCCCATGTGGATTAAAGTGTTTGCTTACTGTTCAATAGAATTATCATTTAACTGAAAAGAAGGAGCCTCTTCTCTAAATCCTTCAGCACGCTGTGGTATTTACTGTATATTTCAAAATGCTGTTTGTTTTAAGCTACAACTGCCGTTGTATTGACAATGGCCCTCATTCCGACCCGATCGCACGCTGCATTTCTTCGCATCAGTGCGATAGGGTCTGGAATGCGCATGCACGGCATGTGAATTGCGCACATGCGTCGTTGCAACGACGCTGACAGCGAAGAAAGCGGTTGCAGCGGCAACCGCAAGAAGATTGACAGCAGGAAGGCATTCCGGGGCGTCTACTGACCGTGTGAAGCCGTTTTCAGGGAGTGGTAAGAAAAACGCAGACGTGTCCAGGCGAACGGAGGGCGGATGTCTGACGTCAAAGCCGTGACCATCATCGTTGGACCCGTCGCACAGGGTAAGTATGTCCAGGGCTGGTCTTGTTTTGTGTGAAACTTTTTTAGCATAGCAAGGCTGCACAAGCGATCGCAGCCCTGCTATGCTAATATACACTCCCCCATAGGCGGCGATTAGTTGATCGCACCAGCAGCAAAAAGTTGCTTGGTGCGATCAACTCGGAATGAGGGCCATTGTCTAATAGTGCAGCCCTCACTTTTCTCTCAGAATATGTGATTGGGGGTGTGAGAGGGATATTTGGTAGGAATATTCTTGAGACTAAGGGGCACAGGGTCGGATTAAGGCTGTTGGGGTCCCTGGACAAGGAAGATGTTGGGGCCCCCACTACTAACATTGGTGTCTATTTTCTAAGCCTAGGAGACAGGGAGTGTGTGTGTGTGTGTGTATGTTTTACTCCCCATCTCTATACAGCTTGCGGCTATTCCTCTCTTCACCCTACAGCCCGCCCAACGCTATCCTTTGGATTCTGCAAAGAAATCTGGCGACATGCTGCTAGACATGTCTACTCTGAATCTCCATGATGGACGCTATATACAACACAGCTGTGCCACCACAGACTACACTCGCTATACTCCAGGGCCTGGGTAATTGCGTACACTGTGGAGGCCACCTATGTGTGGGGGACCCGGAACAACCGCCCCTGTTGTCCCCCCTCCCCCTGTTAATCCAGCCCTGAAGGGGAAATGTATCAAACATTATAGAGAGTGGGGAGGAGTGGACAACTGGAGTCTTTGTCTATTGCATACTTGCCTACCCTCTCGGAACAGCTGGGAGGCTCCCAAAAATTGGGTTGTGCTCCCGACCCCCAAGAAAGTAGGTGAGCCTCCCGGGACCGCCCGCACCCTGCCACCAACTTATTTAGTGGGAGAACCGGTTGGCCGATGACATGATTTGCGATGAATTGTGTAATCATAGCCACACCCCCACTGTGAACCTCGGCACTGTACAGCGGGGGGATGGGGATGACTACGATAACGTAATAACGTAAATGTGCAGCCACGCTCCCACCCACAGCCTCTTGTGTCGCTTCACACCTTTTACTCGCTTCCTATGTGAAGCCACACCCACTGATGTGCTGACCTAACTGCCATAAAGGGGTAGCCGGGGAGGCAGCCATAAAGTCGCCAACTGTGGTCCAGCATTTACTGGGTACATTCCATAAAATGATAGTTAGAAATTGATTGGTTTCTATGGTCAACATCGACACTTTTCTACTTCTCCACTCAAGATTTGATGCATTTCCCTTTAGGTACTAATGCCTAAAAGATAGCGGCAAATGGGTGTTAGCGGCTCACAAATAATACTAGTTTATAACTGTCATCATTGTCAACATATATTTGCATCTGGGCTATAGCAGCTGTAAAAGATAGGCAGGGCCAGATTAAGGCTTGTGGGGGCCCTGGGTCAACTAAGTTGTGGGGGTCCCCTTCAATAAAATTGCTACCCCATTGCTACTATGCCCCTTACCTTGTCTCCGTATCCACACACTCTCTGACCAGCCCCGTCGTAGCGTATTACATCATGTCCGCGACACTGCAGGGAACTGGCTCCAGGCAACAGACATGATATAATACATTTCAACACTGTCGGGAGTTTGCTAGTGCAGGTACAGACTGGGCCAGATTAAGGCTTTGTTTGCGGAACTGTGTGTCCCCCAATATGTGGTGGCCCCTGGCAGACCCCCTGTCTGCCCCCTATAATCCAGCCCTGATGATAGGACTCCTAGTAAGCGTATATGTGGGTGTATGTAGGTCTGCATTTGTGTAAACATGTTGCTGTACTTGTCCTATGTCAGACCATACCCTCCCTCTCCATTTTGTTATCTAGTTGAACAGCCATAAGTGTGAAATGTGTGTAGCTCTGCAATTGCGCGTACACAAGTTCACTTCTGAGCATGAGCCAAGTCACAAATGGACTTCACTGCACATGGGGGGTAATTCCGAGTTGATCGCAGCAGGATCTTTGTTAACAGTTGGACAAAACCATGGTGGTCATTCCGAGTTGTTCGCTCGCTGCCGATTTTCGCTATGCTGCGATTTATTGCTAAATACGCATGCGCATGGTACGCAGCGTGCACGCGCTTAGTTATTTAACGAAAAAGTTAGCAGTTTTGCTGTTGTTCGTGCGACGCTTTTCAGTCGCACTGCTGATCGGTGAGTGATTGACAGGAAAGGGGCGTTTCTGGGTGGTAACTGAGCGTTTTCCGGGAGTGTGCTAAAAAACGCAGGCGTGTCAGGTAAAAACGCGGGAGTGTCTGGAGAAACGGGGGAGTGGCTGGCCGAACGCAGGGCGTGTTTGTGACGTCAAACCAGGAACTAAACGGACCGAGCTGATCGCAATCTAGGAGTAGGTCTGGAGCTACTCAGAAACTGCAAGAAAATATTTAGTAGTAATTCTGCTACTCTTTCGTTCGCTATTCTGCTAAGCTAAGATACACTCCCAGAGGGCGGCGGCCTAGCGTGTGCAATGCTGCTAAAAGCAGCTAGCGAGCGAACAACTCGGAATGAGGGCCATGGTTTTGCCCAACTGCTAACAAAGTTCCTGCTGCGATCAACTCAGAATTACCCCCATGCTCCGGTACTCAAGCATGCTTAGAGGAGGAGAGTGGGGAGACCTCTGGAGAGGTAACTACATAGATACACTGATTGTTTATATTGTCAAAAACCATAGGTGAGTGCATAGCACCATTATTTTGGTAATAGTTGGCTCTGACTGACAATCAAGCTGGTTCCCAGTGCACTATTCAGCCTCTTTGTAATTTCGCTGTAATTAAGCGCTTGTTTCACTGCTCCAACTCCCATGATCTACTATATAGTTACAGTACCTTTTAGTAGGTGTGGTTATGTTCCACTTGCTCGTCCCTTTCACCTGATTAATGGTGCCTTTTGGTAGGCTTCTCTCTGGTCAATTTGCTCCTCCCACTCCCTTGATCTAAAGTGCCCACTGGTAGATGTAGCTCTTTTCCGATTGCTTCTCCCACTCCCCTGACCTGTGGTGTATATTGTAGGTGTGTCTCTGTTCCAATTTCTCCTCCCACTCAACCTGACCTGTGGTGTATATTGTAGGTGTGTCTCTGTTCCAATTTCTCCTCCCACTCAACCTGACCCATGGTGTATATTGTAGGTGTGTCTCTGTTCCAATTTCTCCTCCCACTCAACCTGACCCATGATGTATATTGTAGGTGTGTCTCTGTTCCAATTTCTCCTCCCACTCAACCTGACCCATGGTGTATATTGTAGGTGTGTCTCTGTTCCAATTTCTCCTCCCACTCCCCTGACCTGTGGTGTATATTGTAGGTGTGTCTCTGTTCCAATTTCTCCTCCCACTCAACCTGACCTGTGGTGTATATTGTAGGTGTGTCTCTGTTCCAATTTCTTCTCCCACTCCCCTGACCTGTGGTGTATATTGTAGGTGTGTCTCTGTTCCAATTTCTCCTCCCACTCAACCTGACCTGTGGTGTATATTGTAGGTGTGTCTCTGTTCCAATTTCTCCTCCCACTCAACCTGACCCATGATGTATATTGTAGGTGTGTCTCTGTTCCAATTTCTCCTCCCACTCAACCTGACCTGTGGTGTATATTGTAGGTGTGTCTCTGTTCCAATTTCTCCTCCCACTCAACCTGACCCATGATGTATATTGTAGGTGTGTCTCTGTTCCAATTTCTCCTCCCACTCAACCTGACCCATGGTGTATATTGTAGGTGTGTCTCTGTTCCAATTGCTCCTCCCACTCCCCAGATGTATGGTGCATATTGGTAGACATGGCCCCGTTTCACTTTGCTTCTTCCACTCTTCTGCAGTTAAGGAATACTTGTGGCAAACAACATCAGCTGAAGCATTAAGAGCAGGTGTTAAAACATCCTTCTAGCTGTAAAAATTTTATGGCAAAATAAATACAGATTTATTGTGTACATTAGTATTTATAGCCTTGCGTCACATCTAAGCTGCTCATACATAGTGTACAGTATATGCTTTTTAATATGAATGGAACAGAAGTTTCTGTTTGACAAATTAAGGTGGAGTTTGGCAACTCCATTCCTGCAAAAAAAAAAGCCAGATTTGTCTCTGATGTGGGATAATTCTGATACTAAATCATACATTTACTCATGAGTTCTCCTGATTCCGATCTACAGTAAGTCACTAACACCAAACTCATACAGAGGCAATACTATGGGGAGATGTACTAAGCAGTGAAAAGAGTGGAGAAGTGAGCCAGTGGAGAAGTTGCCCATGGCAACCAATCAGCTGCTTTGTATCATTTTATAGTATGCAAATGATAAATGTTACTTTAATGCTGATTGGTTGCCATGGTCAATGTCTTCACTGGCACACTTCTCCATTCTTTTCACAGCTTAGTTTATCTTTCCCTAAATCTCTAATACCCCTTTCACACTGCCAAATATAACCCGGGTTATAGCACGTGAACTAGCAGCAACCTGGATCTTTTTGCATTGTAAAAGGGGCCAGGGGAAATAATCTGGGTTGAGTGACTCGGTATTTCAACCATGGTAACGACCAGGATTGAATACGAGTTCCACCAGGGTAGCAGTGACTGGGTAAGCAGAGTCGATGCGATCCGGTACTGTACACACTATAGGAACAAGCGGCGCGGCACCGCCTACAGGATGCGTCATGGCTGATGTCACCAACCCGGCAAGGGTCTCGCCTGGGAAGGAGCTGTGCACAAGTCCCGGGTGCGACCCACTTATGGGGTACTAGTGGCTCATATATAATTCTAGCTTTTGGAGACTGAATATGATTATGTATATCCTTTTGTTTGAAGCAATTATTAATAAAACATATCTGTTCTGCTTGATCTATGACCTTTACTGATTTAATAATCAATGCTCAGTACATGTATAATGTTGTATAACTATCAGTATGTACCTTTTACAATATATGGTTTCATAAAATGCTGTCTCTTTCTTAACCCAAGGATATTCCTGGTCAGTGAAGCTTTTTCAGGTACAATCAGCGACCATGCTGCCAGGTATCTACTGCCTTGTCCCCGTTGCCTGGTCCCTGCCGCCGACCAGGCTCCGGCACCTGTACTATGTAATTTACAGACGTTGGGAGCTGGCGCATGTGCATTAGCGGCAACGGTACTGCGCGCACAACGCGCCGCCCCCCCCCCCACTGCAAAATGTACATAAGTCTGACCTATTCTCTAGCTCATTCATTTTCAAACTCGGTCCTCAGGACCCCAACAAGTCACGTTTCCAGGTAACCCAGCAGGTGCACAGGTGTACTCATTACTCACTGACACATTTTAAAAGATCCACAGGTGGAGCTCATTATTCCACTAGTGATTCTGTCAGAAAACTTGGAAAACATCAACTATGGGGACTGAGTTTGAGAACGTATGGACTAGCTCCCCTCCATCACTCACCAACCAATGTCTACATACCTTCAAAACAATAAGCAACAACGTCATGTCCTATTACATCTTCACCAATCTGACGTAGGTTCCTGAATTATATATAATTCTCTTCATACTCAACAGCTTTGAAATGGTATTTCTGCCTGAATACATCAATATGCAGCGAGTCTGAGGGGGCCCCTGTTTTCATCTTGGTCCAGAAACCCTAAGCTACAGGCCCGATGGCAATTGCGTAGGTTGCTATGACCCCAGTGCAGGACAATATTCTGTTTTATCTATAAAGGTAGGATTCCATTCTCTCCTTATGATAGATAGCAGGTGGATAGCTTCCAGTAGAAAGCCACATTTGTTGCAGTTGCAAGGTGGAGAAGATCTGCCAGAGGCACAGCCCTTCTAACTGCACCTGTCCTAAGGGCAGAGCACCTAGTCCATCTCACTGCTGATATTCCTCTGCTAGCCCCCTGCAACGCCTGCACGCGCAGTTTGATGCTATGCATGTCTTCTATAACTTGTGTACTCGCATTCCATGCCATAATTGTGTACAGATCCTCTCCTATCCCTACACTCACATTTTTTCCCTTAGCCCCGTAACATTCCTTTACTCACACTCTGTACTGCTGCTGTCGCCAGCCACAATTTTATTAACTCAATTCCACAAGTACTTCTGTATTTCAGTGTTAATAATAGACTTGCATTCCTACACATTTCCTACAACCAATTAACCATTTTTTGACATCACCCCCATTCAGATTGTGCTTTAAACCCCTATTATTACATCCTGTGACACCCACACACTGTCCGCAATGCATTAACCACTATTGTTCATATTGTATCATTTTATACTCTTATATTCTCAGTACTCTACCTCTATTAGAATTGTACAGTACACACAAGTTGATATGTATGCTGTGTGCGTATACAGAAGGTGTATGTGTCTATAAATGTATTTAAGTGCCATCTCATAATGTACACAGCACAATCAATAGGATACAGGAATTAACCCTGCCTGAAGAACTTACAATCTAGTAAAAGAAGTCTGATCTCCATATTTAGACATGTACACAGCAGAAATATTAGAATACAGCAGACCCTGCCTGAAGATCTTACAATCTAATAATACAAGTATGGATTGCCATATTTAGAAATATACACAGAAAAAAATAATAATGATATATTGTACAGTATTCCATTCCTGTAGAGCTTACAATCTAATAAAACAAATATGAATTTCTTAATTTATTCTTACTATAGTAAATATTGTGTCATTATTTCTGCATACAACCTACACATGTTATCCTTTCATCACCAGTGACTTATAAAGCTACAAATCGGTTATTTGTGTAATGATTTCTTTTGTAACTGATATTATACCTGTGTAACGCACCCTCCCAAATACTGTATATTCTCACAACCCATACATTTACTGTCACTCACTGCCCAACACTCACCTCTCTTACCCCTCCCTCCATTATAGATTTACTCACACTGTGAATGTGATAATCATGTACTAAACCCCTACTAGTCACAGTTGTGTAGCATCTTCATATCACCCTCCAGCACTCTCTTCATATTGTAACCTACCACACCCATCTGTCACCCCTCACCTCTTACTCTGCTGTAACTCCTGTCACCCAGCAGCCAGATTGCAGTAAAATAATGATTTAGAACTGCCTATAGCTGTACCTGTCACTCTAGCCAGTATGAGAGTGTATCCAGCGCAGAGAAGCACTCAGGTGGGTGGGTTACCTACACTACACACCCTGACACTTCCCCAATAATCCATCAATCAAGTGGTTTCTTTCTTTCATGTGTGTTGTATCTCTCTGTCTAGGCAACAAGATGTCAGTATGTCCTGTGATACAGATTACTCTATACAACTTTATTTAAGTAATAAAATAGTTCTATGAAGCAGTCTACACCATGTACCGTATGATAAGTACAGTAGGTGACAGAGCAGCTTTTCCTTATGTCACAGTGCAAAGTAGCCACTACACATAGTACAGCAGCCAACTGGCTGCCACTTACCCCTTAGCCGTGTAGTAATTCCCACATAACACTGCAGGAAGGAGCTGCTGTGGTCTTGTCCCCAAATACTCAACATGTAGCAATAAGAGCAAATACAATGTTCTTATCTGGAGAAAAAGGATAAAAGATACTCACCTTCCCCAGTAAGGAGGAAGAGTTCTCCAGAGTTATAATCCCATAGCTGCAGCTGGTATTCCCATAGTGCTAGATGCATGCATAGGTATGCAATGGCTAGAGCGTGTTCTGATCGCTGTTCCTGGATGTATACTGCTCCTGCTGCATGCCCTATATACACTGACTTTCCAAGAGTCGCACGACACCCAGACATGCTCTAGATTTGCCCCCTTGTGGAGCGATGGGAAACTACAGGCTGCGCTACGAAAAGAAGCCTCAGCTTCGGCGATGCTATCCTGACTTTAAAGACGAATTCGGGAGAGCTGTGGGCGCTCATTTTATATTTGTCTTTGCAATAGCATTACAAGGACGGGGATTTTTTTTATTTGCAAGTTACTAACTTACTATTGTGGAGAGATCATCCTTTAAAAAGTACAGGTGTTTATTACATAAAATGTTCCTTGTTTCTATTGGTTGTATTAGGAACAACTGGTCTACAGAAAGCCAGTGCTGTGCAGGCTGCAAGTAAATTGGGACAAATAAACAGATTCTGAGGTTCTATAAATTGTTGATTATACAAATAATTTTAAAATAATTTATTTGCATTATACTTGCATAGAGAGGAGGAGGCCCGTGTGCAGACTCATTCTGGGCCCCCTCATCTCTAGCCGGAAGCACCATAGAGTTGTGGGCACTACAGTCCTGCTGTCCCAGAGTCCAGAGCGCATGTGCAGAGCTCCAGGAAAATGGCACGCCGGCCATTTTCACAGTGGTTTTCCTACTGCATATGCACAAAACACCGGGAAAATGGTGCTGCACCGTTTTCCCAGTGATTCCTGCAGCGCTGCTGCTGTGCCGCGGGACTCCGGAGGGCATGTATTAAAAATAATGGGTGCAGGGTGTGCGGTGTGGGCCCCCCTGGACCCTGTCCATGCTGTGATGAAAAGGGAAATAGCAGGATTAGCGATATGGATATCAGTGACAAAAAGCAGAATTTCTAGAGGGGGGTTTTCAAATGCAAGACACAATCTCCCACTCTGCGGAACATTGGAGCAAGTACGGGAGTCTGGGGGAGCGGTAGCGACCCTGGATATTAATGTAAATAATGGTCTCTTTATACACTGTATACTATATGGAATACAGTATTAATAATTCTCTTACGTCCTAGAGGATACTCCATGGGGTATAGACGGGTCCACTAGGAGCCATGGGCACTTTAAGAATTTGATAGTGTGGGCTGGCTCCTCCCTCTATGCCCCTCCTACCAGACTCAGTTTAGAAAATGTGCCCAGAGGAGCCGGTCATGCTTATGGAAGCTCCTGAAGAGTTTTCTGCATTTATTTTTCTGTTTGTTATTTTCAGGCAGGACTGGGTGGCACCAGCCTGCCCGCTTCGTGGGACTTAGAAGGCAGGAATGGCCCAACCTCTTGAAGGGTTAATGGTCCCGTTCCCCGCTGACATGAAACTAGCTCCTGAGGGAACTATTCGCAAGCCCCACCACGGCGAGCGTACATTCCTGCAGCAAGCCGCCACCCCCTAACAGAGCCAGAAGAGTGAAGAGTGGTGAGTACTAAGCTGGCGTCCCGGTTATGGCGGCATGAGGGTACGGAGACGCATGGCTTCTAACCGCGTCGGTCTGCGCCTCCAGACTCAGTACACAGTGCACACGCATAGCTTCTGAGGGGGCAAACTGAGTCTCAGTACACTGTACACAGTACCCACACTGGCAAACACACACTTAAAACAGTTAGGACTCCATTTTAAGCACTAATTTACCTAAGCCAGTATATAAAAAGTTGGAAGACCGCACACTTTTGAGGGGGCGGAACTTCACTATGAGCGGTTCCAGCAGCTCACCAGCGCCATTTTCCCTCTGCAGTGGACACAGACGCTGATGAACAGGGAAGCGCAGCTCCTCCGAATGACTCCTGATTACCTCAGCGGTTCCAGGGGGTCATAGCAGGGGGGCACCGATTATTAGTGTACTAAGTCCCCAATCTGGGTACTTAGTCTGCGACCCGGCTAAGCTTGGTATTAGCGATAAGGGCGCAGTGTGCTGGCTCCATAATACCTCTGTGTCTTCCTGAAAGGGCTCTTTGTGGGTTAATGGTGCTCTTAACCTTGTCCTGTGTGTGTATGTGCTGTCACAATTCCAATATGTCAAGCAAAAAGTGTGTTTCCTGGGAAGTGGGGCCTTCACCCGGAGGTGTTCAGGTGCTTGACATGTCGATGGGGATGTCCACAAATCGATATGATGGCCTCTCGTCTCAACAAAAAGCCCAAGCGGTATTGTTCCAGGTGGAGAGATCCACAGGCAGTGGCAGTAGATGCTCAGATGACTCCATGGGTCTATCAGATGGTGTACATGTTCCCTCCACTTCCACTGATCTCATGAATTCTGAAAAGAATAAAAAGGGAAAAGGTTCTGGCAATTATCATTGCGGCAGATTGGCCAAGAAGGGCCTGGTACGCGGACATTCTGGAGATGCTCCTGGAAGATCCGTGGCCTCTACCTCTTCGCGAGGATCTTCTGCAACAGGGCCCATTCGTCTATCAAGACTTAACACAGCTACGTTTGATAGCATGGAAGTTGAATGGCTGATTCTAGCCAGGAGAGGCATCCCTGACAAGGTCATCCCGGCTATGATCCAAACCAGGAAGGGGGTAACGTCTAAACATTACCACCGTATTTGGAAGAAATACGTCTCCTGGTGTGAGAGCAGAATTTTTTTTGCGGTGGAATTTTATCTGGGATATTCCTGCTTTTTCTGCAGTCGGGTGTGGATGTGGGCCTATGTCTGGGCTCCATAAAAGTCCAGATTTTGGCCTTGTCAATTTTCTTTCAGACACAATTGGCTTCTCTTCCTGAGGTCAAGACATTCTTGAAAGGGGTTCTGCACATCCAGCCTCCTTTTGTACCTCCCACGGCACCTTGGGATCTCAATTTGGTGCTGCAGTTCCTCCAGTCGGACTGGTTTGAACCATTACAGGAGGCAGACGTAAAATATCTTATGTGGAAGACCGTCACACTGTTGGCCTTGGCTTCAGCAAGACGTGTGTCAGAGCTGGGGGCGTTGTCTCACAAGAGCCCCTATTTAATCTCCCATAAGGGCAGAGCTGAACTCAGAACTCGTCAGCAATTTTTTTCCTAAGGCGGTGTCCATGTTTCACATCAACCAATCTATTGTGGTTCCGGCTGTTACGGACACCTCTACTACTTCAAAGTCTTTGGATGTGTATGTGAAGAGAACAGCACGTCACAGCAAATCGGACTCACTGTTTGTTCTTTATGATCCCAATACGATTGGGTGTCTTGGTTCAAAGCAGTCAGTCGCGCGCTGGATCAGGCTTACTATCCAGCATGCTTATTCCATGGCAGGATTGCCGGTTCCTAAATCTGTACAGGCCCACTCGACTAGGTCAGTGGGTTCTTCTTAGGCGGCTGCCCGGGGTGTCTTGGCCTTACAGCTCTGCCGAGTAGCTACTTGGTCAGGTTTGAACACGTTTGCAAAGTTCTACAAGTTCAAAACTTTGGCTTCTGAGGACATTCAGTTTAATCAAGCAGTTCTGCAAGAACCTCAGCACTCTCCCACCCGGTTTGGGAGCTTTGGTACTCACTGTTGGTACCATGGTACTAAATGGATGCCCAGTAACCTCTAGGATGTAAGAGAAAATAGGATTTTAATTACGTACTGGTAAATCCTTTTCTCTTAGTCCGTAGATGATACTGAGCGACCACCCAGTGCTTCGTTCTTCCTGCACGGTTACTTGGTTAAGTATTCTGGTTTGTTCAGCCGTTATTGTTGTTCCTGTTTCAAGTTTGGTTAGCATTGCTTTCCTCTTGTTTGTGTGTGCTGGTTCAGAATCTCACCACTATCCTTTTATCCTTCTCTCAAAGTATGTCCGTCTCCTCGGGCACAGTTTCCTAGACTGAGTCTGGTAGGAGGGGCATAGAGGGAGGAACCAGCCCACACTATCAAATTCTTAAAGTGCCCATGGCTCCTAGTAGATCCGTCTATACCCCATGGTACTAAATGGATCCCCAGTATCCTCTATAGGGTACGAGAACAGGATTTAACAGTAGGTAATTAAAATCCTATTTTAATACTAGAGATTGTCTATATTAGTATAGGCTGTATCAAACATTTAAATAATATAAATAAGTGGTCAGGAAAAGGTTAAATATGCCATAATAAATAAATAAATACACACAAATAATAGATCCAGTACTGCACTTTTCTAGCATACATTCTCCCACCTCATGGTAAGGCTCCTGTCTCTTCTTTATGGTAGCTACTCTCTGGTCTAGTGCACTGTTTGAGGACTCTGATCCACACACACAGCACACTTGGTATAAGAAGCTGCTACCACTGTGCATGTGCAGCAGCTCTGTTCTGTCCCATAAACTGCATAATGTGGTGGTAGTTCTTGTAATAGTATTACATACCATTGCTATTGCATACCTCCCAACAAGACCCTCTCCAGGAGGGACACAATGCTTTGCTTCTGGACTTTTCTCTTAATGTATGATTGCCGGCACCTGTGTTGTACAGTTTAATGGATAGAAAGGTGTTTCAGCACAGGTGATGTTAATCCTACATTAAGAGGGAAGTCCAGGAGCAGAGCATTCTGTCCCTCCTGGAGAGGGTCATGTTGGGAGGTATGCTATTGCATACCTCCCAACATGACTCTCTCAAGGAGGGACACAATGCTCTGCTTCTGGACTTTTCTCTTAAATTATGATAGCCGGCACCTGTTTTGAACAGGTGGATGGATAAGAAAGGTGTTTCAGCACATGGCAATCATACAGTAAGAGGGTAGTCCAGGACCAGAGCATTCTGTCCCTCCTGGAGAGGGTCATGTTGGGAGGTATGCTATTGTCATAATTTCAGTGCCAGATTAAGGTGCACATGGACCTGGAGCTAAAATTTACAAAGGGCCTAAACCCTATACTGTCTAAAGGAATATTGCACACACACAACAACTACAATTACAAGGTAAGCTGGCGAAGGTAGAACCAAATACAACAGATGCAACACAGTTTTGCCCTGTGAGAGCTCATTTTAACCCCTGCCTACCACCACATATACACCCACAGTACACACTACAAACATAGACAGTATACACACACACACACACACACACACACACACACACACACACACACACACACACAACACCACATATACAGTGTCGGACTGGGGCATGAAGGGCCCACCGGGGGAATGCAGTTATAGGGGACCATACTTAGGGGTGTGGCCAGCCCACAAAGGGGGTGTGGCCAGCCTCCACGAAGGCTTGAAATACACAATAGTTCAGTGCAGTGTAATGCAACATATCTACGATGTATAATACAAGTGCACAGTCTGGAACCTGATCCCTAGAGGAAGGAGTGGGCCCTGAGTCAGTGGGGCCTACCGGTGGTTTCCCTGGTACCCCTGTGGGCCAGTCCGACCCTGCACATATATCCACTACACACACATCACCACATATATACACACAGTACACACTACACACACACACAGTACATATACAGACAGTACACACCACTCATACAGTACAGTATATATACTAATTGATGCTACTCATCAAGTAGCCATTATAGAACATTCGGCGTAGACTTCGTTCAAACAAATGATTTCACAATTTTCGGGCAATGTCAAGGATCCAAACTACAAAGAAATTGTCAGGGAAATGCTTATTAGTTAAAGAAATCTTGGCTGCAATTATGAGTTTAAAGGTACATTTTTTGAATAATCTCAGAGACCACAGTGAAGAACAGGGTGAACGGTTCCACCAAGACGTTAAAGATGTAGAAAGAAGATACCACGGCCATTGGGACGTCAGCATGATGGCTGACTACTGCTGGATGATACACAGAGACGACACAGAAAACACTTATAAGCGAAAAGCGACAAAACGAAGTTTGAAGACAAAAAAACAAGATATTAACGTTTTTTTTTCAATAATTATGGTTTTGTTTCTATTGTTTGATTTTTGTTATTTTATTATGTAATTAAGTCAAAAACACAGTGAAATCATCTACACTTCTTCGTATTTCAGAATAAATATATAAAGAACAATTAAACTTCTTGTTTTTTTTCTTAAAAATGTATGTAACCCCTTATAGGTAAATGTGATGTGGTAATTTTTTTATATACCATTTCTTGATGTACACAGGAGTATAATTTAGAATATAAAAGAATATAAAATTATTATTAAAAAAGCTTTCAATACCTTAAACTTCGTAGACCTGTGTTATTAGTCCTTCCCTGTGACCATTATTAGTCCTCCCTGTGTTCATTATTATGTCTCCCCCATGTCTATTATTAGTACCCCCGTGACAATTATTAGTCCTCCCTGTGTTCAGTATTATGTCTCCCCACCATGTCCATTATTAGCCCCCCCGGTGACAATTTATTAGTCCTTCCCTGTGACCATTATTAGTCCTCCCTGTGTCCATTATCATTCTCCCCATGTCCATTATTAGTCCCCCATGACAATTATTAGTTCTTCCCAGTGACCATTATTATGTCTCTCCCCCCCATGTCCATTATTAGTCTGCTCCTGTGCCCATTATTAGACCTCCCTTTGTGTCCACTATTAGTCCCCCCCGGTGACAATGATTAGTCCTCCCTGTGGCCATTATTAGTCCTCCCTGTGTCCATTATCATGTCTCCCCATGTCCATTATTAGTGTCCCCCCATGACAATTATTAGTTCTTCCCAGTGACCATTATTATGTCTCTCCCCCCCATGTCCATTATTAGTCTGCTCCTGTGTCCATTATTAGTCCTCCCTTTGTGTTCACTATTATTCCCCCCTGGTGACAATTATTAGTCCTCCCTGTGGCCATTATTAGTCCTCCCTTTGTGTCCATTATTAGTCCCCCCCTGTGACAATTATTAGTCCTCCCTGTGCCATTATTATGTCTCCCCATGTCCATTATTAGCCCCCCGTGAAAATTATTAGCCCTTCCCTTGACCATTATTATGTCTCCCCCATGTCCATTATTAGCCCCCATGTGACAATTATTAGCCCTTCCCTGTGACTATTATTGTCTCCCCTTCATTATTGTCTCTTCTCCCCTCCATGTCCATTATTAGTCCTCCCTTTGTGTCCACTATTACCCCACCCCCCTGTGTCCATTATTAGCACCCCTGTGTGTCTATCATGTGTCACCACCCTAAAGTTCACTCCAGGCTTTCATTGTCCACCAGTCTTCAAAGGCAGTGACAGGAACGTCAGGTCCTGCCAGCAGTACAGATGCAATAGGCAGCACTCAGGCAGTTCAGGAGTGGCACCTCCCGTTCTCACACTGGTCATCAGCGGAACTCATGCATACTGCAGAGCCCTGCACAGTGGTGCATATGTGACATCATGCGGCGTGACATCACTTGGCGCAGCGAAGAGGAAGGCACACTATGCGGTGCAGGGTGGGCTTGTAAAGCCTTCTACTGCATCACCCTTTGTGCTTCTGGCAGACATTGAGGACGGAGAGGTTCTCCAGGGCCGGGGGCAGAGAGAGGAGATAGAGTCTCGGTCAGCTGCTGGTGGTGACAGAAAAAATATTTTTTTCTGTCTCTAGCGGATCTTGCTTCCTGCTGTGGGCCTATTTTCATGGGCGGGCCTGGAGCTGCAGCTCCACCCGCCCCATTGTTAATCCGGCTCTGCATAATTTGAGCCACTTGCCAAGAGGAGGGGTGTTTCCGGGCTACCTGCATTTGACTATGAATATGACTGAGACACTTCTGTGTTGCTTTTTCCTACGTCCGTGGCATCGTACTCACTTTCATGTGATAATGCGACAATAATGAATGTTTGTCTGAAAGTACAAGCCTATCCTGCCCACAGTTCTAGCCTCTGCAGACACAACTGTCACTTGCACCAGCATCATTATACATGACCCTTTCATGTACGCACAACCAGGGGTTAAAGTGAACCGGAACTGGGCGGAACTGCATTCCGTCAGTTCCACTTGGAGACTCCTCCGGCTCACCTAACCCGATGTCCCGGCGCTACAGGGAGATGCCGGGCGCCCGCTAAGATTGCGTTACCAGCGGGCGCCCGGCTCCTTCTCCGCAGCGGAAGCCGGAGGCAGGAGCTCACTATTGAGCTTCAGCTGCCGGCTCTGTCAGTGCGCCCTATGGGAGAGACGTCATGACATCTCTCCCATAGTGCCGAGGAGCGGAAGCCGAGAGTGCTGCGTCAGGAGCGGGGCTTGGTGAGTATGGTGTCCCCCCCCCCCCCTCCAATATGTGTACTAGCGGCGCTTCTACTAAGGGGCAAGCTACTGGGGGGCTTTATTACAGGGGGCAAACTACAAGGGGGCATGCTACAAAGGATCAAACTACTGGGGGCATTACTACTGAGGCTGGGGCATTACTACTGGGGGCATAACTACAGGGGCATTACTACAAGGGGCAAACTACAAGGGGGCTAAACTACTGGCGGCATTACTACTTGGGGGCATTACTACTGGGGTCTAAACTACAGGGGGCAAACTACAGGGGGCAAATTACAGGGGGGCATTACTACAAGGGGGCAAACTACTGGGGGCATTACTAATGGGGGCTATCTACTGGGGGCAAACTACATGGGGGTAAAACTACAGGGGCAAAACAACTGGGGCACAACTGCAGGGGGCATTACCACTGGGGGCTAAGCTACAGGGGGCGGGGCAAAACTACATGGGCCAAACTACATGAGGGCTAAACTACTGGGGGCATTACCACTGGGAGGCTAAACTAAAGGGGGGGGAGTAAACTACTGGGGTCATAACTGCAGGGGCATTACCAGTGGGGGCATAACTACTGGGGCTAAACTACAGGGGGCTAATGACTGGGGGCATTACTACAGGCAACATTACTACTGGGGGCAATACTACACAGGGGCATTACCATTAAGGGCATTACTGATGGAATGCACTACTAATGAGGGCATTATAAAGGGGGCACTTCATAAGGGGCACCACTCCTGGGGACATAAGGGGCACTACTATTGTGGGCATTGCATAAGGGGCACTACTACTATGGGCATTGTATATGGGGTGCTACTGCTGTGGGCATTACTGTATGTGTATTACGGCGTGCTACCAGTGCTCGAAGTGGGCCGGTATACTATGGTATGGTATACCGGCACGTCTACGGGCACTGCAAGGCCGACAAAGAAGCTGAACTCCCGGTCCGCCCTCCGTCCCTCCGCCCCTACCATCGCTGCGGCACTGGAAGCTCTGTTTCCAGACTCCCAGCTGCAGCGGATCTGGGACCAGGCCGGGTTTATTATCCCTGCTGCTGCATCGAGCTCCTGTGACCTCAGTGCTACTAGTTCAAATCTGTCGCTGATTGACTGCCGGTCCACGGCAGTTTTGAAATATTAGCGCCGTGGTCACAGGCTGGGGCATTACTACTGGGGGCATAACTACAGGGGCATTACTACAAGGGGCAAACTACAAGGGGGCTAAACTACTGGCGGCATTACTACTTGGGGGCATTACTACTGGGGTCTAAACTACAGGGGGCAAACTACAGGGGGCAAATTACAGGGGGGCATTACTACAAGGGGGCAAACTACTGGGGGCATTACTAATGGGGGCTATCTACTGGGGGCAAACTACATGGGGGTAAAACTACAGGGGCAAAACAACTGGGGCACAACTGCAGGGGGCATTACCACTGGGGGCTAAGCTACAGGGGGCGGGGCAAAACTACATGGGCCAAACTACATGAGGGCTAAACTACTGGGGGCATTACCACTGGGAGGCTAAACTAAAGGGGGGGGGAGTAAACTACTGGGGTCATAACTGCAGGGGCATTACCAGTGGGGGCATAACTACTGGGGCTAAACTACAGGGGGCTAAATGACTGGGGGCATTACTACAGGCAACATTACTACTGGGGGCAATACTACACAGGGGCATTACCATTAAGGGCATTACTGATGGAATGCACTACTAATGAGGGCATTATAAAGGGGGCACTTCATAAGGGGCACCACTCCTGGGGACATAAGGGGCACTACTATTGTGGGCATTGCATAAGGGGCACTACTACTATGGGCATTGTATATGGGGTGCTACTGCTGTGGGCATTACTGTATGTGTATTACGGCGTGCTACCAGTGCTCGAAGTGGGCCGGTATACTATGGTATGGTATACCGGCACGTCTACGGGCACTGCAAGGCCGACAAAGAAGCTGAACTCCCGGTCCGCCCTCCGTCCCTCCGCCCCTACCATCGCTGCGGCACTGGAAGCTCTGTTTCCAGACTCCCAGCTGCAGCGGATCTGGGACCAGGCCGGGTTTATTATCCCTGCTGCTGCATCGAGCTCCTGTGACCTCAGTGCTACTAGTTCAAATCTGTCGCTGATTGACTGCCGGTCCACGGCAGTTTTGAAATATTAGCGCCGTGGTCACAGGAGCTCGATGCGGCGGCAGGGATAATAAAGCCAGCCTGGTCCCAGATCCGCTGCAGCTGCCCTCAGCCTCCTCTGCCACCCCGCCCTCGGACCTCTGCATGCCCACAGCCTCCTCCTCCGCACTATCTCCGAGGCCTACAGCTTCCTCCACTCCACGCCTACCATAGCCTACTTATCCACTGCACCGTAGACCACCGCCACTGTAATCTTACCCTGCTGCCTTTCTCTTTCCCTAGTCCCTAATGTATGCCCCTGCTGTCACTCCCCCTGTCCCTGCTGTCACTCTCCCTGTCCTTCTGTCACTCTATAATGTAAATTTCGGCTCATACCGTGTGCTGTAATGTGAATTTCGGCTGATTCTGTGTGCTATAATGTGAATTTCGGCTCATACCATGTGCTATAATGTGAATTTCGTCTCATACCGTGTGCTATAATTTTAATTTTGGCTCATTCTGTGTGCTATAATGTGAATTTTGGCTCATACCGTGTGCTATAATGAGAATTTCGGCTCATACCATGTGCTATAATGTGAATTTCGGCTCATACTGTTGGGTATAATGTGAATTTTGGCTCATACTGTTGGGTATAATGTGAATTTCGGCTCATACTGTGTGGTATAATGTGAAAGGGGCACCAGTAAGGGGTCCTACTATTGTGGTGTATAATGTGTATAAGGGGTATATGGTGTGGTAAACTACACTGAAGGACACGCCCCCTTCACTTTTCCATACGCCCACTTCAAAATTTCCACTTGGGTGCTACTACTGTGGCCATTATTACTATTGTGTGACTACGCCTTTCTTTTTGAGACCACACCCCCTTTTTGCCGCACGCGCCATAGGAGGGGTGAGTTCCACCACCACTCTAGGACCACTTTAAGCACTGCGCACAACTTTCCCACTACACTCTCATCAGAAATAGCTAATTTGTGCATCTTAATACTTGCTATCCATTTGTCACCCAGAAACATATTTTTCTTGCGGTCACAATGTAGGGCAGGTACATATTACAGTACATGTTTATTGGTGAAGCGGTAAGTTGAGCTTTACCGCTGCTAGGCCAGCATGACCAGGGAACCACGTATCGCTCAGCTGCCTTAATGAACTTGTAATGATAAATCTTGGTGATACAAGAGTTACTATTGATGCAATAAACATTATAGAAAAACGCTAATGCTGCTAATATGTGTTAAATAGACCCCTCATTGCCACTAATGTCTGAACAATTTTACCTGCTCTCATTGGGGCCCATTTATCACAATCCGCATATGAAGTGCAGTTGTGACCCAAACATTTTATCAGCTCTTGCAATGCAATATGTTTCATGTGCTGGGACAGAGCTTGCAAGAAAGGTCTGTCCCAGCAAATCTGAACTGTTTGGGAAGATCTTTAACATTACATCCAGCACATGCTCCCCACTTATGTCCCAGTTATTAGAAGTGTCCCTGTTCTGTGTAGCTGGCCGGATTGGTCTGTGCAGTCAGGGGAGTAGAGAGCCTGGCAGCGCCCAGATACTGTTTCTTTTTTATTGGAGGGGGAGCATACTCCCTTAGATAAAACAGTACTTTTAGTTTTGTGCTAAACAGTGGGGCACAGTGAGCTCCTTAGACAGGAGCAAATACAGGATGTAGGTCCACGATCAGTGTGATCTCTACCCCCTCCCGCACAGGCAAAAGAGACTGCTGCCTCTGCTCAGCGGCAGCAGCCTCCCTGGCCACACCGCAGCACAAAGCAGCGTGTGCTGAGCTGAGAACACTGGCATAACTACAGCCCCCGCAGCCATCGCTGTGGCTTGGAGATGCTGGGCTTGTGGGCGCCAGTTCTGTTTATGCAGATTCCCATGCGGACTAGCCATCTGCATGTAAATCTGGTTATAATGTCCCTCCAAAAATGGCCACCGCCTCGGAGGAGCCAGATGCTAGAGGTAATACTTGACCTCTAGTGTCTGATAGGGAGCACATCACTACAGCGTTACCTGGAAGTACTGGGAGTGCTCAGCACTAGCACCACCGGGAGAAGCTGCAGCTTTCAGCAAATCTGCATCTTCTGCCAGGACACCCCTGGCAATGAGCATTACACCCCAGGCAATGAGCATTACACCCCTGGCAATGAGCATGACACCCGGAGCATGACACCCATGGCAACAAGCATGGAAGCCAGAGCATGAAACCCCTGGCAACAGGCATGGAGCCCAAAGCATGAAACCCCTGGCAATGAGCATGGAACCCAGGGCATTAAACCCCTGGCAACGAGCATGGTACCCAGAGTATGAAACCCCTGGCATCGAGCAGGTACTTTAAAAGTAATTAGAAGCTTTACTGTGAACCATAATGTGTAATGAGCATTATGGTATGTGGCATAATGTGTCACAGGCATTATGGTGTGTGGCATAATGTATCACAAGCATTGTGGTGTGTGTTATAATGTGTCTGGGGCATTGTGGTGTGTGGCATGATGTGTCATGGGCAATTACGGTGTCTGGCATAATGTATCATGACCATTACGGTGGTTGCATAATGTGTCATGGGCTTTACGATGTGTGGCATATTGTGTAATGGGCATTAGGGTGTGTGGTATAATATGTAAGGGGCATTACTATAGGGAGGAAAAATGGCAAATAATGTTATGTGCATAAATCAGGATTTTGTTTTTCCTGTCTGGGCGTACAGGTTGAAAAACTGGGGTATAAGGTAGTCTTTTCCTGCAATTCCAAGCTCCTTGCAGTGTGGCCCTACTCTTTGCAGTGTGGCCGCACACCCTTTCTGGAGCTTACATATGGCAATGGGGGAAGGGGCATCAGAAACTGTTTTTGGCAGGGGAAGAGGGGGGGGGGGACACAAAAATAAACTTTACTGGCAGGTGGGAGCAATTTATAGCTATGCAACTGGCTGAGGAGAAGAGATGCTGTTGCTGCCAGGTGGAGGGGGGCAGATCTTTTGCGTCACCCTCTCGGCACCACTGAGTGCAGTTCATCACTCACTGGTCAAGCAACGCAGAGCAGAGAACTGGGGAGAGATCTGCAAAGATCCTGACCCTTTCCCATTTACTGAACGGAGGGCAGATTTTGCTAATGCCACCTGGTCATAGTTTAGTGTGCTTTCCTTCTGGTATTATTTCACAATCTGACCCGATTGCATTTTCCATTATAGGTATGAGAAATGCGATCATGATTCTGATCATATACAAGTTTTACGGCTTGCAGGACAATTTTGCGAAATCTCTTCCAAAATCCCTTTAATTTTAATTTAGATGATAAAAAATTATGTGAAAAGAGTAGGAGAACATCTGCGTTCACATTATTTTAGGAAACACAAATATTGCTAATCCCCATTGTCCGCTCTGCAGTTAGGTCTGTGCTCTAACAAATCTGTACTTAGACATGATGATTTTATATAAAGAAAAAGCTAACGTTCAAGCTTATCATGATTTATGTCACGCACCCCACGTCAGGAAGCATTGGCCTAGGGCTCCCTTGTTTAATATTTGAAACTTGGTGCCCCCGCTTCCCCCAGCCAATAGCAACTCCCTGGCTATCTGTCATACTCTTCACATAAAACAATATAGCATTATAGCTATGGGCATACATCTCTGCTCCATCCAGCTCGCTTTACTTACTGTACATAGTGCAATTGTTGGAAACTCAAATAATAAATGTTAAAAGAACAATTATGACCAATAATGAAACTTCTGTACTTGCTAAAATAAAACATCTAATTAAAGTGGGAATGTAGTCACGTTACCCTTGGGATCCCGGCGGTCAGGATCCCGACAGCTTGAAATGCCAACTGTCGGAATGCCTACACACAGGGACTATTCCCACTCGTGGGTGTCCATGACACCCACAGAGCGGGAATAGAACCTGTGGCGAATGCAGCAAGCCACCGAGCCTGCAGCCTGGCAAGCACAGGGATCCCGGCGTCGGGATGATGACCGCCGGGAACCTGTCACACGATCCCAACCCTTAAAGTGGGGTCAGTGTGCAAGTAGATGGTAAGGACATGTCTTTCTTTAATATATTATATCTATATGTGTTAATCATTCAGCATACCCTTTGAAACTGCACTTGTAAAGCAATGGGTCATTATTTATTACCTTTTGGTATCTTTTAGGACAGTAACGATCCCTGCAGATTATACCAAAACATTGGGGGTAATTCAGACCTGATCATAGCAGCAAATTTGTTAGCTGTTGGGCAAAACCATGTGCACTGCAGGGGGGGGGGGGGGGGGGGCAGATATAACATTGCAGAGAGAGTTAGATTTGGGTGGGTTATATTGTTTCTGTGCAGGGTAAATACTGGCTGCTTTATTTTTACACTGCAAATTAGATTTCAGTTTGAACACACCCCACCCAAATCTATCTCTCTCTGCACATGTTATATCTGCCTCCCCTGCAGTGCACATGGGGCCTCTTTCAGACCTGATCACTGCTGTGCGTTTTCGCACAGCGGGCGATCAGGTCTGAACTGCCGCAGTGCGCATGTAAGAGTTGCTACCGGCATCTCAGCCCAGCGATCGCCTCTGCCTGATTGACAGGCGTTCAATGGGCGGGAGGGGGCGGGCTGGTGGCGTTTGGCCACCATTTTGGGGGTGCGGTCCGGGAAACGCAAAAGCGCCCGGACCATGCGGGGGGCGGGCTGTGGCAGCTGCGTGACGTCACAGCAGCAGCCGCTGCGACCCGGGATGCGACAAGTAGCTCCCTGCCAGTGCGCAGGAGCTGCGCAGGTAGGGAGCTAATTGTGCGGGGGAGGGGGGATGACATGTGGGGCGGACTAGCCCTGTGCTGGGCGTCTCCCCGCAATTCAGAGTAAATGATCGTAGATGTGCTAAATTTAGCACATCTATGATCAACTCTGAATTACCCCCATGGTTTTGCCCAACTGCTAACAAATTTGCTGCTACAATCAGGTCTGAATTACCCCCATTATTTCCAGTGCAGTGTACTGCAGTTTATTTAGTAGACCAAGGTGCTGCTCCCATCTGTATGGAAATTTTGCAGCCTATACTATACACCAGTCTGCAGAATCCCTGATATACTGGAGGCGGGGCTGTTGAGGGGGTAGCTCCTATAGCAAAATCAAAACAATAAACACAATAGCCCCTATAGTAAAAGACAAACACATTGGCTCCTGACAGGAAAAATGAAAACACATTAATACATTTTTCCCCAGCACCCATTCCTAGATTCACACTCAGCGTCCATTATTGCAAATGACTGCATACACACCCCACACTCATTACTGCATACACACTTAGCACCCATCACTTCATACTAGTGATGAGCGGGTTCGGTTCGTCGGAATCCGAACCCCCCCCGAACTTCACCCTTTTTACACGGGTCCGAGGCAGACTCGGATCCTCCCGCCTTGCTCGGTTAACCCGAGCGCGCCCGAACGTCATCATCCCGCGGTCGGATTCTTGCGAGATTCGTATTCTATATAAGGAGCCGCGCGTCGCCGCCATTTTTCACTCGTGCATTGGAAATGATAGTGAGAGGACGTGGCTGGCGTCCTCTCAGTTTTATTCAGGTGGCTGCAAATATCTGTGCTCACTGCTTTATTGTGGGGACTGGGGACCAGTAGTATTATATAGGAGGAGTACAGTGCAGAGTTTTGCTGACCAGTGACCACCAGTATTATACGTTCTCTGCCTGAAAAACGCTCCATATCTGTGCTCAGTGTGCTGCATATATCTGTGCTCAGTGTGCTACATATATCTGGGCTCACACTGCTTTATTGTGGGGACTGGGGACCAACAGTATTATATAGGAGGAGTACAGTGCAGAGTTTTGCTGACCAGTGACCACCAGTATTATATGTTCTCTGCCTGAAAAACGCTCCATATCTGTGCTCAGTGTGCTGCATATATCTGTGCTCACACTGCTTTATTTTGGGGACTGGGGACCACCAGTATTATATAGGAGGAGTACAGTGCAGAGTTTTCCTGACCAGTGACCACCAGTATTATACGTTCTCTGCCTGAAAAACGCTCCATATCTGTGCTCAGTGTGCTGCATATATCTGTGCTCACACTGCTTCATTGTGGGGACTGGGGACCAGCAGTATTATATAGGAGGAGTACAGTGCAGAGTTTTGCTGACCAGTGACCACCAGTATTATACGTTCTCTGCCTGAAAAACGCTCCATATCTGTGCTCAGTGTGCTGCATATATCTGTGCTCACACTGCTTTATTGTGGGGACTGGGGATCACCAGTATTATATAGGAGGAGTACAGTGCTGAGTTTTGCTGACCAGTGACCACTAGTATTATACGTTCTCTGCCTGAAAAACGCTCCATATCTGTGCTCAGTGTGCTGCATATATCTGTGCTCACACTGCTTTATTGTGGGGACTGGGGACCACCAGTATTATATAGGAGGAGTACAGTGCAGAGTTTTGCTGACCAGTGACCAGTGACCACCAGTATTATACGTTCTCTGCCTGAAAAACGCTCCATATCTGTGCTGCATTGTAGTATATAGTAGGAGTACAGTGCATAATTTTGCTGACCACCAGTATATAATATATAGCAGTACGGTACAGAAGTCCACTGCTCTACCTACCTCTGTGTCATCAATTATACTATCCATCCATACCTGTGGTGCATTTCAGTTTTGCACAGTTTGTTGACCACCAGTATATAATATATAGCAGTACGGTACAGTAGGCCACTGCTCTACCTACCTCTGTGTCGTCAAGTATACTATCCATCCATACCTGTGGTGCATTTCAGTTTTGTACAGTTTGCTGACCACCAGTATATAATATATAGCAGTACGGTACAGAAGGCCACTGCTCTACCTACCTTTGTGTCGTCAATTATACTATCCATCCATACCTGTGGTGCATTTCAGTTGTGCACAGTTTGCTGACCACCAGTATATAATATATAGCAGTACGGTACAGAAGGCCACTGCTCAACCTACCTCTGTGTCGTCAAGTATACTATCCATCCATACCTGTGGTGCATTTCAGTTGTGCGCAGTATATATAGTAGTAGGCCATTGCTATTGATACTGGCATATAATTCCACACATTAAAAAATGGAGAACAAAAATGTGGAGGGTAAAATAGGGAAAGATCAAGATCCACTTCCACCTCGTGCTGAAGCTGCTGCCACTAGTCATGGCCGAGATGATGAAATGCCATTAACGTTGTCTGCCAAGGCCGATGCCCAATGTCATAGTAGAGAGCATGTAAAATCAAAAAAAATAAAGCTCAGTAAAAAGACCCAAAAATCTAAATCAAAATCGTCTGAGGAGAAGCGTAAACTTGCCAATGTGCCATTTACGACACAGAGTGGCAAGGAACGGCTGAGGCCCTGGCCTATGTTCAAGGCTAGTGGTTCAGCTTCACCTGAGAATGGAAGCACTCATCCTCCTGCTAGAAAACTTAAAAGAGTTAAGATGGCAAAAGCACAGCAAAGAACTGTGCGTTCTTCTAAATCACAAATCCCCAAGGAGAGTCCAATTGTGTCGGTTGCGATGCCTGACCTTCCCAACACTGGACGGGAAGAGGTTGCGCCTTCCACCATTTGCACGCCCTCTGCAAGTGCTGGAAGGAGCACCCGCAGTCCAGTTCCTGATAGTCAAATTGAAGATGTCACTGTTGAAGTACACCAGGATGAGGATATGGGTGTTGCTGGCGCTGGGGAGGAAATTGACAAGGAGGATTCTGAAGGTGAGGTGGTTTGTTTAAGTCAGGCACCCGGGGAGACACCTGTTGTCCGTGGGACGAATATGGCCATTGACATGCCTGGTCAAAATACAAAAAAAAATCACCTCTTCGGTGTGGAATTATTTCAACAGAAATGCGGACAACTGGTGTCAAGCCGTGTGTTGCCTTTGTCAAGCTGTAATAAGTAGGGGTAAGGACGTTAACCACCTAGGAACATCCTCCCTTATACGTCACCTGGACCGCATTCATCAGAAGTCAGTGACAGGTTCAAAAACTTTGGATGACAGCGGAAGCAGTCCACTGACCACTAAATCCCTTCCTCTTGTAACCAAGCTCCTGCAAACCACACCACCAACTCCCTCAGTGTCAATTTCCTCCTTACACAGGAAAGCCAATAGTCCTGCAGGCCATGTCACTGTCAAGTCTGATGAGTCCTCTCCTGCCTGGGATTCCTCCGATGCATCCTTAAGTGTAACGCCTACTGCTGCTGGTGCTGCTGTTGTTGCTGCTGGGAGTCGATCGTCATCCCATAGGGGAAGTCGGAAGACCACTTGTACTACTTCCAGTAAGCAATTGACTGTCCAACAGTCCTTTGAGAGGAAGATGAAATATCACAGCAGTCATCCTGCTGCAAAGCGGATAACGCAGGCCTTGGCAGCCTGGGTGGTGAGAAACGTGTTTCCGGTATCCACCGTTAATTCACAGGCAACTAGAGACTTGATTGAGGTACTGTGTCCCCGGTACCAAATACCATCTAGGTTCCATTTCTCTAGGCAGGCGATACCGAAAATGTACACAGACATCAGAAAAAGAGTCACCAGTGTCCTAAAAAATGCAGTTGTACCCAATGTCCACTTAACCACGGACATGTGGACAAGTGGAGCAGGGCAGACTCAGGACTATATGACTGTGACAGCCCACTGGGTAGATGTATTGTCTCCCGCAGCAAGAACAGCAGTGGCGGCACCAGTAGCAGCCTCTCGCAAACGCCAACTCGTTCCTAGGCAGGCTACGCTTTGTATCACCGCTTTCCATAAGAGGCACACAGCTGACAACCTCTTACGGAAACTGAGGAACATCATCGCAGAATGGCTTACCCCAATTGGACTCTGCTGGGGATTTGTGACATCGGACAATGCCACCAATATTGTGCGTGCATTACATCTGGGCAAATTCCAGCACGTCCCATGTTTTGCACATACATTGAATTTGGTGGTGCAGAATTATTTAAAAAACTACAGGGGCGTGCAAGAGATGCTGTCGGTGGCCTGAAGAATTGCGGGCCACTTTCGGCATACAGCTACCACGTGCCGAAGACTGGAGCACCAGCAAACAGTCCTGAACCTGCCCTGCCATCATCTGAAGCAAGAGGTGGTAACGAGGTGAAATTCAACCCTCTATATGCTTCAGAGGATGGAGGAGCAGCAAAAGGCCATTCAAGCCTATACATCTGCCTATGATATAGGCAAAGGAGGGGGAATGCACCTGACTCAAGCGCAGTGGAGAATGATTTCAACGTTGTGCAAGGTTCTGCAACCCTTTGAACTTGCCACACGTGAAGTCAGTTCAGACACTGCCAGCCTGAGTCAGGTCATTCCCCTCATCTTTTTTTTGTAGAAGAAGCTGGAGACATTGAAGGAGGAGCTAAAACAGAGCGATTCCGCTAGGCATGTGGGACTTGTGGATGGAGCCCTTAATTCGCTTAACCAGGATTCACGGGTGGTCAATCTGTTGAAATCAGAGCACTACATTTTGGCCACCGTGCTCGATCCTAGATTTAATACCTAAGTTGTATCTCTCTTTCCGGCAGACACAAGTCTGCAGAGGTTCAAAGACCTGCTGGTGAGAAAATTGTCAAGTCAAGCGGAACGTGACCCGTCAACAGCTCCTCCTTCACATTCTCCCGCAACTGGGTCTGCATGGAAAAGGCTAAGAATTCCGAGCCCACCCGCTGGCGGTGATGCAGGGCAGTCTGGAGCGAGTGCTGACATCTGGTCCGGACTGAAGGACCTGCCAACGATTACTGACATGTCGTCTATTGTCACTGCATATGATTCTGTCACCATTAAAAGAATGGTGGAGGATTATATGAGTGACCGCATCCAAGTAGGCACGTCAGACAGTCCGTACGTATACTGGCAGGAAAAAGAGGCAATTTGGAGGCACTTGCAGAATTTGGCTTTATTTTACCTAAGTTGCCCCCCCTCCAGTGTGTACTCCGAAAGAGTGTTTAGTGCAGCCGCTCACCTTGTCAACAATCGGCGTACGAGGTTACTTCCAGAAAATGTGGAGAAGATGATGTTCATCAAAATGAATTATAATCAATTCCTCCGTGGAGACATTCACCAGCAGCAATTGCCTCCAGAAAGTACACAGGGACCTGAGATGGTGGATTCCAGTGGGCACGAATTAATAATCTGTGAGGAGGGGATGTACACAGTGAAAGGGGTGAGAAATCGGACGATGAGGAGGAGGTGGACATCTTGCCTCTGTAGAGCCAGTTTGTGCAAGGAGAGATTGATTGCTTCTTTTTTGGTGGGGGCCCAAACCAACCAGTCATTTCAGTCACAGTCGTGTGGCAGACCCTGTCGCTGAAATGATGGGTTCGTTAAAGTGTGCATGTCTTGTTTATACAACATAAGGGTGGGTGGGAGGGCCCAAGGACAATTCCATCTTGCACCTCTTTTTTCTTTCATTTTTCTTTGCATCATGTGCTGTTTGGGGACTATTTTTTTGAAGTGCCATCCTGCCTGACACTGCAGTGCCACTCCTAGATGGGCCAGGTGTTTGTGTCGGCCACTTGTGATGCTTAGCTTAGCCATCCAGCGACCTTGGTGCACCTCTTTTTTTCTTTGCATCATGTGCTGTTTGGGGACTATTTTTTAAATCTGCCATCCTGTCTGACACTGCAGTGCCACTCCTAGATGGGCCAGGTGTTTGTGTCGGCCACTTGGGTCGCTTAGCTTAGTCACACAGCTACCTTATTGCGCCTCTTTTTTTCTTTGCATCATGTGCTGTTTGGGGACTATTTTTTTAATCTGCCATCCTGTCTGACACTGCAGTACCACTCCTAGATGGGCCAGGTGTTTGTGTCGGCCACTTGGGTCGCTTAGCTTAGTCATCCAGCGACCTTGGTGCAAATTTTAGGACTAAAAATAATATTGTGAGGTGTGAGGTGTTCAGAATAGACTGGAAATGAGTGTAAATTATGGTTATTGAGGTTAATAATACTATGGGACCAAAATGACCCCCAAATTCTATGATTTAAGCTGTTTTTGAGGGGTTTTTGTAAAAAAACACCCGAATCCAAAAAACACCCGAATCCGACAAAAAATTTTCATGGAGGTTTTGCCAAAACGCGTCCGAATCCAAAACACAGCCGCGGAACCGAATCCAAAACCAAAACACAAAACTCGAAAAATGTCCGGTGCACATCACTACTGCATACACACCCAGCGCCCAACATTGCATACACACCCAGAGCCCATTATTACATACACAGCCAGCGCTCATTACTACATACACACCCAGCGCTCATTACTACATACACATCCAGCACCCATTACTACGATCACACCCCACACTCTTTTGGTCTCCCCCTTAGCAACTATTAACTCTCCCCTACACAAACACACACACACATACACACACACACACACACACACACACACACACACACACACACACACACACACACACACACACACACACACTCCACTCCACTCAAATAATCCATCAATTGAGCAATAAATCAATAATTTCATCCGCACAGCGCCTATTAATCATTCTAACCTGTCATTACTCATTACATATTAACCACCCCACACCCATTAGTATATTCATACTCGCACCTATTCCCAAACACCCAATAATTGACCCCAACAACAACAAACATTAAAAGAAACTGTTTAAAAATGAACTTGCTACACCAGCATCTTGTCCTTGTGTACTGTGGGAGGGGAGGGGGGGGGGGGGGGGAGGATCCTGTATGATTGACATTGTGGAAGGAAGGGGGGTGGACAACAGGCCAGTTCAAGTGAACAGCAAGATTTCAGGGACTGTGGCCTGCAGCTTACAAGGTCCACGGCCACCGCTAGCAGTCACTGGGGAAGCACTGACCCTAGATCCATCTGCATGCTAGCAGCACCCCGGAAGTGCCTGCTAGCCAAAAAGTTTCCAGTTTGTGTTCTAGTGGAATGCAAATCCCAGAAGCACGGTGGCCAATGCCGACAGCTAGTGCCAGCCAACCCGGATAGGGGGCGGCCAAATGGAAACTTATCCGCTGTCCTGGTGGGCCAATCCACCCCTGCCAATCAGGATACTCCAATGATCACTGATATCTTAGGTGATTGGCAAAATACAACATGTGTTGCCAGACTCACCAATTCGAATAATTTTAGGGTCGAAATCAGCGAATCGAGATTGTTCAACATGTTGAAATTTTGCCGATCACCTAAACAGGCAATTGTTCCAATACATTCTTGATGTATGGACTACAGTAGTCATAAAATAATAAAGAACAATTTTGAAGGAAACCCTGTTGATGAATGTCACCACATTCTACATAAAATACACATAAAAGCAAATTAGAGCATTGTATGTTGTAGATCGCCTTCTACTGGGTGCTCTACAACATACAATGATAATGTGCAAATAAATGAATAATATGTCCCTCTTATGCCAGTTTGGTTCTTCCGATAAATTCCTTTCTTCACTTCTCATTAATGCATGTTTTCAGATGGAGGACACAGTGTATATGAAGAACAAAAAGAAACAAACAATGGTAGGATGTCCCAAAATAATGTTGAGGTAATATCCCTTTGTGCTCACCACCTTACTCCAAAAAGAGGTGGATCCTAAGCCGTCACCTTCTGTGAAAGGCACTGATGCGTACCAAAATAATGGTGTAAAGCATATAAAGGTATATTTAAATACAGCATTGTCACTCCTCAAAACCAGATGATATTCAATGCGTACCCCACTCACACTGTTGATGAAGAAAAGAACACGCATAAAGGTATCTTTAAACAATCCAATCTATTGGTATACATGGGCCTACATACCCCTACTCTTGGTAATTATTTATCGGGAATCCTTTCAAGGTTTCTCTTCCTCGTTTCAGTGCCAATTACGTCTCCAAAAATAAATGTGGTATAGCATAGAAGTAATCTGAAGTGAATAAGAAAGAGCTAATGTATTTTGTATTACCAACACAATAAAGGCAATCCTTATGAATCAATTAAAAAAGTATAAAAATCACAGTTAACAAAAATAATAATAAAAAATATACAATAAAATAACAGCTAGAGCTGATATAATACGTTTTTGTGTCGGAAGGGGCCTCTATAAACAAGCTACCAATGATGGTACAATAGGTTTAGCTTACTGAGGGTTAACATACCTTCTCCTGACACCACCATGCTGACAGCTCTAGTAATGAAAAAACACAAACACTTTAATTGTGCCAATGCGTTTCTGTTCATGTAAAACAGGGGTGGGGAACCTTTTTTTCTACCAAGGGCCATTTGGATATTTATAAAATCCTTCTTCATACAAAACTGATCAACTTAAAAATTAGCTTGCCCCCAGTAGATATGCCCCCAGTCAGTTGTTATGCCCCAGTAGTTATACCCCCAGTCAGTTGTTATGCCCCAGTACATATGCCCCCAGTCAGTTGTTATGCCCCATTAGATATGTCCCCAGTCAGTTGTTATGCCCCATTAGATATGCCTGCAGTCAGTTGTTATGCCCCAGTAGATATACTGTACACCCAGTCAGTTGTTACGCCCCAGTAGATATGACCCCATTAGATATACCCCAGTCAGTTGTTATGCCCCATTAGATATGCCCCCAGTCAGTTGTTATGCCCCATTAGATATGCCTCCAGTCAGTTGTTATGCCCCAGTAGATATACCCCCAGTCAGATATGCCCCAGTAGATATGCCCCCATTAGATATGCCCCAGTCAGTTGTTATGCCCCATTAGATATGCCCCCAGTCAGTTATGACCCATTAGATATGCCCCCAGTCAGTTATACCCCATTAGATATGCCCAGTCAGTTGTTATGCCCCATTATATATGCCCCCAGTCAGTTGTTATGCCCCATTAGATGTGCCCCCTAGTAGCGCCGCTTACACACACACACACACACATTAAAAGAAAAAAATACACATTACTCACCAACCAAGCTCCTGCTTCTGGACCGCTGCACTCTACCTGGCCGCCCGCTCCTCGGAACTATAGGAGAGACGTCATGATGTCTCTCCCATAGTGCCGCACATGTACACTGCCTGAACTGGAAGCCGGAGCTCAGGAGTGAGCTCCTGCCTCCGGCTGCTGCTGAGGAAGAGCCGGGCGCACGCTGGTAACAAAATCTCAGCGGGCGCCCGGCCTCTCCCTTGGTTAGGTGAGCTGGGCCGGATCAAGTGGCTTTGCGGCCTTATACGGCCTGAGTGCCTGGGATTCCCCACCCCTGATGTAGAAGGTTCATGATAAAGGTTCTGCATGATCTGAAACTAGAGATGTACACCAAATCATTTTTGCTGGTTTTGGTTCAAATTTGTCATCCGGTTTTGCCTAAACGCCGTGACTGGTTTTGTATTTTTTTTTTTATTACAAAAAAAGCTAAAATTACATAATTGGCCTTTTTGTTCCTACAGTATTATTAACCTCAATAAGATTAATTTCCAGTCATTTCCAGTCCAATTGGACCACCTTTATATTGGCTCACAATATTGTTTTCATCCAGTTTAGGCCAAAGGCTGCAGCAAGCTCGCTGGTTACTAAGCGACAGAGCAGCAGCAAAAACACACAATTTATAGCACATCTATGAAACATTGCACACCACAGTGGCAGAAATGAAAAGTGGTGCAAGATGGAATTGTCCTTGGGCCATCCCACCTACCATTGTATTGGATATTAAAAAGGACATTTATAGTTTAACAAACTAAACACTTTAGCGATATCAAGTGCAACTGTTGTGGCTGAAGTGCTTGGTTTGTTTGGACCCCACAAAACAGCCTACCAATGGGATTAAGGCAGCCACATTAACAGTTTTGCAATTTCATCCCTGCTGTAATTCACTGTTACAGAAGTCTCTGTACTTTGATGTAATTGCCGGTAAAGGTCTTCCTGGTGGAATTTGTCATTCATTTTGATGAACATCATCTTTTCCACATTTTGAGGGAGTAGCCTCCAACGCTGATCGCTGATAAGGTTCACAGCTGTGCCGCAAACTGGCGGAACTGTGGGAGGCAATGGAGTCAGTTGCCGCTGGGCTCCTCACCTGAAGGGGGCATCTGTCCTCCATTGTCTCCCACTGCCTCGATCCATTGCACCGCTGCTGTATTATTTTTCCAGATGGAGAAGCAGAGCTGTCAGTGACACGGCAGCTGCCTCCTCATATCTCCCGGGACCTGGAAGCTGGTTGCAGTTAGGGGGAGCTTCAGCACGCAGCTCCTCCCAGGTCCTTCCAATTGAGCTGGCCGGGTGAAGCTCTCTCTGACTCTGTCTCTATCCCAGGTTATAGCCACAGGTAGGCTATGGCAGCACCTGCCTCATGGTACCTGTGTGTGTATATGGCACATGTGGGGAGTGGTTAGGTGCTGGGGGTGACTTTAATAAATGTTGGCAGCAGTGTGTTTATGTGTGTGCATGATTTTAAGTGGTGTGTGTGTGTATATGTCTGTGTTTTTTTAAAGGAAAGTTGTGTGTGAAAGAGACATGTCTGTGTGTGTGTGTAAGTGAAAGAGGCATGTGTGTGTTTAAGTGAGAGGCATGTGTGTGTGTGTGTGTGTGTGTGTTTAAGTGAGAGGCATGTGTGTGTGTGTGTGTGTGTGTGTGTGTGTGTGTGTGTGGTAAAAAAGGAAGCATGCACGGGGGATGCGCTATATCTTGAACCAACAAGTACAAGTTGCAGCTAATAACAAAGTTTTGTAAGATCACTACTGAATCTCACGACTGAAAGTATATAGTATATATGATGTATCAGCGCATACCTAAGTACCTGACCCAAATAATTAATGTTATGATATAATCAACACATGTATGATACCATAATTAGTTCAAAAGTGAAATAAAAAATAGAGTCTATTTCATATAGTTCTAAAAGTTTTTTTTTAATGATTATATGCTTTAGAAATGATTACAAGGAATACAAATTATGAATACATATATATGTGTATGTCTAATTGTATACGTACATAGTCTAGGTATCTAATTCAAGTGACCTAATATTAGTATGCTGAAGTACAGAAACAGGACATAAAACAAAACAAAAACAAAACCATAAACACTTATTAAAAAGCGCTGTGTGCTTGATGTGGGAGATGTATGAGAAAACACGCAGTAGCAGTTTATTTTCTTCTATGTCCCCTTAGATAGAATTTGTGTATGTACAATGTTTAAGTGATGAACGTGGCGTCCTTAAAAGTATTAAACTTGCTGCTTTCACTTTATTAGTGCTGGTACTTGTGCTGACTTTAGTAGCTACCCAGTTTTCACACTGATGTCACACACTGGCGCTGTGCAGTACCTGTGTTCCCGGCTGTTGGGTCTACCTTCCATATGATATGGGGTGCTCAGTACGGTGCTTGTGGCGGCTGTGCTGTGCCACACACTCCAGTCTGTTTTCCGATGGCTGAGAGTGTCTGCCGGCAGGCTTCTGCTGTGTCCGTATGTAGCGCTACACGGTTAACACTAGAGATGAGCGGGTTCGGTTCCTCGGAATCCGAACCCGCCCGAACTTCAGGTTTTTTTACACGGGTCCGAGCGACTCGGATCTTCCCGCCTTGCTCGGTTAACCCGAGCGCGCCCGAACGTCATCATCCCGCTGTCGGATTCTCGCGAGGCTCGGATTCTATCGCGAGACTCGGATTCTATATAAGGAGCCTCGCGTCGCCGCCATTTTCACACGTGCATTGAGATTGATAGGGAGAGGACGTGGCTGGCGTCCTCTCCGTTTATAGAGAAGAGAGTGAGACTAGAGTAGAGAGAGACACAGTATTTACTTTAGTAATTTTGGGGAGCATTAGGAGGAGTACTACTACTTGCTGAAGTGATAGTGTGACTGTATATCTGACTTGTGGGGGAGACAGTGGGGAGCAGTTAGAGTCTGAGAGCAGGAGTACATATTTTAACGTACAGTGCACACTTTTGCTGCCAGAGTGCCACACTGCCATTGTGACCACACTGACCACCAGTATATATTGTGATTGTCTGCTTAGGAGTACTACTTGCAAGTTGCTGATAGTGTGACCAGTGACCTGACCACCAGTTTAATTAATCACCACCAGTTTAATATATATATATATATATATATATATATATATAATTGTATATAATATATATATAATTGTATACCACCTACCCGTGTTTTTTTTCTTTTCTTTCTTCTTGATACATACTACTAAAGTAGCTTACTGTAGCAGTCTGCGGTGCTGCTGAGCTGACAGTGTCGAGCAGGTCCGTCATCAGTCATTACATAATAAATATATATACCTGTCCGGCTGCAGTACTAGTGATATTATACATATATATATTAATTTCATCTCATTATCATCCAGTCTATATTAGCAGCAGACACAGTACGGTAGTCCACGGCTGTAGCTACCTCTGTGTCGGCAGTCGCTGGTCCATCCATAATTGTATACCACCTATCCGTGTTTTTTTTTTTTCTTTCTTCTTGATACATACTACTATAGTAGCTTACTGTAGCAGTCTGCGGTGCTGCTGAGCTGACAGTGTCCAGCAGGTCCGTCATCAGTCATTACATAATAAATATATATACCTGTCCGGCTGCAGTACTAGTGATATTATATATATATATATATATATATATATATATAAATTTCATCTCATTATCATCCAGTCTATATTAGCAGCAGACACAGTACGGTAGTCCACGGCTGTAGCTACCTCTGTGTCGGCAGTCGCTGGTCCATCCATAATTGTATACCACCTACCCGTGTTTTTTTTTTCTTTTCTTTCTTCTTGATACATACTACTATAGTAGCTTACGGTAGCAGTCTGCGGTGCTGCTGAGCTGACAGTGTCCAGCAGGTCCGTCATCAGTCATTACATAATAAATATATATACCTGTCCGGCTGCAGTACTAGTGATATTATATATATATATATATATATATATATATAAATTTCATCTCATTATCATCCAGTCTATATTAGCAGCAGACACAGTACAGTAGTCCACGGCTGTAGCTACCTCTGTGTCGGCAGTCGCTGGTCCATCCATAATTGTATACCACCTACCCGTGGGTTTTTTTTTCTTTCTTCTTGATACATACTACTATAGTAGCTTACTGTAGCAGTCTGCGGTGCTGCTGAGCTGACAGTGTCCAGCAGGTCCGTCATCAGTCATTACATAATAAATATATATACCTGTCCGGCTGCAGTACTAGTGATATTATATATATATATATATTAATTTCATCTCATTATCATCCAGTCTATATTAGCAGCAGACACAGTACGGTAGTCCACGGCTGTAGCTACCTCTGTGTCGGCAGTCGCTGGTCCATCCATAATTGTATACCACCTACCCGTGGGTTTTTTTTTCTTTCTTCTTGATACATACTACTATAGTAGCTTACTGTAGCAGTCTGCGGTGCTGCTGAGCTGACAGTGTCCAGCAGGTCCGTCATCAGTCATTACATAATAAATATATATACCTGTCCGGCTGCAGTACTAGTGATATTATATATATATATATATTAATTTCATCTCATTATCATCCAGTCTATATTAGCAGCAGACACAGTACGGTAGTCCACGGCTGTAGCTACCTCTGTGTCGGCAGTCGCTGGTCCATCCATAATTGTATACCACCTACCTGTGTTTTTTTTTTCTTTCTTCTTGATACATACTACTATAGTAGCTTACTGTAGCAGTCTGCGGTGCTGCTGAGCTGACAGTGTCCAGCAGGTCCATCATCAGTCATTACATAATAAATATATATACCTGTCCGGCTGCAGTACTAGTGATATTATATATATATATATATATATATATATATATATTAATTTCATCTCATTATCATCCAGTCTATATTAGCAGCAGACACAGTACGGTAGTCCACGGCTGTAGCTACCTCTGTGTCGGCAGTCGCTGGTCCATCCATAATTGTATACCACCTACCCGTGGTTTTTTTCTTTTCTTTCTTCTTGATACATACTACTATAGTAGCTTACTGTAGCAGTCTGCGGTGCTGCTGAGCTGACAGTGTCCAGCAGGTCCGTCATCAGTCATTACATAATAAATATATATACCTGTCCGGCTGCAGTACTAGTGAAATTATATATATATATATATATATATATATTAATTTCATCTCATTATCATCCAGTCTATATTAGCAGCAGACACAGTACGGTAGTCCACGGCTGTAGCTACCTCTGTGTCGGCAGTCGCTGGTCCATCCATAATTGTATACCACCTACCCGTGGTTTTTTTCTTTTCTTTCTTCTTGATACATACTACTATAGTAGCTTACTGTAGCAGTCTGCGGTGCTGCTGAGCTGACAGTGTCCAGCAGGTCCGTCATCAGTCATTACATAATAAATATATATACCTGTCCGGCTGCAGTACTAGTGATATTATATATATATATATATATTAATTTCATCTCATTATCATCCAGTCTATATTAGCAGCAGACACAGTACGGTAGTCCACGGCTGTAGCTACCTCTGTGTCGGCAGTCGCTCGTCCATCCATAAGTATACTAGTATCCATCCATCTCCATTGTTTACCTGAGGTGCCTTTTAGTTGTGCCTAATAAAATATGGAGAACAAAAATGTTGAGGTTCCAAAATTAGGGAAAGATCAAGATCCACTTCCACCTCGTGCTGAAGCTGCTGCCACTAGTCATGGCCGAGACGATGAAATGCCAGCAACGTCGTCTGCCAAGGCCGATGCCCAATGTCATAGTACAGAGCATGTCAAATCCAAAACACCAAATATCAGTAAAAAAAGGACTCCAAAATCTAAAATAAAATTGTCGGAGGAGAAGCGTAAACTTGCCAATATGCCATTTACCACACGGAGTGGCAAGGAACGGCTGAGGCCCTGGCCTATGTTCATGGCTAGTGGTTCAGCTTCACATGAGGATGGAAGCACTCAGCCTCTCGCTAGAAAAATGAAAAGACTCAAGCTGGCAAAAGCACCGCAAAGAACTGTGCATTCTTCGAAATCCCAAATCCACAAGGAGAGTCCAATTGTGTCGGTTGCGATGCCTGACCTTCCCAACACTGGACGTGAAGAGCATGCACCTTCCACCATTTGCACGCCCCCTGCAAGTGCTGGAAGGAGCACCCGCAGTCCAGTTCCTGATAGTCAGATTGAAGATGTCAGTGTTGAAGTACACCAGGATGAGGAGGATATGGGTGTTGCTGGCGCTGGGGAGGAAATTGACAAGGAGGATTCTGATGGTGAGGTGGTTTGTTTAAGTCAGGCACCCGGGGAGACACCTGTTGTCCGTGGGAGGAATAGGGCCGTTGACATGCCTGGTGAAAATACCAAAAAAATCAGCTCTTCGGTGTGGAAGTATTTCAACAGAAATGCGGACAACATTTGTCAAGCCGTGTGTTGCCTTTGTCAAGCTGTAATAAGTAGGGGTAAGGACGTTAACCACCTCGGAACATCCTCCCTTATACGTCACCTGCAGCGCATTCATAATAAGTCAGTGACAAGTTCAAAAACTTTGGGCGACAGCGGAAGCAGTCCACTGACCAGTAAATCCCTTCCTCTTGTAACCAAACTCACGCAAACCACCCCACCAACTCCCTCAGTGTCAATTTCCTCCTTCCCCAGGAATGCCAATAGTCCTGCAGGCCATGTCACTGGCAATTCTGACGAGTCCTCTCCTGCCTGGGATTCCTCCGATGCATCCTTGCGTGTAACGCCTACTGCTGCTGGCGCTGCTGTTGTTGCTGCTGGGAGTCGATGGTCATCCCAGAGGGGAAGTCGTAAGCCCACTTTTACTACTTCCACCAAGCAATTGACTGTCCAACAGTCCTTTGCGAGGAAGATGAAATATCACAGCAGTCATCCTGTTGCAAAGCGGATAACTGAGGCCTTGACAACTATGTTGGTGTTAGACGTGCGTCCGGTATCCGCCGTTAGTTCACAGGGAACTAGACAATTTCTTGAGGTAGTGTGCCCCCGTTACCAAATACCATCTAGGTTCCACTTCTCTAGGCAGGCGATACCGAGAATGTACACGGACGTCAGAAAAAGACTCACCAGTGTCCTAAAAAATGCAGTTGTACCCAATGTCCACTTAACCACGGACATGTGGACAAGTGGAGCAGGGCAGGGTCAGGACTATATGACTGTGACAGCCCACTGGGTAGATGTATGGACTCCCGCCGCAAGAACAGCAGCGGCGGCACCAGTAGCAGCATCTCGCAAAGCCAACTGTTTCCTAGGCAGGCTACGCTTTGTATCACCGGTTTCCAGAATACGCACACAGCTGAAAACCTCTTACGGCAACTGAGGAAGATCATCGCGGAATGGCTTACCCCAATTGGACTCTCCTGTGGATTTGTGGCATCGGACAACGCCAGCAATATTGTGTGTGCATTAAATATGGGCAAATTCCAGCACGTCCCATGTTTTGCACATACCTTGAATTTGGTGGTGCAGAATTTTTTAAAAAACGACAGGGGCGTGCAAGAGATGCTGTCGGTGGCCAGAAGAATTGCGGGACACTTTCGGCGTACAGGCACCACGTACAGAAGACTGGAGCACCACCAAAAACGCCTGAACCTGCCCTGCCATCATCTGAAGCAAGAAGTGGTAACGAGGTGGAATTCAACCCTATATATGCTTCAGAGGTTGGAGGAGCAGCAAAAGGCCATTCAAGCCTATACAATTGAGCACGATATAGGAGGTGGAATGTACCTGTCTCAAGCGCAGTGGAGAATGATTTCAACGTTGTGCAAGGTTCTGCAACCTTTTGAACTTGCCACACGTGAAGTCAGTTCAGACACTGCCAGCCTGAGTCAGGTCAATCCCCTCATCAGGCTTTTGCAGAAGAAGCTGGAGGCATTGAAAGAGGAGCTAAAAGGGAGCGATTCCGCTAGGCATGTGGGACTTGTGGATGGAGCCCTTAATTCGCTTAACAAGGATTCACGGGTGGTCAATCTGTTGAAATCAGAGCACTACATTTTGGCCACCGTGCTCGATCCTAGATTTAAAACCTACCTTGGATCTCTCTTTCCGGCAGACACAAGTCTGCTGGGGTTCAAAGACCTGCTGGTGACAAAATTGTCAAGTCAAGCGGAACGCGACCTGTCAACATCTCCTCCTTCACATTCTCCCGCAACTGGGGGTGCGAGGAAAAGGCTCAGAATTCCGAGCCCACCCGCTGGCGGTGATGCAGGGCAGTCTGGAGCGACTGCTGACGCTGACATCTGGTCCGGACTGAAGGACCTGACAACGATTACGGACATGTCGTCTACTGTCACTGCATATGATTCTGTCACCATTGAAAGAATGTGGAGGATTATATGAGTGACCGCATCCAAGTAGGCACGTCAGACAGTCCGTACTTATACTGGCAGGAAAAAGAGGCAATTTGGAGGCCCTTGCACAAACTGGCTTTATTCTACCTAAGTTGCCCTCCCACAAGTGTGTACTCTGAAAGAGTGTTTAGTGCCGCCGCTCACCTTGTCAGCAATCGGCGTACGAGGTTACTTCCAGAAAATGTGGAGAAGATGATGTTCATTAAAATGAATTATAATCAATTCCTCCATGGAGACATTGACCAGCAGCAATTGCCTCCACAAAGTACACAGGGAGCTGAGATGGTGGATTCCAGTGGGGACGAATTGATAATCTGTGAGGAGCGGGATGTACACGGTGATATATCGGAGGACGATGATGAGGTGGACATCTTGCCTCTGTAGAGCCAGTTTGTGCAAGGAGAGATTAATTGCTTCTTTTTCGGTGGGGGTCCAAACCAACCCGTCATTTCAGTCACAGTCGTGTGGCAGACCCTGTCACTGAAATGATGGGTTGGTTAAAGCGTGCATGTCCTGTTTATACAACATAAGGGTGGGTGGGAGGACCCAAGGACAATTCCATCTTGCACCTCTTTTTTCTTTCATTTTTATTTGCGTCATGTGCTGTTTGGGGAGTGTTTTTTGGAAGGGCCATCCTGCGTGACACTGCAGTGCCACTCCTAGATGGGCCAGGTGTTTGTGTCGGCCACTAGGGTCGCTTATCTTACTCACACAGCTACCTCATTGCGCCTCTTTTTTTCTTTGCGTCATGTGCTGTTTGGGGAGTGTTTTTTGGAAGGGCCATCCTGCGTGACACTGCAGTGCCACTCCTAGATGGGCCAGGTGTTTGTGTCGGCCACTAGGGTCGCTTAGCTTACTCACACAGCTACCTCATTGCGCCTCTTTTTTTCTTTGCGTCATGTGCTGTTTGGGGAGTGTTTTTTGGAAGGGCCATCCTGCGTGACACTGCAGTGCCACTCCTAGATGGGCCAGGTGTTTGTGTCGGCCACTAGGGTCGCTTATCTTACTCACACAGCTACCTCATTGCGCCTCTTTTTTTCTTTGCGTCATGTGCTGTTTGGGGAGTGTTTTTTGGAAGGGCCATCCTGCGTGACACTGCAGTGCCACTCCTAGATGGTCCAGGTGTTTGTGTCGGCCACTAGGGTCGCTTATCTTACTCACACAGCTACCTCATTGCGCCTCTTTTTTTCTTTGCGTCATGTGCTGTTTGGGGAGTGTTTTTTGGAAGGGCCATCCTGCGTGACACTGCAGTGCCACTCCTAGATGGGCCAGGTGTTTGTGTCGGCCACTAGGGTCGCTTAGCTTAGTCATCCAGCGACCTCGGTGCAAATTTTAGGACTAAAAATAATATTGTGAGGTGTGAGGTATTCAGAATAGACTGAAAATGAGTGGAAATTATGGTTTTTGAGGTTAATAATACTTTGGGATCAAAATGACCCCCAAATTCTATGATTTAAGCTGTTTTTTTAGTGTTTTTTGAAAAAAACACCCGAATCCAAAACACACTCGAATCCGACAAAAAAAATTCGGTGAGGTTTTGCCAAAACGCGGTCGAACCCAAAACACGGCCGCGGAACCGAACCCAAAACCAAAACACAAAACCCGAAAAATTTCAAGTGCACATCTCTAGTTAACACATGGTATCAATGATTCTGCACTCAATGCGTATGTGTGTGTGTGTTCAAGTGAGTGGCGTTTATGAGTGTGTGTTAAAATGAGAGGCGAGTGTGTGTGTGTGTGTAAGTGAAAGAGACGCGTGCATGTGTGTGTGTTTTTAAGGGAAAGGCAGGGGTGGATTGGGATTGAAAAACAGCCCGGGAAATTTATGGAAGCAGCCCTAATGGGGATGGAGTCTGTTGAGGGGCGGGGTCTGGTAACAGGCCTGGATGCTCTCTTTTCAGAAGCGCTTTGTCAAAAGCAAAACTGCCACTGTTTGTCTTCCTGTAATCTTATGGTATATATATGGGTTCCACCTTGAAGGGTGCATCAGTAGAGCAAACTATACACAATACATTTTACCTGTATCTATTCTAATCTACATCAACAGAAAACTGCAGAATATCCAAACTTTATAGTACAACTAAACATCGACTCACCAGCAAAAACAGCCAACAAATATATATAACCCTTGGTTTCTATTAGCTCAGTCCAAAAATAAATCTTTTCATAATAATGCACTTTGGGTAGCCAAATTGTTAATGACAGTATCACTGTCCACATTGTTCATCAAAACATCTCTCTCAAAAGCCATCAGCATAAAAGCTGCCAAATGTGTTTCTCCAAGAATGGAACGTAGCCTGTTTTTCACCACTTTTAATTTTGAGAAAGATCTCTCACAAGCTACCTGTGTGGCAGAGAGTGTTAGCAAGTATTTATAAACTAGGCCTATATTCTTGTACGCCATTGAATATAAACTGTATTGTCTCAGAGCGTTATATACACAAACAGCACAGTTTAGGCATCTCTTGCATATTACCTTTTGCTCATCAGAAACCTCTTTAGAACTATGTGTGGATGACAATTCTTCAATTTCATCTACCGCCTCATCAAGCCTGGTAAGATGATACTCTTCTGGTAGTCTAAGTTTTAATCGATCCCAGTTTTTAGCTAAACTGACTAATTCTGACTGCAGACTGGCTGTGGTTGCTTGCGCATCATACCGTGTCAGTATATCTCCAAGTTTCTCCAAGACATCGGCTGGCAAATGAACTTTCACCTCATCAAACTGTGTAGGAGATAAACAAGATAGATCTCTGAAAATTGCACTATTCTTGGCAAACCTGCTGTTCAGGCTTTCAATTGCTGCATCCAAGACCCTGTTGTAAATGCCAACCTCAAAATCCTTCAGCGGATCAGTAATTACATCATCTGGAATCTGTTCTCCAGGCATTCTTTTTTTCCTTCGGATTCTCTTCTCAGGAAAATCCTCCTGGACTTCTAGTAAGTTTTCAGGTAATCTTCTATCTAGTTCTTCTTTTACCTCTGTGATAAAGTTGTCAACCTCAAGCTTTACACTTGCAAGGTCTCGCTGAATCACTACCAGTTGCTCTAGAGAAGAGGTAACCATCTGTTGAGCCTTCAACAAATCAATGCCACTTGTTTGCAAATACTGAGATAAGCATGTAGTTATCGGAAATATTCATAAATTTGTAAAAACGCAGTCATGATGGTTTCGTATTTTAGTAGGGCTTCTATTTGTGACTTGGCTTTGACACGAAGATCAGGTGCAAATTTCTCTGACTCAACATTGTTCAAGGCTAGAATGACATCTACAAAGAGTGCTTTTTCTCTGTTTTTATAGGTACCAAATATTTTGGATAAAGCTGCATCTTTAGCCCACCAACGTGTCTGGCCTATGGTCTGTAATCTCATTTGGTTGCCACTTTTAGCAGTCGTGAAGCTTTCTAGTATGTCCATACGGAGAAATGATTCCCTAAAAAAGGCACCAACTGCATTAAGCAAGGAGAAGAGTGATGCAGCAGCTAAGGGGGAACGAGTTGCATCACCAATGACTAGGTTTAAAATGTGACTGTAGCACCAAACGTGAACTTGATTTGGTGAGTCTATGCCTAGCCAAGCTGAAAACCCCTTGTATGTGCCCTGCATATTTGCTGCACCATCTGTCGCATTTGCCACACACTTCATAATATCTAAACCATTTTCTCCCAGGACTTTTTTAAACAATTCCAAAAATTCCTTACCAGAAGAATCTGTGCAGCTGACTAAAGACAGAAGTCGCTCATGTACTTGATCAGTAACGTAACAAATAATAACAGCACTGGTCCTTCACAGAAATGTCCTGGGTAGTGTCTAACTGTACAGAATACATTCCAGCTTCTTGGACTTCATTAGAAATAAACTGTTTGATTAAAGATGAAACAGTAACTATGATCTGGTTCACTGTGGTCTTTGATAAAAAATGTCACAATATTTCCTCTGCCTTTGCTGCCTACAGCATGTGCTTTTTGGCTGCTTCTAATTACCTTATCTAGATGGGTTTTCAGTAGAGATGAGCGGGTTCGGTTTCTCTGAATCCGAACCCGCCAGAACTTCATGTTTTTTTTCACGAGTCCGAGCGACTCGGATCTTCCCGCCTTGCTCGGTTAACCCGAGCGCGCCCGAACGTCATCATGACGCTGTCGGATTCTCGCGAGGCTCGGATTCTATCGCGAGACTCGGATTCTATATAAGGAGCCGCGCGTCGCCGCCATTTTCACACGTGCATTGAGATTGATAGGGAGAGGACGTGGCTGGCGTCCTCTCTGTTTAGACACTTGATTTACTAATTTTGGGGAGCATTAGGAGTACTCAGTAGTGTACAGTGCAGAGTTTTGCTGATAGTGACCAGTGACCACCACTTTTATTTATAATCCGTTCTCTGCCTGAAAAAAGCGATACACAGCACACAGTGACTCAGTCACATACATACCATATCTGTGTGCACTGCTCAGGCTCAGGCCAGTGTGCTGCATCATCTATATATATTATATATCTGTCTGACTGCTCAGCTCACACAGCTTATAATTGTGGGGGAGACTGGGGAGCACTACTGCAGTGCCAGTTATAGGTTATAGCAGGAGCCAGGAGTACATAATATTATATTAAAATTAAACAGTGCACACTTTTGCTGCAGGAGTGCCACTGCCAGTGTGACTAGTGACCAGTGACCTGACCACCAGTATATAATATTAGTAGTATACTATCTCTTTATCAACCAGTCTATATTAGCAGCAGACACAGTACAGTGCGGTAGTTCACGGCTGTGGCTACCTCTGTGTCGGCACTCGGCAGCCCGTCCATAATTGTATATACCAGTGACCTAACCGTGGTTTTTTTTTCTTTCTTTATACATACATACTAGTTACGAGTATACTATCTCTTTATCAACCAGTCTATATATTAGCAGCAGACACAGTACAGTGCGGTAGTTCACGGCTGTGGCTACCTCTGTGTCGGCACTCGGCAGCCCGTCCATAATTGTATATACCAGTGACCTAACCGTGGTTTTTTTTTCTTTCTTTATACATACATACTAGTTACGAGTATACTATCTCTTTATCAACCAGTCTATATATTAGCAGCAGACACAGTACAGTGCGGTAGTTCACGGCTGTGGCTACCTCTGTGTCGGCACTCGGCAGCCCGTCCATAATTGTATATACCAGTGACCTAACCGTGGGTTTTTTTTCTTTCTTTATACATACATACTAGTTACGAGTATACTATCTCTTTATCAACCAGTCTATATATTAGCAGCAGACACAGTACAGTGCGGTAGTTCACGGCTGTGGCTACCTCTGTGTCGGCACTCGGCAGCCCGTCCATAATTGTATATACCAGTGACCTAACCGTGGTTTTTTTTTCTTTCTTTATACATACATACTAGTTACGAGTATACTATCTCTTTATCAACCAGTCTATATATTAGCAGCAGACACAGTACAGTGCGGTAGTTCACGGCTGTGGCTACCTCTGTGTCGGCACTCGGCAGCCCGTCCATAATTGTATATACCAGTGACCTAACCGTGGTTTTTTTTTCTTTCTTTATACATACATACTAGTTACGAGTATACTATCTCTTTATCAACCAGTCTATATATTAGCAGCAGACACAGTACAGTGCGGTAGTTCACGGCTGTGGCTACCTCTGTGTCGGCACTCGGCAGCCCGTCCATAATTGTATATACCAGTGACCTAACCGTGGTTTTTTTTTCTTTCTTTATACATACATACTAGTTACGAGTATACTATCTCTTTATCAACCAGTCTATATATTAGCAGCAGACACAGTACAGTGCGGTAGTTCACGGCTGTGGCTACCTCTGTGTCGGCACTCGGCAGCCCGTCCATAATTGTATATACCAGTGACCTAACCGTGGTTTTTTTTTCTTTCTTTATACATACATACTAGTTACGAGTATACTATCTCTTTATCAACCAGTCTATATATTAGCAGCAGACACAGTACAGTGCGGTAGTTCACGGCTGTGGCTACCTCTGTGTCGGCACTCGGCAGCCCGTCCATAATTGTATATACCAGTGACCTAACCGTGTTTTTTTTTTTCTTTCTTTATACATACATACTAGTTACGAGTATACTATCTCTTTATCAACCAGTCTATATATTAGCAGCAGACACAGTACAGTGCGGTAGTTCACGGCTGTGGCTACCTCTGTGTCGGCACTCGGCAGCCCGTCCATAATTGTATATACCAGTGACCTAACCGTGGTTTTTTTTTCTTTCTTTATACATACATACTAGTTACGAGTATACTATCTCTTTATCAACCAGTCTATATATTAGCAGCAGACACAGTACAGTGCGGTAGTTCACGGCTGTGGCTACCTCTGTGTCGGCACTCGGCAGCCCGTCCATAATTGTATATACCAGTGACCTAACCGTGGTTTTTTTTTCTTTCTTTATACATACATACTAGTTACGAGTATACTATCTCTTTATCAACCAGTCTATATATTAGCAGCAGACACAGTACAGTGCGGTAGTTCACGGCTGTGGCTACCTCTGTGTCGGCACTCGGCAGCCCGTCCATAATTGTATATACCACCTAACCGTGGTTTTTTTTTCTTTCTTTATACATACATACTAGTTACGAGTATACTATCTCTTTATCAACCAGTCTATATATTAGCAGCAGACACAGTACAGTGCGGTAGTTCACGGCTGTGGCTACCTCTGTGTCGGCACTCGGCAGCCCGTCCATAATTGTATACTAGTATCCAATCCATCCATCTCCATTGTTTACCTGAGGTGCCTTTTAGTTGTGCCTATTAAAATATGGAGAACAAAAATGTTGAGGTTCCAAAATTAGGGAAAGATCAAGATCCACTTCCACCTCGTGCTGAAGCTGCTGCCACTAGTCATGGCCGAGACGATGAAATGCCAGCAACGTCGTCTGCCAAGGCCGATGCCCAATGTCATAGTACAGAGCATGTCAAATCCAAAACACCAAATATCAGTAAAAAGCCTCTTTTTTTCTTTGCGTCATGTGCTGTTTGGGGAGGGTTTTTTGGAAGGGACATCCTGCGTGACACTGCAGTGCCACTCCTAGATGGGCCCGGTGTTTGTGTCGGCCACTAGGGTCGCTAATCTTACTCACACAGCTACCTCATTGCGCCTCTTTTTTTCTTTGCGTCATGTGCTGTTTGGGGAGGGTTTTTTGGAAGGGACATCCTGCGTGACACTGTAGTGCCACTCCTAGATGGGCCCGGTGTTTGTGTCGGCCACTAGGGTCGCTTATCTTACTCACACAGCGACCTCGGTGCAAATTTTAGGACTAAAAATAATATTGTGAGGTGTGAGGTATTCAGAATAGACTGAAAATGAGTGTAAATTATGGTTTTTGAGGTTAATAATACTTTGGGATCAAAATGACCCCCAAATTCTATGATTTAAGCTGTTTTTTAGTGTTTTTGGAAAAAAACACCCGAATCCAAAACACACCCGAATCCGACAAAAATAATTCGGTGAGGTTTTGCCAAAACGCGTTCGAACCCAAAACACGGCCGCGGAACCGAACCCAAAACCAAAACACAAAACCCGAAAAATTTCAGGCGCTCATCTCTAGTTTTCAGCAGTGGATCATACTTGCTAAGCAGAATAATTAGCTCTAGAAAGTTACCATGATCTAAAACAGGACCATCTAAGGTATACGCAGCTTCTGCAGTCTTACCACCAGAGCCGGCCCTAACCAATATGATGCCCTAGGCAAGATTTTGTCTGGTGCCCCCTAGCACCACCGCTGGTTCCGCCTCTGACCTTGCACCTCTTTCCCAGCACCATCACCCCTCACCCATAGCAGTCCTTATTTTGGTGTTTGTACCGCCTATATTTTAAATAGGAACAGTTCGCACATTTGGTGCTCAGCCCAAAAAGGGGTGTGTTTTTGCTGGCAATGGGCATGGCCACACAATAGTAACCCCAATTCCAATTATGCCACACAGTACTGCAACTTCATTCACATTTGATCATGCGATAGTGTCCATAATTCATATTACATCCCACAGCAGTATCACTTTACCTTATAAACGTTAATACTCACAGTAGAGCCCCTTATTCACATTACATCACACTGAATTGCTCCTTATTCACATTACACCACACCCTATTGCTCTTTATTCACATTAGATGTCACAGTAGTGCCCTTTCTATATGCAACGCCACATAGTAGAGCACTTTATACACATAATGCCACAGAGTAATGCCCCTTACACATATGAGACACATTATTAAAGTCCTTATAAACATAATGCGCCTTACACATTATGACAACCTTTATTAATGCCCTTTTACACATAATGTCCCTTACACATATGCCGCACATTATTAATGCCCTTATACACATAATGACACACATAGTGCCCCCTACACATTTGCTGCACATTATTAGTGCCCTATACACATAATGACACACATACAGTAGTACCCTGTTACACATATGCCGCACATTATTAATGCCCTTATACACATAATGACACACACAGTGCCTCTTACACATATGTTTCACATTATTAATGCATTTTTACATGACACACATAATGCTCCTTACACATATTCTGAACACTACTGCATAACCAACCCACTCACATGCACATAGCACTCACACTGCCACTAACACTGTGACCTCTGCTTGGATACAGATGTGTCCTCATAAATCTTTCCTCAATGCTAACGTCGGGCACATTTTTTATGAAAATGCAGCTTATTTGCATTGCTATGTGGTTAGGATGCACAAGCAGCTTATGCTGATTTAAATGATATGCAGCATGCCTATATACTGTGTGAGACTGTGGCTGTATCTGCATATGAAATGCTACACACAGAATATAGACATGCTGCATATCATTTTAATCAGCAGAAGCTGCTGATGCCCCTAGACATATCAAATGCCTTAGGCAATTGTCTAGTTTGCCTATGCCTGTGGCCGGCTCTGCTTACCACGGTAGCTCAATCCTCTTTTACCTATAAGCTTTATAACACCAATCACTCGTTCCACAACTTGTCTGTTACCTATGACCTCTTCTCTATGTTTCTTTTTCTGTACAGAGAATACCAGCTCTCCATCATCTTTGTGCATTACAGTATACATATTGGCCTCAGCACATTTATTGTGATGCTTAGAGTTTTCATGTTCATCAATTCTTTGATAAACATGTGTCCATGGGGGTCATTCCGAGTTCGCTCGTTGCCGATTTTCGCAAGGGAGCGATTAAGGCGAAAATGCGCATTTTAGCTCAAAACTTAGTAGATTTACTCACGTCCGAACGAAGAATTTTCATAGTTGAAGTGATCGGAGTGTGATTGACAGGAAGTGGGTGTTTCTGGGCGGAAACTGACCGTTTTCTGGGAGTGTGCGGAAAAAACGCAGGCGTGCCAGGATCAAACGCGGGAGTGTCTGGAGAAACGGGGGAGTGGCTGGCCGAACGCAGGGCGTGTTTGTGACGTCAAACCAGGAACGAAACGAGCTGAGCTGATCGCAGTGTAGGAGTTAGTCTTGAGCTACTCAGAAACTGCTAAGAATTTACTATTCGCAATTCTGCTAATCTTTCGTTCGCAATTCTGCTAAGCTAAGATACACTCCCAGAGGGCGGCGGCCTAGCGTGTGCAATGCTGCTAAAATCTGCTAGCGAGCAAACAACTTGGAATGACCCCCCTTGTCTTCATACCTACAATGAACGTATTGCTTTCTGTATCTTTGCTATATGCTAAACATACTGAACAATACAGAGCATTTGAAACTTTGTCATAATTAATCCAAAAACGCTGTGAGTTATCTTTTCTCTTAAACACTCTTTTAGGTACAAATGGCAAATCAAGGCTGTCAACTGGTTGAATAGGGTGTTTTTGAAAAAAAAATGTCCTCTCACTTAGCCGTGGACTTGAAAAGAGATTATAGACAGTCTCAACATCATCCACACTACCTGCACATTTTACTGCCCTGGCAGAACTTTCAACATTCTCCTCACTCTCCATTACAGTCACAGCAGCATTCTCCTCACTCTCCATTACAGGCACAGCAGCATTCTCCTCACTCTCCATTACAGGCACAGCAGCATTCTCCTCACTCTCCATTACAGGCACAGCAGCATTCTCCTCACTCTCCATTACAGGCACAGCAGCATTCTCCTCACTCTCCATTACAGGCACAGCAGCATTCTCCTCACTCTCCATTACAGGCACAGCAGCATTCTCCTCACTCTCCATTACAGTCACAGCAACATTCTCCTCACTCTCCATTACAGTCACAGCAGCATTCTCCTCACTCTCCATTACAGGCACAGCAGCATTCTCCTCACTCTCCATTACAGGCACAGCAGCATTCTCCTCACTCTCCATTACAGGCACAGCAGCATTCTCCTCACTGTCCATTACAGGCACAGCAGCATTCTCCTCACTCTCCATTACAGGCACAGCAGCATTCTCCTCACTCTCCATTACAGGCACAGCAGCATTCTCCTCACTCTCCATTACAGTCACAGCAGCATTCTCCTCACTGTCCATTACAGGCACAGCAGCCAGGGCCGGCTCTTCCATTAGGCAGCTTTAGGCGGCTGCCTAGGGGCACCGGCCCTTGGAGGGTGCCACTGAATTCATCAAGCAATAAAGTGAAGGGTGTCTCTGTACGAGACATCCTCCTTTTACACTGCACCGGCAGCGGCTGCAGGTCTAATCAGGTAAAGCTGCCACTATCGGGCTGCACTGCATAGTGCCTCAGCTCTTCCTCCTTGCTGACACGTGTATCATCAAGTCATGTGAAGGCACATAGGAGGCAGATATAACTATTGCTCCTGAGGGGCGCCCCCACGGTCGCTCCTCATAGCCCTGATTCACCTCCACCAGGGCCCTGGATCCCGGCTCTCCAGCAGCAAGCAGCACCTGACTACATGTCTGCACCCAGCTGCGTCGCTGTAATGCTGCGGCTGACTGTAGGAAGAACCCTGCCAATAATGAGAGAAAACAACATATGGTAAGTAGCCCATGGGGTTTCTGCGGGACCACAGAGGGTGGGGGGGTTTGCACAGCACATCGGAGAAACTGGCCTCAGCGTCCTATCGATTCCTAATATGCCACCTAACATTTATACATATTACAATATATCTTTTCATTTTAAAAGTCCTTGAGTGTCATCCCTTTTCTCTGTCTATGTAGAATGATACCTCCGGGAGGTGGTCGGTGTTGCAGATTAGGGGGCGCTAGGCTGAAACTTTGCCTAGGGTGCAGAGATACCTTGCGCCGGCCCTGACAGCAGCATTCTCCTCACTCTCCATTACAGGCACAGCAGCATTCTCCTCACTCTCCATTACAGGCACAGCAGCATTCTCCTCACTCTCCATTACAGGCACAGCAGAGCCTACAGATAACATTATGTCACTATGATCTGTTGATTGGCCAGGTTTATCAGGTTGCACAGAGCTATCCAACAGAGATGGGGAGCTACTTGGAGTTTCAGCTTCAGAATGTTCAAGCAATAAAGCAGCAACAGGGCCAGTTGATGGCTGTAGTTCACCTGGCAGTACACATTCCACTTCTACTGACTGAACAGACTGAGTAGCGCTAGGTTGTTTTACAATAAAATGATCCAACTTAGCACACTGACTAGCAGCTTCTAACAATTTTCTTCTTTTCTTTTCTCTTTCTTTTCTTCCTCCCACTTTAACTTTCTTGGATTCCTTTACAGACATTTTTTTTTTAATTTACAATGAAAATGAATTCAATGTATAATACTAATGTACTGTAAATTGTATTAAGTTCTATAAGGGTGTGGACATTTAGCAGCAGAGTAATTTCAGGACAAGGACAAGGTAGCTAACAATAAACCATTTAAAATGCTGTTAATGAAAGCCTTTGTCTCTAGGCCTGATTCAGGGGTGTAGTATGGTATGCTGGCGGCCGGCCTCCTGGTGACCAGCATACCGGCGCCGGGAGCCCGACCGGCGGCATACCGACAACATGGCGAGCGCAAATGAGCCCCTTGTGGGCTCACTGCGCTCGCCACGTTGCGGGCATGGTGGCGTGCTACGTGCGCCACGCTATTTTATTCTCCCTCCAGGGGAAACGTGGACCCCCACGAGGGAGAAAAAGTGTAGGTATGCCGGCTGTCAGGATTCTGACGCCGGTATACTGTGCGCCGGGATCCCGACAGTCGGCATACTGAAGACCACCCCTGATTCAGAGGTGGATGCAAATTGCATAGCCCCTGCATCTTTGTACACAGTGGCTGTGTGAAAATATGCAAACGCCACAGGTTGTGTCTTGTATAACAAGATACCCACTGCCTGCTTCTATAATCTGCTGTGTCCAGTGCTGCAATTTCCATATTGTTACTAGACTGTAGAAAAAAGTGATTGAACACCCCCCCAAATAAAATTGGGTGCCCCTGCAGCAGACAAATGCTCGTGGAGGTATAAAATGGGTAGAGGGGCACTGATTAGATTATTTGCTAATGAAATGGTTTGCCTGAAGCTGCTAACCAAGTTTGAAAAGGGATCATCATGGGCTGCGTGATGTCATGCTTCCCGGGCGACGCTGGACTGGTATACAGAGAATTCGGTAACCCGGATGGACTGGCCAGCTCAGAGTCCAGATCTTAACCCCACTGAGAATCTCTGGGATGAATTGGAGCAATGGGTGCATTTTAGACTGACTCAACCTTCTTCAGTGTTGCAGTTGGTCACTATACTTAAGGCGGAATAGCAAAGCATACCGCCTGCTATTGTCCAGTAACTTGTGCACAGTTTGCCAAGAAGGATGTCTGCAGTAATCACTGCACGTAATGGCGCTACAAAGTATTGACGTCAGTAAAATCTTGTTGATCTATTTGCTGTCAGTGTTCAATCACTTTTGTCTACATAGTATAATAGCATATGTGCAGCTTTAGTTTACACATACTACATCCTGCTCTTCTCATATACAGAAGAAGAATTCTGATACACTATCATTAGAGATTGCGCATATAGCTGCCTTCCATCACTCGGGATCAGGATAAACATGGATGCAAAATAAATGTAATTTTTGACACTTCTATGCTAGCGTTACATGTACACAACTGTGTACACAGGACAGAATTTTTTTCTGCTAAAGATGAATAAATCAGTAGACTCACCATTGTCAGTGAGTTGCTGACATCTTGCGCTCAGTGTTGCCAACTGTATAACAGGAAAATAAAGCAAAACTGAATTCCAAAACAAACCCAACCATTACCAGAAAAAGCCCAAGAGTACCCCCTCACTATCAAGCAAGGGCAAGCTCGAGAACAGTAGTCTGTCTCATCACTTACTATACCCATAGCTGGATTAAGATTTTGGGAGGCCTAGGATACTTAAGACAGGATGACCCTTTGTTACCTAAAATTGATTGCATAGTGTCATCATGCATCAGAAAGAAAGTGCTAGAGGAGGTACTAAATACCAAATTTCTGTATAAAGCTGCCAATTTGTCTTTTAATGTCTTGAAATGATAGGCGAAGAGAAAAAAGAAAGACTCTGTGTTGGGGCACACTTTGAAATTTATGAATTTATTAAAACTTGACTTTTAATTTAGTATCACATAAAAAAAGGGGGGAGATAGTTTGATACAAAAAATGTTCAAATACACAGAGTATACATATAATGGTAACAATCTACACAGAAATATTAGTTGAAATGTATAAAGTATAACAATAAGGTAAATAATAGATACGTTATGAATCAAAATTGATTAGCAGAAATCATTAACAAAAATCAGGATAAACCTGATGAAAAATTAAGAGCACTTATGGTGAAAAATTTATCGAAAAACAATTATATGCCTAAGTCGATCAAGATAAGGAGTACAAATAAATAACATTAGAGTGAAATCACTGTGGTAATAATAATAGGTTGTTAGAGATCTATTGACCTATGTGATCTAGAAGGAAGGCATAGAAAAAAGTATAATTGTAATATAATTCATAATTGGAATACCAATTAACTGATGGTAGTCCCCTTGGTGGAAACTCTGTTTGCTACAAAAAAGATCCTAATGTAAAAAGACGTTTGTAAAAATTTGATACCAAACGACATTAATGAAGAAACAAAAATTGCCAAAAGAGAATTACTTCTAATCAACGATTGTCAGGAGGGTAATCAAAAAATTAGATACAGACTTTGAAAGTAAGGAAGTTGCTCTAACACTTCTGCTGTTTGTGATCATAGGTTGAATTTTTACTGCACCTGATATTCCCAAGTGGTCACCCAACTGGGTACTGATCAGGCTTGTCAACGCTTAGCTTCCAAAACCGGATGAGATTGGGCGTTTCCGCTGAAATATGGCAGTAATTGCAACACTGAGACACAAATGAGAGAGTGTAATAGAGGATGAGCAACAAGGGTACTTCTGCTGTCCAGTTAGTAGCGCAGGTTCTCTGTTACTGTAGGCATTGCAGAGAGTGGTCTCGCATCTGGATGAGAGGGTACAGAATTATATAGAAATAATAGGTAGAGAATCGGGAGGGGACCCCACCTTCTGCTGTCCACTGTCTTATATGTTATAGCGGACAGTGGATGAGAGAGGTAGGTTAGTCTCACCTATTGAAATATGAAGGGTTGAGGGTAAAGTGGTGTGATCACAAACAGTCAATGTGTAACAGGCTAATATGCTGAGTCAGAAGACCAATATCCTAAATATTGTTAAATGAGAAAAAGAGCCTGAGTTGCGCTACATAATAATAATTAAGAAGTGCCTAGGTAGCGAAATAGCCATTGATATAGTGCTGATAAGTAGCATGCATAAATTACAAAGAAGTAGGCTTAAAACCAGGTGGTACAAGGTCCTGCTACACATGAAAAAATGCTAAAGACATATGCATTTGGTAGGGGAAAGAAAAATAAGATTTTACTTACCGATAAATCTATTTCTCGTAGTCCGTAGTGGATGCTGGGGACTCCGTCAGGACCATGGGGAATAGCGGCTCCGCAGGAGACAGGGCACAAAAGTAAAAGCTTTAGGATCAGGTGGTGTGCACTGGCTCCTCCCCCTATGACCCTCCTCCAAGCCTCAGTTAGGATACTGTGCCCGGACGAGCGTACACAATAAGGAAGGATTTTGAATCCCGGGTAAGACTCATACCAGCCACACCAATCACACTGTACAACCTGTGATCTGAACCCAGTTAACAGCATGATAACAGCGGAGCCTCTGAAAAGATGGCTCACAACAATAATAACCCGATTTTTGTAACAATAACTATGTACAAGTATTGCAGACAATCCGCACTTGGGATGGGCGCCCAGCATCCACTACGGACTACGAGAAATAGATTTATCGGTAAGTAAAATCTTATTTTCTCTGACGTCCTAGTGGATGCTGGGGACTCCGTCAGGACCATGGGGATTATACCAAAGCTCCCAAACGGGCGGGAGAGTGCGGATGACTCTGCAGCACCGAATGAGAGAACTCCAGGTCCTCTTTAGCCAGGGTATCAAATTTGTAGAATTTTACAAACGTGTTCTCCCCCGACCACGTAGCTGCTCGGCAGAGTTGTAATGCCGAGACCCCTCGGGCAGCCGCCCAGGATGAGCCCACCTTCCTTGTGGAATGGGCCTTGACAGATTTAGGCTGTGGCAGGCCTGCCACAGAATGTGCAAGTTGAAATGTGCTACAAATCCAACGAGCAATCGTCTGCTTAGAAGCAAGAGCACCCAGTTTGTTGGGTGCATACAGGATAACAGCGAGTCAGTTTTCCTGACTCCAGCCGTCCTGGAAACCTATATTTTCAGGGCCCTGACAACATCTAGCAACTTGGAGTCCTCCAAGTCCCTAGTAGCCGCAGGTACCACAATAAGCTGGTTCAGGTGAAACGCTGACACCACCTTAGGAAGAAACTGGGGACGAGTCCGCAGCTCTGCCCTGTCCGAATGGACAATCAGATATGGCTTTTGTGAGACAAAGCCGTCAATTCTGACACTCGCCTGGCCGAGGCCAGGGCCAACAGCATGGTCACTTTTCATGTGAGATATTTCAAATCCACAGATTTGAGCGGTTTAAAATGTGATTTGAGGAATCCCAGAACTACGTTGAGATCCCACAGTGCCACTGGAGGCACAAAAAGGGGGTTGTATATGCAATACTCCCTTGACAAACTTCTGGACTTCAGGAACTGAAGCCAATTCTTTCTGGAAGAAAATTGACAGGGCCGAAATTTGAACCTTAATGGACCCCAATTTGAGGCCCATAGACACTCCTGTTTGCAGGAAATGCAGGAATCGACCGAGTTGAAATTTCTTCGTGGGGCCTTCCTGGCCTCACACCACGCAACATATTTTCGCCACATGTGGTGATAATGTTTTGCGGTCACCTCCTTCCTGGTTTTGACCAGGGTAGGAATGACCTCTTCCGGAATGCCTTTTTCCCTTAGGATCTGGCGTTCCACCGCCATGCCGTCAAACGCAGCCGCGGTAAGTCTTGGAACAGACCTGGTACTTGCTGAAGCAAGTCCCTTCTTAGCGGCAGAGGCCATGAGTCCTCTGTGAGCATTTCTTGAAGTTCCGGGTGCCACGTCCTTCTTGGCCAATCCGGAGCCACGAGTATAGTTCTTACTCCTCTACGTCTTATAATTCTCAGTACCTTGGTTATGAGAAGCAGAGGAGGGAACACATACACCGACTGGTACACCCACGGTGTTACCAGAACGTCCACAGATATTGCTTGAGGGTCTCTTGACCTGGCGCAATACCTGTCCAGTTTTTTGTTCAGGCGGGACGCCATCATGTCCACCTTTGGTCTTTCCCAATGGTTCACAATCATGTGGAATACTTCCCGATGAAGTCCCCACTCTCCCGGGAGGAGGTTGTGCCTGCTGAGGAAGTCTGCTTCCCAGTTGTCCACTCCCGGAATGAACACTGCTGACAGTGCTATCACATGATTTTTCGCCCAGCGAAGAATCCTTGCAGTTTCTGCCATTGCCCTCCTGCTTCTTGTGCCGCCCTGTCTGTTTACGTGGGCGACTGCCGTGATGTTGTCCCACTGGATCAATACCGGCTGACCTTGAAGCAGAGGTCTTGCTAAGCTTAGAACATTGTAAATTGCCCTTAGCTCCAGTATATTTATGTGGAGAGAAGTCTCCAGACTTGATCACACTCCCTGGAAATTTTTTTTTTTTCCCCTGTGTGACTGCTCCCCAGCCTCTCAGGCTGGCATCCGTGGTCACCAGGACCCAGTCCTGAATGCCGAATCTGCGGCCCTTTAGTAGATGAGCACTCTGCAGCCACCGCAGAAGAAACACCCTTGTCCTTGGAGACAGGGTTATCCGCTGATGCATCTGAAGATGCGATCCGGACCATTTTTCCAGCAGATCCCACTGAAAAGTTCTTGCGTGAAATCTACTGAATGGAATCGCTTCGTAAGAAGCCACCATTTTTCCCAGGACCCTTGTGCAATGATGCACTGACACTTTTCCTGGTTTTAGGAGGTTCCTGACTAGCTCGGATAACTCCCTGGCTTTCTTCTCCGGGAGAAACACCTTTTTCTGGACTGTGTCCAGAATCATCCCTAGGAACAGAAGACGTGTCGTCGGAAACAGCTGCCGTTTTGGAATATTTAGAATCCACCCGTGCTGTCGTAGAACTACTTGAGATAGTGCTACTCCGACCTCCAACTGTTCTCTGGACCTTGCCCCTATCAGGAGATCGTCCATTTTCTTTGAAGAAGAATCATCATTTCGGCCATTACCTTGGTAAGGACCCGGGGTGCCGTGGACAATCCAACCGGCAGCGTCTGAAACTGATAGTGACAGTTCTGTACCACGAACCTGAGGTACCCTTGGTGAGAAGGGCAAATTGGGACATGGAGGTAAGCATCCCTGATGTCCCGGGACACCATATAGTCCCCTTCTTCCTGGTTCGCTATCACTGCTCTGAGTGACTCCATCTTGATTTGAACCTTTGTATGTAAGTGTTCAACTATTTCAGATTTAGAATAGGTCTCACCGAGCCGTCTGGCTTCAGTACCACAATATAGTGTGGAATAATACCCCTTTCCTTGTTGTAGGAGGGGTACTTTGATTATCACCTGCTGGGAATACAGCTTGTGAATTGTTTCCACTACTGCCTCCCTGTCGGAGGGAGACGTTGGTAAAGCAGACTTCAGGAACCTGCGAGGGGGAGACGTCTCGAATTTCCAATCTGTACCCCTGGGATACTACTTGTAGGATCCAGGGGTCCACTTGCGAGTGAGCCCACTGCGTGCTGAAACTCTTGAGACGACCCCCCCCACCGCACCCGAGTCCGCTTGTACGGCCCCAGCGTCATGCTGAGGACTTGGCAGAAGCGGTGGAGGGCTTCTGTTTCTGGGAATGGGCTGCCTGCTGCAGTCTTCTTCCCTTTCCTCTATCCCATGGCAGATATGACTGGCCTTTTGCCCGCTTGCCCTTATGGGGACGAAAGGACTGAGGCTGAAAAGACGTTGTCTTTTTCTCCTTTATACGGCAATACTTCCATGTGCCGTTTGGAATCTGCATCACCTGACCACTGTCGTGTCCATAAACAACTTCTGGCAGATATGGACATCGCACTTACTCTTGATGCCAGAGTGCAAATATCCCTCTGTGCATCTCGCATATATAGAAATGCATCCTTTAAATGCTCTATAGTCAATAAAATACTGTCCCTGTCAAGGGTCTCAATATTTTCAGTCAGGGAATCCGACCAAGCCACCCCAGCGCTGCACATCCACGCTGAGGCGATCGCTGGTCGCAGTATAACACCAGTATGTGTGTATATACTTTTTAGGATATTTTCCAGCCTCCTATCAGCTGGCTCCTTGAGGGCGGCCCTATCTGGAGACGGTACCGCCACTTGTTTTGATAAGCGTGTGAGCGCCTTATCCACCCTAAGGGGTGTTTCCCAACGCGCCCTAACTTCTGGCGGGAAAGGGTATACCGCCAATAATTTTCTATCGGGGGAAACCCACGCATCATCACACACTTCATTTAATTTATCTGATTCAGGAAAAACTACAGGTAGTTTTTTCACACTCCACATAATACCCTTTTTTGTGGTACTTGTAGTATCAGAAATATGTAACACCTCCTTCATTGCCCTTAACCAGGGCCGTCTTAACAGCAGTGTAGGCCCCTGGGCACAGCAATGCACTGGGCCCCCTACCCATCCTCCAGCGGTAGGGGTGGGGGGTGCTATCAGTGCAGCTTTGCTGTCCCACGGGCAGTAGGGGGTGTTCTATCTTCTGCTCAGCATGTAACAGTAATTTCTGCTATTTACTCCTTTACTGCACAGATGGGGCTAAACTGTAGAAGGAGACATTGGGCTGAATGAAGAAGCCCTGGTACATGACCTCCAGGGTGGTAGGGGGTGTTTAATACGTAGGGGAGGGGTGAATAGTGGAGTGGGCTTAATATTTATCATTTTCCGGTGGGAGGGAAGCTTGCTGGACTGCAGATATCTCAAGTTCCTGAAAATATATTTCTTAGCTTTGAATGGGATACATAACTAGAGAGTCTCACCTTTCAGAAGGTTCTGGGGACTTGGGGATCAGAGTTCAGGAGCCGGAGCAATCCACCAACGAAAATCTAAAACTGCATATTAGGCATGTGTAGCTGGAGCAGGGGCCAGCTGCTGGAAGGCTGATATCTCTAGTTCTGGTCATAGTAGAGACAAGCTGCCAGTGTCCACTGAAAGCGGAGAGTCACAGCTTTTGGCTTATAACCTCAGAAATACTCTAAGTCAGACAAAACCCAAGATATCAGGCTGGGAAGAGCAATTATAAGGCTTGGTTGGGGACCACTTCTTTCAAGTCAGATATCTCCAGTTCCCGATGGCCGATTTTCAAAAATCTGGTACCTCTGGAAAGAGGGGACCCTCAGCTATCAGCTTAGGGCCCTTATACTCCTGGGGCCCTTGGGCAAGAGCCCATTGAGCCCATACGAAAAGACGGCCCTGCCCTTAACAAGTAACGTGTGGCCCTAAAGGAAAATACGTTTGTTTCTTCACCGTCGACACTGGAGTCAGTGTCCGTGTCTGTGTCGACCGACTGAGGTAAAAGGACGTTTTAACGCCCCTGACGGTGTTTGAGACGCCTGGACAGGTACTAATTGGTTTGCCGTCCGTCTCATGTCGTCAACCGACCTTGCAGCGTGTTGACATTATCACGTAATTCCTTAAATAAGCCATCCATTCCGGTGTCGACTCCCTAGAGAGTGACATCACCATTACAGGCAATTGCTCCGCCTCCTCACCAACATCGTCCTCATACATGTCGACACACACGTACCGACACACAGCACACACACAGGGAATGCTCTGATAGAGGACAGGACCCCACTAGCCCTTTGGGGAGACAGAGGGAGAGTTTGCCAGCACACACCAAAAACGCTATAATTATACAGGGACAACCTTTATATAAGTGTTTTTCCCTTATAGCATTTTAATATATATAGTCATATCGCCAAATAAGTGCCCCCCCTCTCTGTTTTAACCCTGTTTCTGTAGTGCAGTGCAGGGGAGAGCCTGGGAGCCTTCCCACCAGCATTTCTGTGAGGGAAAATGGCGCTGTGTGCTGAGGAGAATAGGCCCCGCCCCCTTTTCGGCGGGCTTCTTCTCCCGTTTTTCTGAGACCTGGCAGGGGTTAAATACATCCATATAGCCCCCAGGGGCTATATGTGATGTATTTTTAGCCAGAATAAGGTACTATCATTGCTGCCCAGGGCGCCCCCCCCCAGCGCCCTGCACCCTCAGTGACCGCTGCTATGAAGTGTGCTGACAACAATGGCGCACAGCTGCAGTGCTGTGCGCTACCTTATGAAGACTGAAAAGTCTTCTGCCGCCGGTTTCTGGACCTCTTCACTTTTCGGCATCTGCAAGGGGGTCGGCGGCGCGGCTCCGGGACGAACCCCAGGGTGAGACCTGTGTTCCGACTCCCTCTGGAGCTAATGGTGTCCAGTAGCCTAAGAAGCCAATCCATCCTGCACGCAGGTGAGTTCACTTCTCTCCCCTAAGTCCCTCGATGCAGTGAGCCTGTTGCCAGCAGGACTCACTGAAAATAAAAAACCTAACAAAACTTTTACTCTAAGCAGCTCTTTAGGAGAGCCACCTAGATTGCACCCTTCTCGGTCGGGCACAAAAATCTAACTAACTGAGGCTTGGAGGAGGGTCATAGGGGGAGGAGCCAGTGCACACCACCTGATCCTAAAGCTTTTACTTTTGTGCCCTGTCTCCTGCGGAGCCGCTATTCCCCATGGTCCTGACGGAGTCCCCAGCATCCACTAGGACGTCAGAGAAAGAAGGTCTTAGGGCAATTTAGGAAAAAATTAATTGTAAGTTGCGGATCAAGTAGGCAAACAAAGAAAATAAAAAAATAAAAAAATTGTTATATATGAGTTAAAATAAGAATTTACTCACCGGTAATTCTATTTCTCGTAGTCCGTAGTGGATGCTGGGACTCCATAAGGACCATGGGGAATAGCGGCTCCGCAGGAGACTGGGCACAACTAAAAGAAAGCTTTAGACTAACTGGTGTGCACTGGCTCCTCCCACTATGACCCTCCTCCAGACTTCAGTTAGGATACTGTGCCCGGAGGAGCTGACACAATAAGGAAGGATTTTGAATCCCGGGTAAGACTCATACCAGCCACACCAATCACACCGTATAACTCGTGATACAATACCCAGTTAACAGTATGATAACAACTGAGCCTCTCATCAGATGGCTCAACAATAACCCTTTAGTTAAACAATAACTATATACAAGTATTGCAGACAATCCGCACTTGGGATGGGCGGCCAGCATCCACTACGGACTACGAGAAATAGAATTACCGGTGAGTAAATTCTTATTTTCTCTGACGTCCTAAGTGGATGCTGGGACTCCGTAAGGACCATGGGGATTATACCAAAGCTCCCAAACGGGCGGGAGAGCGCGGATGACTCTGCAGCACCGAATGGGCAAACTCTAGGTCCTCCTCAGCCAGGGTGTCAAACTTGTAGAATTTAGCAAATGTGTTTGACCCCGACTAAGTAGCTGCTCGGCAAAGTTGTAGAGCCGAGACCCCTCGGGCAGCCGCCCAAGAAGAGCCCACCTTCCTCGTGGAATGGGCTTTCACTGATTTAGGATGCGGCAGTCCAGCCGCAGAATGTGCAAGCTGAATCGTACTACAGATCCAGCGAGAAATAGTCTGCTTTGAAGCAGGTGCACCCAACTTGTTGGGCGCATACAGGATAAATAGCGAGTCAGTCTTTCTGACTCCAGCTGTCCTGGAAACATAAATTTTCAGGGCCCTGACTACGTCCAACAACTTGGAAGTCTCCAAGTCTTTAGTAGCCGCAGGCACCATGATAGGTTGGTTCAGATGAAAGGCTGATACCACCTTAGGAAGAAATTGGGGACGAGTCCTCAATTCTGCCCTATCCATATGGAAAATCAGATAAGGGCTTTTACATGACAAAGCCGCCAATTCTGATACACGCCTGGCCGAAGCCAAGGCCAACAACATGACCACTTTCCACGTGAGATACTTCAATTCCACGGTTTTAAGTGGCTCAAACCAATGTGACTTTAGGAAATCCAACACCACGTTGAGATCCCAAGGTGCCACTGGAGGCACAAAAGGGGGCTGAATATGCAGCACTCCCTTAACAAAAGCCTGAACTTCAGGTAGTGAAGCCAGTTCTCTCAGGAAGAAAATCGATAGAGCCGAAATCTGGACCTTAATGGAACCCAATTTTAGGCCCATAGTCACCCCTGACTGTAGGAAGTGCAGAAATCGACCTAGCTGAAATTCCTCCGTTGGGGCCTTCCTGGCCTCACACCACGCAACATATTTCCGCCATATGCGGTGATAATGGTTTGCGGTTACTTCTTTCCTAGCTTTAATCAGCGTAGGAATGACTTCCTCCGGAATGCCCTTTTCCTTCAGGATCCGGTGTTCAACCGCCATGCCGTCAAACGCAGCCGCGGTAAGTCTTGGAACAGACAGGGCCCCTGCTGCAGCAGGTCCTGTCTGAGCGGCAGAGGCCATGGGTCCTCTGAGATCATTTCTTGAAGTTCCGGGTACCAAGCTCTTCTTGGCCAATCCGGAACAATGAGTATAGTTCTTACTCCTCTTCTCCTTATTATCCTCAGTACCTTTGGTATGAGAGGAAGAGGAGGGAAGACATAAACCGACCGGTACACCCACGGTGTCACTAGAGCGTCCACAGCTATCGCTTGCGGGTCTCTTGACCTGGCGCAATATCTTTCTAGCTTTTTGTTTAGGCGGGATGCCATCATGTCCACCTGTGGCCTTTCCCAACGGTTTACAATCAGTTGGAAGACTTCTGGATGAAGTCCCCACTCTCCCGGGTGGAGGTCATGCCTGCTGAGGAAGTCTGCTTCCCAGTTGTCCACTCCCGGAATGAACACTGCTGACAGTGCTAACACGTGATTTTCCGCCCATCGGAGAATCCTTGTGGCTTCTGCCATCGCCGTCCTGCTTCTCGTGCCGCCCTGTCGGTTTACATGGGCGACCACCGTGATGTTGTCTGACTGGATCAGTACCGGCTGGTTTTGAAGCAGGGGTTTTGCCTGACTTAGGGCATTGTAAATGGCCCTCAGTTCCAGAATATTTATGTGTAGGGAAGTCTCCTGACTTGACCATAGTCCTTGGAAGTTTCTTCCCTGTGTGACTGCCCCCCAGCCTCGAAGGCTGGCATCCGTGGTCACCAGGACCCAGTCCTGTATGCCGAATCTGCGGCCCTCTTGAAGATGAGCACTTTGCAGCCACCACAGCAGAGACACCCTGGTCCTTGGAGACAGGGTTATCAGTCGATGCATCTGAAGATGCGATCCGGACCACTTGTCCAACAGGTCCCACTGAAAGGTTCTTGCATGGAACCTGCCGAATGGAATTGCTTCGAAGGAAGCTACCACCTTTCCCAGGATCTGCGTGCAGTGATGCACCGACACCTGTTTTGGTTTTAGGAGGCCTCTGACTAGAGATGACAGCTCCTTGGCCTTCTCCTCCGGGAGAAACACTTTTTTCTGTTCTGTGTCCAGAACCATCCCCAGGAACAGTAGACGTGTCGTAGGGACCAGCTGTGACTTTGGAATATTTAGAATCCAGCCGTGCTGTTGTAGCACCTCCAGAGATAGTGCTACCCCGACTAACAACTGCTCCCTGGATCTCGCCTTTATCAGGAGATCGTCCAAGTACGGAATAATTAAAACTCCCTTCTTTCGAAGGAGTATCATCATTTCGGCCATTACCTTGATAAAGACCCTCGGAGCCGTGGAGAGACCGAACGGCAACGTCTGGAATTGGTAATGACAATCCTGTACCACAAATCTGAGGTACTCCTGGTGAGGATGGTAAATGGGGACATGCAGGTAAGCATCCTTGATGTCCAGTGATACCATGTAATCCCCCTCGTCCAGGCTTGCAATAACCGCCCTGAGCGATTCCATCTTGAACTTGAATTTTTTTTATATATGTGTTCAAGGATTTCAAATTTAAAATGGGTCTCACCGAAACGTCCGGTTTCGGTACCACAAACATTGTGGAATAGTAACCCCGTCCTTGTTGAAGTAGGGGCACCTTTACTATCACCTGCTGGGAATACAGCTTGTGAATTGCCTCTATCACTGCCTCCCTGCCTGAGGGAGTTGTTGGCAAGGCAGATTTGAGGAAACGGCGGGGGGGAGACGTCTCGAATTCCAGCTTGTACCCCTGAGATACTACTTGAAAGATCCAGGGATCCACCCGTGAGCGAGCCCACTGATCGCTGAAATTTTTGAGACGGGCCCCCACCGTACCTGGCTCCGCCTGTGGAGCCCCAGCGTCATGCGGTGGACTTAGAGGAAGCGGGGGAGGACTTTTGCTCCTGGGAACTGGCTGTATGTTGCAGCTTTTTCCCTCCACCTCTGGGCAGAAAGGACGCGCCTCTAACCCGCTTGCCCTTATGGGGCCGAAAGGACTGTACCTGATAATACAGTGCTTTCTTTGGCTGTGATGGAACATGGGGTAAAAATGCAGACTTCCCAGCTGTTGCTGTGGAAACTAGGTCCGAGAGACCATCCCCGAACAACTCCTCACCTTTATAAGGCAAAACTTCCATGTGCCTTTTAGAGTCTGCATCACCTGTCCACTGCCGAGTCCATAACCCTCTCCTGGCAGAAATGGACATTGCACTTATTTTAGATGCCAGCCGGCAAATATCCCTCTGTGCATCTCTCATGTATAAGACTGCATCTTTAATATGCTCTATGGTTAGCAATATAGTGTCCCTGTCTAGGGTATCAATATTTTCCGACAGGGAATCTGACCACGCAGCTGCAGCATTGCACATCCATGCTGAAGCAATAGCTGGTCTCAGTATAATACCTGTGTGTGTATATACAGACTTCAGGATAGCCTCCTGCTTTCTATCAGCAGGTTCCTTTAGGGCGGCCGTATCCGGAGACGGTAGTGCCACCTTCTTTGACAAGCGTGTGAGCGCTTTATCCACCCTAGGGGATGTTTCCCAACGTGACCTATCCTCTGGCGGGAAAGGGTACGTCATTAGTAACCTTTTAGAAATTACTAGTTTCTTATCGGGGGAAGCCCACGCTTCTTCACACACTTCATTTAACTCCTCAGATGGAGGAATAAAACTACTGGTAGTTTTTTCTCTCCAAACATAATACCCATTTTTGTGGTACCTGGGGTAACATCAGAAATGTGCAACACATTTTTCATAGCCTCAATCATGTAACGTGTGGCCCTATTGGAAGTTACATTAGTCTCATCGTCGTCGACACTGGAGTCAGTATCCGTGTTGACATCTGTGTCTGCCATCTGAGGTAACGGGCGTTTTAGAGCCCCTGATGGCTTTTGAGACGCCTGGGCAGGCACAGGCTGAGAAGCCGGCTGTCCCATATTCGGTATGTCATCAAACCTTTTATGTAAGAAGTCGACACTGTCACGTAATTCCTTTCACATAACCATCCACTCAGGTGTCGGCCCCGCAGGGGGTGACATCGCATTTATAGGCATCTGCTCCGCCTCCACATAAGTTTCCTCATCAAACATGTCGACACAGCCGTACCGACACACCGCACACACACCGGGAATGCTCTGACAGAGGACAGGACCCCACAAAAGCCCTTTGGGGAGACAGAGAGAGAGTATGCCAGCACACACCAGAGCGCTATAATAATACACGGATTAACTGAATTATTTCCCTGATAGCTGCTATATAAGTTATACTGCGCCTAAATTTAGTGCCCCCCTCTCTTTTTTACCCTTTGTAGCTTGATACTGCAGGGGAGAACCAGGGAGCGATCCTTCCAGCGGAGCTGTGAGGGAAAAATGGCGCCAGTGTGCTGAGGGAGTTAGCCCCGCCCCTTTTTCGGCGGACTTTTCTCCCGCTTTTTTCAGGAATTCTGGCAGGGGTAATTTATCACATATATATCCCTGGGACTATATATTGTGATGATTTGCCAGCAAAGGTGTTTATATTGCTGCTCAGGGCGCCCCCCCCCCCCCCCCCAGCGCCCTGCACCCATCAGTGACCGGAGTGTGAGGTGTGCATGAGGAGCAATGGCGCACAGCTGCAGTGCTGTGCGCTACCTTGTTGAAGACCGAGGTCTTCTGCAGCCGATTTTCCGGACCACTTCTTGCTTCTGGCTCTGTAAGGGGGACGGCGGCGCGGCTCCGGGACCGAACGATCGAGGTCGGGTATTGTGTTCGATCCCTCTGGAGCTAATGGTGTCCAGTAGCCTAAGAAGCCTAAACTATCTCCAGTCAGGTAGGTTCGCTTCTTCTCTCCTTAGTCCCTCGCTGCAGTGAGTCTGTTGCCAGCAGATCTCACTGTAAAATAAAAAAACTAAAATATACTTTCTTTCTAGGAGCTCAGGAGAGCCCCTAGTGTGCATCCAGCTCAGCCGGGCACAAGATTCTAACTGAAGTCTGGAGGAGGGTCATAGTGGGAGGAGCCAGTGTACACCAGTTAGTCTAAAGCTTTCTTTTAGTTGTGCCCAGTCTCCTGCTGAGCCGCTATTCCCCATGGTCCTTACAGAGTCCCAGCATCCACTTAGGACGTCAGAGAAATAACTTTTTAGTAATGCAGAGAGTCCCAGTGGGCACATACAATACCAGGGGATACCATAAGGTGATCTGAACTATGGAAAGTTCAGCATCACTGAGCACAGATGGACCGTTTCACCAGAGTGGCTTGTTCACTGTGTCAGGGCATTAGGGAAAGCTGCCGTATTTAAGGTAAAGAGAGGGGAGGGGACAGAGGAGGCTTGGCGTCATACTGAATATGGATTGGTTAGAGACCGGAAGTCCAAGTTAGTGACGTCATCCCCGTTTTGGAGAAAAAGAGTTAATAGGTAACTTAGAGGTCTAAGGTCTTATTCTTACAAATAGTGTGTGAAATCATGTAGAGGTAGCTCGACATGCAGATCATTCAAATGATCTGCGTTAGTGGTCCCGCGATCGCGTCTCGGAAGTCCCGTCTTTGGCCGGAAGTCTCGCGATCGCGTCCGTCCGGAAGTCGCGTCTAGCCGGGCGTAACATCTAACTGGAAGTTGCTTCTTCGGTTTCACTGGTGCCTGGCGCTCAGCACATTTGTTGATCTTGGGTTGCTAGGTAGCCGTTGCTTAGTAACCGAGTTCACATGGTGATGTTCTATCAGGGGTTAGCAGCGGTACGGTGCATTCGTATTGGTTAGTGGGTCAGCAGGTTGCCACAGCGTGCAAATCCTCAGTGCTTTAATCATATATGAATAACTGAAAAGAAAAATAGAAAATTAAGAATTCTAAAAACCATTAGCTGATGTCAAAGAATAACAGTAAATGAGTCAGTGTGGACGGTAAATACCTTAGAAAAAGTACATAAGTATTGTTAATGGAATGATAATAGATGAATATGACAAATAACTAAGGCGAATGCGTAGTTATATATAAAAAATAGGCAATGGTATTATTTATTAAATCAATCATCCTACCAGAGTCGAGCCGTTGCTAAGCAAATGCGTAGTTAAATATAAAAATTAGGCAATGGTATTATTTATTAAATCAATCATCCTACCAGAGTTGAGCCGTTGCTAAGCAGCCTAATTGTATAGATTCCCCATACATGGGAATGTAATAGGTTGTAATAGGTTGTGGTGAGGTAATGAAGCCTTATACTGTGAGAAGGAGGTAAAACCATCAACAGTCAAAATTAAAAGTGATTCTTATAGAGACATGGAGCGAAGGTGAGGTTGATGAAAATAGATAATTGGGTGGCCAAATGGAGTTATAGTGGGGCTATGCGGGTAAGGCAGGTGTGGGATTTGGAAAGGTTTACATGTAAATGTGTGTGGTTAAAGGAGGTGTCAGTAAATCATAAAGGATACCAATAATGATGACTGGGTGTAAAAAGAAAGAAGAAAGAAAGTCTTGTCTTGAAATGATACATTCCAGAGACCGCCATACAATACAGAAAGCATACCAGAGACTGATATACTGTACAATACAGGTACAGTATATAGGGCATACCAGAGAATAATTATGTCACAGTGCCCTCAGTTAACATTATACTATACTCCCCCAGGTCATATTTACATGTTAAGTTATTTCAGAAATAACATTATTTTATGATGTGGGCACACTATAAAATTGATGGACATCAAACCAGTTTTCAAAATGTAAGAATACTGATTAATAAATTCAGTGGTTTGGTCCCTCAATGTGCAGGGTTTTCAAACCCCCAGCTTTATAAATGTACACCCTGATATCTGTCTCCATATTTAACTCATTCTTACCATAGCTAATGATTTATATACACAGTATGGCCAATACGTTTTTCTACAACACCTTAATTGGTTGCAGGGACAGGAATATTACTATAATAGGCCTTGTACTCCAGCAAGAAACTTGTTTGTTCTCCCCCGGGTGTGTGCCTGCTGGTAATGGCCTAGCTCCTCACTGGGGGCGGGATGTACTAAGCGGAAAATGCGGTAAACTCCCTGTTTACCGCATTTTCCTGATGTACTAACCCCCGGCCGGCAGGACAGCGCCGCGGTGGGGTACGCCAGCTTTAGCTGGCGATAGTCCATAGAAACCTATGGGCATCTCTCCGCGGCGCTGTGTGAGGGATCCGATCGGATCCCTCCCAGCATGCCCTGCGGCCGCCCCCGTCACCCCGCGCATGCGCAGACTGACTCCTGGGGCCGAATCCCGGAAGTCAGGCTGCCGCTGCGCATCGCGGAGGACAGCTCTTATCGGAAGAGCTGTCCTCCGCAATGCTGATCGCATATGTTAGTACATATGCGATCAGCATCGTGGCGCAGGGCGGCGATGGGCGGCGATGTACATTAGTACATCCCGCCCTCCGAGTCTACACGATTTGGAGTAGTTTCCTCCTGCACTCCAAAAACACATTTTGGTATGTTAATTTGATATTGACTATATTGGACTACTAGTATACTTGTATATGTGGTAATTTTGACTTTAAGATAACATACAGTATTTATTAAAATCTTTATTCTTCATGAAAATCTGATATTGCTTTGCAGAAATCAAGATTTAAACAGCACCTTAAACATCTACATTACACTCAATGATTCATTTTATTTGTATTTTCTTTTTCTCTCATAGGGCCTGATTTTGAGCTTGGCGCTGCAGCACCAGTCTGTGCGTCCTTTGCCGCAGTCATGTCTGCCACTTTATGCTAATGTCTCTACAAACCCCTTGTATTGTGTACAGTAGTGATGAGCACCGGAAATTTTTCGGGTTTTGTGTTTTGGTTTTGGGTTCGGTTCCGCCGCCGTGTTTTGGGTTCGAACGCGTTTTGGCAAAACCTCACCGAATTTTTTTTGTCGGATTCGGGTGTGTTTTGGATTCGGGTGTTTTTTTCAAAAAACCCTAAAAAACAGCTTAAATCATAGAATTTGGGGGTCATTTTGATCCCAAAGTATTATTAACCTCAATAACCATAATTTACACTCATTTTCAGTCTATTCTGAACACCTCACACCTCACAATATTATTTTTAGTCCTAAAATTTGCACGAGGTCGCTGGATGGCTAAGCTAAGCGACCCAAGTGGCCGACACAAACACCTGGCCCATCTAGGAGTGGCACTGCAGTGTCACGCAGGATGGCCCTTCCAAAAAACACTCCCCAAACAGCACATGACGCAAAGAAAAAAAGAGGTGCAATGAGGTAGCTGTGTGAGTAAGCTAAGCGACCCTAGTGGCCGACACAAACACCTGGCCCATCTAGGAGTGGCACTGCAGTGTCACGCAGGATGGCCCTTCCAAAAAACACTCCCCAAACAGCACATGACGCAAAGAAAAAAAGAGGCGCAATGAGGTAGCTGTGTGAGTAAGCTAAGCGACCCTAGTGGCCGACACAAACACCTGGCAAATCTAGGAGTGGCACTGCAGTGTCACGCAGGATGGCCCTTCCAAAAAACACTCCCCAAACAGCACATGACGCAAAGAAAAAAAGAGGCGCAATGAGGTAGCTGTGTGAGTAAGCTAAGCGACCCTAGTGGCCGACACAAACACCTGGCCCATCTAGGAGTGGCACTGCAGTGTCACGCAGGATGGCCCTTCCAAAAAACACTCCCCAAACAGCACATGACGCAAAGAAAAAAAGAGGCGCAATGAGGTAGCTGTGTGAGTAAGCTAAGCGACCCTAGTGGCCGACACAAACACCTGGCCCATCTAGGAGTGGCACTGCAGTGTCACGCAGGATGGACCTTCCAAAAAACACTCCCCAAACAGCACATGACGCAAAGAAAAAAAGAGGCGCAATGAGGTAGCTGTGTGAGTAAGCTAAGCGACCCTAGTGGCCGACACAAACACCTGGCCCATCTAGGAGTGGCACTGCAGTGTCACGCAGGATGGCCCTTCCAAAAAACACTCCCCAAACAGCACATGACGCAAAGAAAAAAAGAGGCGCAATGAGGTAGCTGTGTGAGTAAGCTAAGCGACCCTAGTGGCCGACACAAACACCTGGCCCATCTAGGAGTGTCACTGCAGTGTCACGCAGGATGGCCCTTCCAAAAAACACTCCCCAAACAGCACATGACGCAAAGAAAAAAAGAGGCGCAATGAGGTAGCTGTGTGAGTAAGCTAAGCGACCCTAGTGGCCGACACAAACACCTGGCCCATCTAGGAGTGGCACTGCAGTGTCACGCAGGATGGCCCTTCCAAAAAACACTCCCCAAACAGCACATGACGCAAAGAAAAAAAGAGGCGCAATGAGGTAGCTGTGTGAGTAATCTAAGCGACCCTAGTGGCCGACACAAACACCTGGCCCATCTAGGAGTGGCACTGCAGTGTCACGCAGGATGGCCCTTCCAAAAAACACTCCCCAAACAGCACATGACGCAAAGAAAAAAAGAGGCGCAATGAGGTAGCTGTGTGAGTAAGCTAAGCGACCCTAGTGGCCGACACAAACACCCGGCCCATCTAGGAGTGGCACTGCAGTGTCACGCAGGATGGCCCTTCCAAAAAACACTCCCCAAACAGCACATGACGCAAAGAAAAATGAAAGAAAAAAGAGGTGCAAGATGGAATTGTCCTTGGGCCCTCCCACCCACCCTTATGTTGTATAAACAGGACATGCACACTTTAACCAACCCATCATTTCAGTGACAGGGTCTGCCACACGACTGTGACTGAAATGACGGGTTGGTTTGGACCCCCACCAAAAAAGAAGCAATTAATCTCTCTTTGCACAAACTGGCTCTACAGAGGCAAGATGTCCACCTCATCATCATCCTCCGATATATCACCGTGTACATCCCCCTCCTCACAGATTATCAATTCGTCCCCACTGGAATCCACCATCTCAGCTCCCTGTGTACTTTGTGGAGGCAATTGCTGCTGGTCAGTGTCTCCACGAAGGAATTGATTATAATTCATTTTAATGAACATCATCTTCTCCACATTTTCTGGATGTAACCTCGTACGCCGATTGCTAACAAGGTGAGCGGCGGCACTAAACACTCTTTCGGAGTACACACTTGTGGGAGGGCAACTTAGGTAGAATAAAGCCAGTTTGTGCAAGGGCCTCCAAATTGCCTCTTTTTCCTGCCAGTATAAGTACGGACTGTGTGACGTGCCTACTTGGATGCGGTCACTCATATAATCCTCCACCATTCTTTCAATGTTGAGAGAATCATATGCAGTGACAGTAGACGACATGTCCGTAATCGTTGTCAGGTCCTTCAGTCCGGACCAGATGTCAGCATCAGCAGTCGCTCCAGACTGCCCTGCATCACCGCCAGCGGGTGGGCTCGGAATTCTGAGCCTTTTCCTCGCACCCCCAGTTGCGGGAGAATGTGAAGGAGGAGATGTTGACAGGTCGCGTTCCGCTTGACTTGACAATTTTGTCACCAGCAGTTCTTTGAACCCCAGCAGACTTGTGTCTGCCGGAAAGAGAGATCCAAGGTATGTTTTAAATCTAGGATCGAGCACGGTGGCCAAAATGTAGTGCTCTGATTTCAACAGATTGACCACCCGTGAATCCTTGTTAAGCGAATTAAGGGCTCCATCCACAAGTCCCACATGCCTAGCGGAATCGCTCTGTGTTAGCTCCTCCTTCAATGTCTCCAGCTTCTTCTGCAAAAGCCTGATGAGGGGAATGACCTGACTCAGGCTGGCAGTGTCAGAACTGACTTCACGTGTGGCAAGTTCAAAAGGTTGCAGAACCTTGCACAACGTTGAAATCATTCTCCACTGCGCTTGAGACAGGTGCATTCCACCTCCTATATCGTGGTCAGTTGTATAGGCTTGAATGGCCTTTTGCTGCTCCTCCAACCTCTGAAGCATATAGAGGGTTGAATTCCACCTCGTTACCACTTCTTGCTTCAGATGATGGCAGGGCAGGTTCAGGCGTTTTTGGTGGTGCTCCAGTCTTCTGTACGTGGTGCCTGTACGCAGAAAGTGTCCCGCAATTCTTCTGGCCACCGACAGCATCTCTTGCACGCCCCTCTCGTTTTTTAAATAATTCTGCACCACCAAATTCAAGGTATGTGCAAAACATGGGACGTGCTGGAATTTGCCCATATTTAATGCACACACAATATTGCTGGCGTTGTCCGATGCCACAAATCCACAGGAGAGTCCAATTGGGGTAAGCCATTCTGCGATGATCTTCCTCAGTTGCCGTAAGAGGTTTTTAGCTGTGTGCGTATTCTGGAAAGCGGTGATACAAAGCGTAGCCTGCCTAGGAAAGAGTTGGCGTTTGCGAGATGCTGCTACTGGTGCCGCCGCTGCTGTTCTTGCGGCGGGAGTCCATACATCTACCCAGTGGGCTGTCACAGTCATATAGTCCTGAGCCTGCCCTGCTCCACTTGTCCACATGTCCGTGGTTAAGTGGACATTGGGTACAACTGCATTTTTTAGGACACTGGTGAGTCTTTTTCTGAGGTCTGTGTACATTTTCGGTATCGCCTGCCTAGAGAAATGGAACCTAGATGGTATTTGGTACCGGGGACACAGTACCTCCAACAAGTCTCTAGTTGCCTCTGCAGTAATGATGGATACCGGAACCACGTTTCTCACCGCCCAGGATGCCAAGGCCTCAGTTATCCGCTTTGCAGCAGGATGACTGCTGTGATATTTCATCTTCCTCGCAAAGGACTGTTGGACAGTCAATTGCTTGGTGGAAGTAGTAAAAGTGGTCTTACGAGTACGACTTCCCCTCTGGAATGACCATCGACTCCCAGCAGCAACAACAGCAGCGCCAGCAGCAGTAGGCGTTACAAGCAAGGATGCATCGGAGGAATCCCAGGCAGGAGAGGACTCGTCAGAATTGCTAGTGACATGGCCTGCAGGACTATTGGCATTCCTGGGGAAGGAGGAAATTGACACTGAGGGAGTTGGTGGGGTGGTTTGCGTGAGCTTGGTTACAAGAGGAAGGGATTTACTGGTCAGTGGACTGCTTCCGCTGTCGCCCAAAGTTTTTGAACTTGTCACTGACTTATGATGAATGCGCTGCAGGTGACGTATAAGGGAGGATGTTCCGAGGTGGTTAACGTCCTTACCCCTACTTATTACAGCTTGACAAAGGCAACACACGGCTTGACAAATGTTGTCCGCATTTCTGTTGAAATACTTCCACACCGAAGAGCTGATTTTTTTGGTATTTTCACCAGGCATGTCAATGGCCCTATTCCTCCCACGGACAACAGGTGTCTCCCCGGGTGCCTGACTTAAACAAACCACCTCACCATCAGAATCCTCCTGGTCAATTTCCTCCCCAGCGCCAGCAACACCCATATCCTCCTCATCCTGGTGTACTTCAACACTGACATCTTCAATCTGACTATCAGGAACTGGACTGCGGGTGCTCCTTCCAGCACTTGCAGGGGGCGTGCAAATGGTGGAAGGCGCATGCTCTTCACGTCCAGTGTTGGGAAGGTCAGGCATCGCAAACGACACAATTGGACTCTCCTTGTGGATTTGTGATTTCGAAGAACGCACAGTTCTTTGCTGTGCTTTTGCCAGCTTGAGTCTTTTCATTTTTCTAGCGAGAGGCTGAGTGCTTCCATCCTCATGTGAAGCTGAACCACTAGCCATGAACATAGGCCAGGGCCTCAGCCGTTCCTTGCCACTCCGTGTGGTAAATGGCATATTGGCAAGTTTACGCTTCTCCTCCGACGATTTTATTTTAGATTTTTTAGTCCTTTTTTTACTGATATTTGGTGTTTTGGATTTTACATGCTCTGTACTATGACATTGGGCATCGGCCTTGGCAGACGACGTTGCTGGCATTTCATCGTCTCGGCCATGACTACTGGCAGCAGCTTCAGCACGAGGTGGAAGTCGATCTTGATCTTTCCCTATTTTTGGAACCTCAACATTTTTGTTCTCCATATTTTAATAGGCACAACTAAAAGGCACCTCAGGTAAACAATGGAGATGGATGGATACTAGTATACTTATGGATTGACGAGCGACTGCCGACACAGAGGTAGCTACAGCCGTGGACTATCGTACTGCGTCTGCTGCTAATATAGACTGGATGATAATGATATAAAAAATATATATATATATCACTACTGCAGCCGGACAGGTATATATTATATAATGACGGACCTGCTGGACACTGTCAGCTCAGCACTGCAGACTCCTAAAGTAAGCTACTAGTATCAAGAAGATAGAAAAAAGAAAAAAACACCACGGGTAGGTGGTATACAATTATGGATGGACGAGCGACTGCCGACACAGAGGTAGCTACAGCCGTGGACTACCGTACTGCGTCTGCTGCTAATATAGACTGGATGATAATGATATAAAAAATATATATATATATCACTACTGCAGCCGGACAGGTATATATTATATAATGACGGACCTGCTGGACACTGTCAGCTCAGCACTGCAGACTCCTAAAGTAAGCTACTAGTAGTATCAAGAAGATAGAAAAAAAAAAAAAACACCACAGGTAGGTGGTATACAATTATGGATGGATGAGCGACTGCCGACACAGAGGTAGCTACAGCCGTGGACTACCGTACTGCGTCTGCTGCTAATATAGACTGGATGATAATGAGATATAAAATATATATATATATATCTCTACTGCAGCCGGACAGGTATAAATTATATAATGACGGACCTGCTGGACACTGTCAGCTCAGCACTGCAGACTCCTAAAGTAAGCTACTAGTATCAAGAAGATAAAAAAAAAAAAAACACCACGGGTAGGTGGTATACAATTATGGATGGACGAGCGACTGCCGACACAGAGGTAGCTACAGCCGTGGACTACCGTACTGCGTCTGCTGCTAATATAGACTGGATGATAATGATATAAAAAATATATATATATATCACTACTGCAGCCGGACAGGTATATATTATATAATGACGGACCTGCTGGACACTGTCAGCTCAGCACTGCAGACTCCTAAAGTAAGCTACTAGTATCAAGAAGATAGAAAAAAAAACAAAACACCATGGGTAGGTGGTATACAATTATGGATGGACGAGCGACTGCCGACACAGAGATAGCTACAGCCGTGGACTACCGTACTGCGTCTGCTGCTAATATAGACTGGATGATAATGATATAAAAAATATATATATATATCACTACTGCAGCCGGACAGGTATATATTATATAATGACGGACCTGCTGGACACTGTCAGCTCAGCACTGCAGACTCCTAAAGTAAGCTACTAGTAGTATCAAGAAGATAGAAAAAAAAAAAACACCACAGGTAGGTGGTATACAATTATGGATGGACGAGCGACTGCCGACACAGAGGTAGCTACAGCCGTGGACTACCGTACTGCGTTTGCTGCTAATATAGACTGGATGATAATGAGATATAAAATATATATATATATCACTACTGCAGCCGGACAGGTATATATTATATAATGACGGACCTGCTGGACACTGTCAGCTCAGCACTGCAGACTCCTAAAGTAAGCTACTAGTATCAAGAAGATAGAAAAAAAAATAAACATCACGGGTAGGTGGAATACAATTATGGATGGACGAGCGACTGCCGACACAGAGGTAGCTACAGCCGTGGACTACCGTACTGCGTCTGCTGCTAATATAGACTGGATGATAATGATATAAAAAAAAAATATATATATATATATATATATATATCACTACTGCAGCCGGACAGGTATATATTATATAATAACGGACCTGCTGGACACTGTCAGCTCAGCACTGCAGACTCCTAAAGTAAGCTACTAGTATCAAGAAGATAGAAAAAAGAAAAAAACACCACGGGTAGGTGGTATACAATTATGGATGGACGAGCGACTGCCGACACAGAGGTAGCTACAGCCGTGGACTACCGTACTGCGTCTGCTGCAGTGCTAATATAGACTGGATGATAATAATATAAAAAATATATATATATCACTACTGCAGCCGGACAGGTATATATTATATAATGACGGACCTGCTGGACACTGTCAGCAGAATGCGTTTATAGAATAAAAAAAAACACCACACGACGAGTGTTTAACTTTTTCAGGCAGACAATCACAATATACTGGTGGTCAGTGGTCACTGGTCAGTCACACTGGCACTGGCAGTGGCACTCTGGCAGCAAAAGTGTGCACTGTTAAAAATATGTACTCCTGCTATAACTGCTCCCCAGTCTCCCCCACAATTAAGCTGTGTGAGCAGTGAGCACTCAGCACAGTCAGATATACAGTATTACATAGATGATGCAGCACACTGAGGGCACACTGAGGCTGAGCACAGATATGGTATGTGACTGTGTCACACTGTGTATCGTTTTTTTTCAGGCAGAGAACGGATTAATTAAACTGGTGGTCACTGGTCACACTATCAGCAAGTAGTACTCCTAATATGCTCCCCAAAATTAGTAAATCAAGTGTCACTCTCTACTACTCTCTAGTCTACTCTAAACGGAGAGGACGCCAGCCACGTCCTCTCCCTATCAATCTCAATGCACGTGTGAAAATTAGAGATGAGCGCCTGAAATTTTTCGGGTTTTGTGTTTTGGTTTTGGGTTCGGTTCCGCGGCCGTGTTTTGGGTTCGAACGCGTTTTGGCAAAACCTCACCGAATTTTTTTTGTCGGATTCGGGTGTGTTTTGGATTCGGGTGTTTTTTTCAAAAAACACTAAAAAACAGCTTAAATCATAGAATTTGGGGGTCATTTTGATCCCAAAGTATTATTAACCTCAAAAACCATAATTTACACTCATTTTCAGTCTATTCTGAATACCTCACACCTCACAATATTATTTTTAGTCCTAAAATTTGCACCGAGGTCGCTGTGTGAGTAAGATAAGCGACCCTAGTGGCCGACACAAACACCGGGCCCATCTAGGAGTGGCACTGCAGTGTCACGCAGGATGTCCCTTCCAAAAAACCCTCCCCAAACAGCACATGACGCAAAGAAAAAAAGAGGCGCAATGAGGTAGCTGTGTGAGTAAGATTAGCGACCCTAGTGGCCGACACAAACACCGGGCCCATCTAGGAGTGGCACTGCAGTGTCACGCAGGATGGCCCTTCCAAAAAACCCTCCCCAAACAGCACATGACGCAAAGAAAAAAAGAGGCGCAATGAGGTAGCTGTGTGAGTAAGATTAGCGACCCTAGTGGCCGACACAAACACCGGGCCCATCTAGGAGTGGCACTGCAGTGTCACGCAGGATGTCCCTTCCAAAAAACCCTCCCCAAACAGCACATGACGCAAAGAAAAAAAGAGGCGCAATGAGGTAGCTGTGTGAGTAAGATTAGCGACCCTAGTGGCCGACACAAACACCGGGCCCATCTAGGAGTGGCACTGCAGTGTCACGCAGGATGTCCCTTCCAAAAAACCCTCCCCAAACAGCACATGACGCAAAGAAAAAAAGAGGCGCAATGAGGTAGCTGACTGTGTGAGTAAGATTAGCGACCCTAGTGGCCGACACAAACACCGGGCCCATCTAGGAGTGGCACTGCAGTGTCACGCAGGATGTCCCTTCCAAAAAACCCTCCCCAATCAGCACATGATGCAAAGAAAAAGAAAAGAAAAAAGAGGTGCAAGATGGAATTGTCCTTGGGCCCTCCCACCCACCCTTATGTTGTATAAACAAAACAGGACATGCACACTTTAACCAACCCATCATTTCAGTGACAGGGTCTGCCACACGACTGTGACTGATATGACGGGTTGGTTTGGACCCCCCCCAAAAAAGAAGCAATTAATCTCTCCTTGCACAAACTGGCTCTACAGAGGCAAGATGTCCACCTCATCTTCACCCTCCGATATATCACCGTGTACATCCCCCTCCTCACAGATTATCAATTCGTCCCCACTGGAATCCACCATCTCAGCTCCCTGTGTACTTTGTGGAGGCAATTGCTGCTGGTCAATGTCTCCGCGGAGGAATTGATTATAATTCATTTTAATGAACATCATCTTCTCCACATTTTCTGGATGTAACCTCGTACGCCGATTGCTGACAAGGTGAGCGGCGGCACTAAACACTCTTTCGGAGTACACACTTGTGGGAGGGCAACTTAGGTAGAATAAAGCCAGTTTGTGCAAGGGCCTCCAAATTGCCTCTTTTTCCTGCCAGTATAAGTATGGACTGTGTGACGTGCCTACTTGGATGCGGTCACTCATATAATCCTCCACCATTCTATCAATGTTGAGAGAATCATATGCAGTGACAGTAGACGACATGTCCGTAATCGTTGTCAGGTCCTTCAGTCCGGACCAGATGTCAGCATCAGCAGTCGCTCCAGACTGCCCTGCATCACCGCCAGCGGGTGGGCTCGGAATTCTGAGCCTTTTCCTCGCACCCCCAGTTGCGGGAGAATGTGAAGGAGGAGATGTTGACAGGTCGCGTTCCGCTTGACTTGACAATTTTGTCACCAGCAGGTTTTTCAACCCCAGCAGACCTGGGTCTGCCGGAAAGAGAGATCCAAGGTAGGCTTTAATTCTAGGATCGAGCACGGTGGCCAAAATGTAGTGCTCTGATTTCAACAGATTGACCACCCGTGAATCCTTGTTAAGCGAATTAAGGGCTGCATCCACAAGTCCCACATGCCTAGCGGAATCGCTCCCTTTTAGCTCCTTCTTCAATGCCTCCAGCTTCTTCTGCAAAAGCCTGATGAGGGGAATGACCTGACTCAGGCTGGCAGTGTCTGAACTGACTTCACGTGTGGCAAGTTCAAAGGGCATCAGAACCTTGCACAACGTTGAAATCATTCTCCACTGCACTTGAGACAGGTGCATTCCACCTACTATATCGTGCTCAATTGTATAGGCTTGAATGGCCTTTTGCTGCTCCTCCAACCTCTGAAGCATATAGAGGGTTGAATTCCACCTCGTTACCACTTCTTGCTTCAGATGATGGCAGGGCAGGTTCAGTAGTTTTTGGTGGTGCTCCAGTCTTCTGTACGTGGTGCCTGTACGCCGAAAGTGTCCCGCAATTTTTCTGGCCACCGACAGCATCTCTTGCACGCCCCTGTCGTTTTTTAAAAAATTCTGCACCACCAAATTCAAGGTATGTGCAAAACATGGGACGTGCTGGAATTTGCCCATATTTAATGCACACACAATATTGCTGGCGTTGTCCGATGCCACAAATCCACAGGAGAGTCTAATTGGGGTAAGCCATTCCGCGATGATCTTCCTCAGTTGCCGTAAGAGGTTTTCAGCTGTGTGCGTATTCTGGAAAGCGGTGATACAAAGCGTAGCCTGCCTAGGAAAGAGTTGGCGTTTGCGAGATGCTGCTACTGGTGCCGCCGCTGCTGTTCTTGCGGCGGGAGTCCATACATCTACCCAGTGGGCTGTCACAGTCATATAGTCCTGACCCTGCCCTGCTCCACTTGTCCACATGTCCGTGGTTAAGTGGACATTGGGTACAACTGCATTTTTTAGGACACTGGTGAGTCTTTTTCTGACGTCCGTGTACATTCTCGGTATCGCCTGCCTAGAGAAGTGGAACCTAGATGGTATTTGGTAACGGGGGCACACTGCCTCAATAAATTGTCTAGTTCCCTGTGAACTAACGGCGGATACCGGACGCACGTCTAACACCAACATAGTTGTCAAGGACTCAGTTATCCGCTTTGCAGTAGGATGACTGCTGTGATATTTCATCTTCCTCGCAAAGGACTGTTGAACAGTCAATTGCTTACTGGAAGTAGTACAAGTGGGCTTACGACTTCCCCTCTGGGATGACCATCGACTCCCAGCGGCAACAACAGCAGCGCCAGCAGCAGTAGGCGTTACACGCAAGGATGCATCGGAGGAATCCCAGGCAGGAGAGGACTCGTCAGAATTGCCAGTGACATGGCCTGCAGGACTATTGGCATTCCTGGGGAAGGAGGAAATTGACACTGAGGGAGTTGGTGGGGTGGTTTGCGTGAGCTTGGTTACAAGAGGAAGGGATTTACTGGTCAGTGGACTGCTTCCGCTGTCACCCAAAGTTTTTGAACTTGTCACTGACTTATTATGAATGCGCTGCAGGTGACGTATAAGGGAGGATGTTCCGAGGTGGTTAACGTCCTTACCCCTACTTATTACAGCTTGACAAAGGGAACACACGGCTTGACACCTGTTGTCCGCATTTCTGGTGAAATACCTCCACACCGAAGAGCTGATTTTTTTGGTATTTTCACCTGGCATGTCAACGGCCATATTCCTCCCACGGACAACAGGTGTCTCCCCGGGTGCCTGACTTAAACAAACCACCTCACCATCAGAATCCTCCTGGTCAATTTCCTCCCCAGCGCCAGCAACACCCATATCCTCCTCATCCTGGTGTACTTCAACACTGACATCTTCAATCTGACTATCAGGAACTGGACTGCGGGTGCTCCTTCCAGCACTTGCAGGGGGCGTGCAAATGGTGGAAGGCGCATGCTCTTCACGTCCAGTGTTGGGAAGGTCAGGCATCGCAACCGACACAATTGGACTCTCCTTGTGGATTTGGGATTTCGAAGAATGCACAGTTCTTTGCTGTGCTGCTTTTGCCAGCTTGAGTCTTTTCATTTTTCTAGCGAGAGGCTGAGTGCTTCCATCCTCATGTGAAGCTGAACCACTAGCCATGAACATAGGCCAGGGCCTCAGCCGTTCCTTGCCACTCCGTGTGGTAAATGGCATATTGGCAAGTTTACGCTTCTCCTCCGACAATTTTATTTTAGGTTTTGGAGTCCTTTTTTTACTGATATTTGGTGTTTTGGATTTGACATGCTCTGTACTATGACATTGGGCATCGGCCTTGGCAGACGACGTTGCTGGCATTTCATCGTCTCGGCCATGACTAGTGGCAGCAGCTTCAGCACGAGGTGGAAGTGGATCTTGATCTTTCCCTAATTTTGGAACCTCAACATTTTTGTTCTCCATATTTTAATAGGCACAACTAAAAGGCACCTCAGGTAAACAATGGAGATGGATGGATTGGATACTAGTATACAATTATGGACGGGCTGCCGAGTGCCGACACAGAGGTAGCCACAGCCGTGAACTACCGCACTGTACTGTGTCTGCTGCTAATATATAGACTGGTTGATAAAGAGATAGTATACTCGTAACTAGTATGTATGTATAAAGAAAGAAAAAAAAACCACGGTTAGGTGGTATATACAATTATGGACGGGCTGCCGAGTGCCGACACAGAGGTAGCCACAGCCGTGAACTACCGCACTGTACTGTGTCTGCTGCTAATATAGACTGGTTGATAAAGAGATAGTATACTCGTAACTAGTATGTATGTATAAAGAAAGAAAAAAAAACCACGGTTAGGTGGTATATACAATTATGGACGGGCTGCCGAGTGCCGACACAGAGGTAGCCACAGCCGTGAACTACCGCACTGTACTGTGTCTGCTGCTAATATATAGACTGGTTGATAAAGAGATAGTATACTCGTAACTAGTATGTATGTATAAAGAAAGAAAAAAAAAACACGGTTAGGTGGTATATACAATTATGGACGGGCTGCCGAGTGCCGACACAGAGGTAGCCACAGCCGTGAACTACCGCACTGTACTGTGTCTGCTGCTAATATATAGACTGGTTGATAAAGAGATAGTATACTCGTAACTAGTATGTATGTATAAAGAAAGAAAAAAAAACCACGGTTAGGTGGTATATACAATTATGGACGGGCTGCCGAGTGCCGACACAGAGGTAGCCACAGCCGTGAACTACCGCACTGTACTGTGTCTGCTGCTAATATATAGACTGGTTGATAAAGAGATAGTATACTCGTAACTAGTATGTATGTATAAAGAAAGAAAAAAAACCACGGTTAGGTGGTATATACAATTATGGACGGGCTGCCGAGTGCCGACACAGAGGTAGCCACAGCCGTGAACTACCGCACTGTACTGTGTCTGCTGCTAATATATAGACTGGTTGATAAAGAGATAGTATACTCGTAACTAGTATGTATGTATAAAGAAAGAAAAAAAAACCACGGTTAGGTGGTATATACAATTATGGACGGGCTGCCGAGTGCCGACACAGAGGTAGCCACAGCCGTGAACTACCGCACTGTACTGTGTCTGCTGCTAATATATAGACTGGTTGATAAAGAGATAGTATACTCGTAACTAGTATGTATGTATAAAGAAAGAAAAAAAAACCACGGTTAGGTGGTATATACAATTATGGACGGGCTGCCGAGTGCCGACACAGAGGTAGCCACAGCTGTGAACTACCGCACTGTACTGTGTCTGCTGCTAATATATAGACTGGTTGATAAAGAGATAGTATACTCGTAACTAGTATGTATGTATAAAGAAAGAAAAAAAAACCACGGTTAGGTGGTATATACAATTATGGACGGGCTGCCGAGTGCCGACACAGAGGTAGCCACAGCCGTGAACTACCGCACTGTACTGTGTCTGCTGCTAATATATAGACTGGTTGATAAAGAGATAGTATACTCGTAACTAGTATGTATGTATAAAGAAAGAAAAAAAAACCACGGTTAGGTGGTATATACAATTATGGACGGGCTGCCGAGTGCCGACACAGAGGTAGCCACAGCCGTGAACTACCGCACTGTACTGTGTCTGCTGCTAATATATAGACTGGTTGATAAAGAGATAGTATACTCGTAACTAGTATGTATGTATAAAGAAAGAAAAAAAAACCACGGTTAGGTGGTATATACAATTATGGACGGGCTGCCGAGTGCCGACACAGAGGTAGCCACAGCCGTGAACTACCGCACTGTACTGTGTCTGCTGCTAATATATAGACTGGTTGATAAAGAGATAGTATACTCGTAACTAGTATGTATGTATAAAGAAAGAAAAAAAAACCACGGTTAGGTGGTATATACAATTATGGACGGGCTGCCGAGTGCCGACACAGAGGTAGCCACAGCCGTGAACTACCGCACTGTACTGTGTCTGCTGCTAATATATAGACTGGTTGATAAAGAGATAGTATACTCGTAACTAGTATGTATGTATAAAGAAAGAAAAAAAAACCACGGTTAGGTGGTATATACAATTATGGACGGGCTGCCGAGTGCCGACACAGAGGTAGCCACAGCCGTGAACTACCGCACTGTACTGTGTCTGCTGCTAATATAGACTGGTTGATAAAGAGATAGTATACTCGTAACTAGTATGTATGTATAAAGAAAGAAAAAAAAACCACGGTTAGGTGGTATATACAATTATGGACGGGCTGCCGAGTGCCGACACAGAGGTAGCCACAGCCGTGAACTACCGCACTGTACTGTGTCTGCTGCTAATATATAGACTGGTTGATAAAGAGATAGTATACTCGTAACTAGTATGTATGTATAAAGAAAGAAAAAAAAACCACGGTTAGGTGGTATATACAATTATGGACGGGCTGCCGAGTGCCGACACAGAGGTAGCCACAGCCGTGAACTACCGCACTGTACTGTGTCTGCTGCTAATATATAGACTGGTTGATAAAGAGATAGTATACTCGTAACTAGTATGTATGTATAAAGAAAGAAAAAAAAACCACGGTTAGGTGGTATATACAATTATGGACGGGCTGCCGAGTGCCGACACAGAGGTAGCCACAGCCGTGAACTACCGCACTGTACTGTGTCTGCTGCTAATATATAGACTGGTTGATAAAGAGATAGTATACTCGTAACTAGTATGTATGTATAAAGAAAGAAAAAAAAACCACGGTTAGGTGGTATATACAATTATGGACGGGCTGCCGAGTGCCGACACAGAGGTAGCCACAGCCGTGAACTACCGCACTGTACTGTGTCTGCTGCTAATATATAGACTGGTTGATAAAGAGATAGTATACTCGTAACTAGTATGTATGTATAAAGAAAGAAAAAAAAACCACGGTTAGGTGGTATATACAATTATGGACGGGCTGCCGAGTGCCGACACAGAGGTAGCCACAGCCGTGAACTACCGCACTGTACTGTGTCTGCTGCTAATATATAGACTGGTTGATAAAGAGATAGTATACTCGTAACTAGTATGTATGTATAAAGAAAGAAAAAAAAACCACGGTTAGGTGGTATATACAATTATGGACGGGCTGCCGAGTGCCGACACAGAGGTAGCCACAGCCGTGAACTACCGCACTGTACTGTGTCTGCTGCTAATATATAGACTGGTTGATAAAGAGATAGTATACTCGTAACTAGTATGTATGTATAAAGAAAGAAAAAAAAACCACGGTTAGGTGGTATATACAATTATGGACGGGCTGCCGAGTGCCGACACAGAGGTAGCCACAGCCGTGAACTACCGCACTGTACTGTGTCTGCTGCTAATATATAGACTGGTTGATAAAGAGATAGTATACTCGTAACTAGTATGTATGTATAAAGAAAGAAAAAAAAACCACGGTTAGGTGGTATATACAATTATGGACGGGCTGCCGAGTGCCGACACAGAGGTAGCCACAGCCGTGAACTACCGCACTGTACTGTGTCTGCTGCTAATATAGACTGGTTGATAAAGAGATAGTATACTACTAATATTATATATACTGGTGGTCAGGTCACTGGTCACTAGTCACACTGGCAGTGGCACTCCTGCAGCAAAAGTGTGCACTGTTTAATTTTAATATAATATTATGTACTCCTGGCTCCTGCTATAACCTATAACTGGCACTGCAGTAGTGCTCCCCAGTCTCCCCCACAATTATAAGCTGTGTGAGCTGAGCAGTCAGACAGATATATAATATATATAGATGATGCAGCACACTGGCCTGAGCCTGAGCAGTGCACACAGATATGGTATGTGACTGACTGAGTCACTGTGTGTATCGCTTTTTTCAGGCAGAGAACGGATATATTAAATAAACTGCACTGTGTGTCTGGTGGTCACTCACTATATAATATATTATGTACTCCTGGCTCCTGCTATAACCTATAACTGGCACTGCAGTAGTGCTCCCCAGTCTCCCCCACAATTATAAGCTGTGTGAGCTGAGCAGTCAGACAGATATATATAATATTATATATAGATAATAGATGATGCAGCACACTGGCCTGAGCCTGAGCAGTGCACACAGATATGGTATGTGACTGAGTCACTGTGTGCTGTGTATCGCTTTTTTCAGGCAGAGAACGGATTATAAATAAAACTGGTGGTCACTGGTCACTATCAGCAAAACTCTGCACTGTACTGAGTACTCCTAATGCTCCCCAAAATTAGTAAATCAAGTGTCTCTCTAATCTATTCTAAACGGAGAGGACGCCAGCCACGTCCTCTCCCTATCAATCTCAATGCACGTGTGAAAATGGCGGCGACGCGCGGCTCCTTATATAGAATCCGAGTCTCGCGATAGAATCCGAGCCTCGCGAGAATCCGACAGCGTCATGATGACGTTCGGGCGCGCTCGGGTTAACCGAGCAAGGCGGGAAGATCCGAGTCGCTCGGACCCGTGAAAAAAAACATGAAGTTCTGGCGGGTTCGGATTCAGAGAAACCGAACCCGCTCATCTCTAGTGAAAATGGCGGCGACGCGCGGCTCCTTATATAGAATCCGAGTCTCGTGATAGAATCCGAGCCTCGCGAGAATCCGACAGTGGGATGATGACGTTCGGGCGCGCTCGGGTTAACCGAGCAAGGCGGGAAGATCCGAGTCTGCCTCGGACCCGTGTAAAAAGCGTGAAGTTCGGGGGGGTTCGGTTTCCGAGAAACCGAACCCGCTCATCACTAGTGTACAGCCGTGTGTCTCACTGTGCAAGGACTGAGAAGTCAACTGTCACTGTCTACAGACACTGCAATACTGTACATCTTGGTGTGTCTTTAGATGCCACCATCGGTTGCACCATCTGCTGGGTGCAGATCATACGTCTGAGTATGGCCTCCAATGTGAGCAATTCAGCATCTCTGCATGCAACCACTTTCAGCAACATGCTCGCAAAGCTTCCATACTGCGCTACATGTGAGTCTGATAAGTCAGCACCCTGTAACCACACAGGAACGCACAACACATTTCTTTGTGTGTGTGTCTGAATTTGTACTGAACATCTGTACAAATACCACTGTGATGTATGCGTGGTGGAACTCAGACGAATAACACCACTCCACTGCTTCTGACTCACAATCATGCCATAATGCTGTATACTATGTCATAGTGGTGCTTGCTTTATAAAATAACTACAAAAGGACCATACATATTTACAATAATGTCACTCCTCTTCTATCTGTTGATGTCACTGATAAAAAAAACCCGTTCAGGTGCAATAAATAGAATATAGTAATTAAAAAAAAACAAAAACAGAAAACAAACATTCTGCCTGGCAATGAAATGTTAGTAGTTAGCAGCTGGTTAGACATTATGGTGACCATCACACCATAACTGCTGCAACATACTGTATGGAAAATATATGTCACATATACTATATCTACTGTATCTACTTATCGCCAAAGGGTATAACAATATAATAATTATGATAATAATAATAATAATAATAATAATATATATAAAACTCACTAATATAATTGGACACCATACTGTAGATCACATGACTGTGTATTATTCTACAAGGACCGCACTTTCCAGCATAACCGTACTCCTGCACTACTTCCAACTGTCACATGACCATCTGTAAACAACCGCATCAGTCACAGAGACATTACTCACTGACAGAGGCACATCCCCACCTCAATGACAGACATACACATTTAAGAAACATTTCATGTCTTTTATTCACTTATACTGTAAGCCAGTTAAATGTTTATTCATTAAATATAATTTAAATTAAACAGCCTATTCTGGACTATTATTTCCCGTTCTTATATATCTGTTTTACCCTATTTTGTCACAACAGGGGACATTTTATAAGATATACCACTGTTGGGTTTGCGGTTGAGCACTGATATACGCACTCCTTGGCTGGTTGAATGCCACAAAGGCGTGCATATATCACAGCACGATCGCACACCCAAGAGTGGTATATCTATTACATACAGCAGTTTTTCATTGATAAAAAAACAGAAAAAATGGCACTACCCAGAAATACAGTGATATGAAAAAATATATATATAGATACTAAAATTTGTACATGTGTTCTTCAAATGTGACCCACACCTCTGATTAAGAACACACACTGGTTCAGCAATAATAATAAAGTCCCACAATAACTGGCACTCCTTTCTATAGATTTTGTGGGTGCCTGCACTAGAAGGCATCTTTTCCACTTTATATATACAGTATATGGACTTCCTCTGGGGCCGCAAACCTCCAGCTGAGTGACATCGGGCAAACAATTATTGTTTATTCTGTGTATGTTTACAGTGCCTTAACTAGACATTTTGGTGCCCTGTGCCGGAAAGAGCTTTGGTGCACTCACCATATTTTAAATAGGAACAGCATGTGCCCCCCGGAAAAGAGGCGTGATCTCCTGGGGAAAGGTGCAGCCACACCAAGTACCAATTCAAATTACACCACATAGTGCCCCTTACTCACATTACACAGCATAACAGTGTCCCTTATACAAGTTACGCCACACACTAGAGCCCTTTATTCACATTACGCTACACGGTAGTACCCCTTATACATGTTATGCCACATGGTAGTATCCCTTATACACTATACTACACACTGAAGTACCCCTTATACACGTTACGCCACACATTAGAGCCTCTTATTCACATTACACTACACTACACACGGTATATCTTTTGAGATTACTATGTACTTTGATTACATATAATATACTGCAAGATTATGTAAGCACTTTATTAAATAAGTTGCATTTTCTGAAGTAGAGCGTCTGCTTTCCTTTAATATTTTATTTATGGGCTACACAAATGGTGTGACCTATGGCCTAATTCAGACCTGATCACACCTCTGCGAATTTGCAGAGTTTTGCCTTTGGAAAGTCGCCGCCCAGACAGAGTGAAAATCCTCCCCGTGCAAGTCTGCATACGCCATGCGAAAAGCTTAGCAAGCCCTAGCTAGCTGCTAATCCATTCGCAACTCACTCACCATCGAATGATTTTTCCAGTCTGTGCAGTCTGTGTGTAGGACAGGATTTAGGAGGTAATTCAGAGTTGATCGTAGATGTGCTAAATTTAGCACATCTACGATCATTTAGTCTGACATGCCGGGGAACGCCCAGCACAGGGCTAGTCTGCCCCGCATGTCAGGCCCTACACCCCTCCGCACAGGTACAAAAGCATCGCACGGCGGCGATGCTTTGTACCTGGCGAGTAGCTCCCTACCTGTGCAGCTCCTGCACTATGGCAGGGAGCTACCTGCTACATTCTGGGTCGCAGTGGCTGCATGACATCACGCAGCCGCCGCAGCCCGCCCCCCCAGCGGTCCGAACACGCCTCCGTTGTCTGGACTGCGCCCCGCCAATGGCGTTCTAACGCAGTTGGCACGCCCCCTCCCGCCCCTGCCTGTCGATCAGGCAGAGGCGATCGCAGCCAGTGAGATGCTCATAGCATCCATCTCACTGGGCTCCCGTGGTGCGCACGCGCAGTGCGGCCGCTGCGCATGCGCACTCCACAAAGTAATTCAGACTGCGATCACTGCCACTGCAGCGATCCAGTCTGAATTCCCACCTTAGTCCTACAGTGCAATACAAACAGGCTGATCAGGCCGGAGCTGACGTCACACACCCTCCCTGAAAACGCTTGGGAACGCCTGCTTTTTCCCTGACACTTCCAGAAAATGGCCAGTTACCACCGGCTTCCTGTCAATCAGTCTGCATTCGATTAGCAATCAAAAAGACGCTGGATTTTTTTGCAGTTTGGCCTCTCGCATGCGCATTACGATCTGTATGCACGCAGTCATTCGATAGTCAGCTGCTGTGCGATTTTATACAACAGCGATCAGGTCTGAATTAGGCCCCTAGTGCAGTGCTGTTATTTTCCATAGATGTGAGTGCGGAACTCTGGATGTATATATACAGAGAGAGCTATACAGTGTCATTCACTGTTGCCACAATGCGTTCACCCGGGTGAGACTATTCGCAATATTCGCACCTGTGATCACATAATGCCTTTCCTATGGATCGCGGGTGCAATTAGTTGTACAGAGGATACAGCTGTGTGTGTGTGTGTGTGTGTGTGTATATATATATATATATATATATATATATATATAAAAAAAGAGGGGTATTCAATTAGTGCCGTTTTGTTGACGGCACATGGGTGAAAACCATGTGTATCTGCGAATTCGCTGCCGATACACACATTTTGTCTAATTTGCTGGCGTTTTGGCCTGTTTTTAGGCCCATATTCGCACATGTTGATTAACAAAAAAAAACAACGAAAAGGCATGGGCGAAAATGGATTAAAAAAACTGGCGAAAATGTCCGATATTGAATACACCCACGTCAAGATAGTGCCGATTTTCCGACTGTTGGAAAACTCGGCACTAATTAAATATACCCCATAGTGTTCAATTTGGTTCGGCACTCCCTAATGTCACCATAGCGGTCTTTGTGCCCTTGCTCAAAATCGCATAATAACTCAGTATGGATAATGTAGAAACACCATCATACAGCACGGAACTGCAGTTTCAATTTAAGCATTAAATCTATTTAAACTCAAACTGCAGTGCCGTGTTGTATGATGGGGTTTTTCTACTAGGGATGTGCACTTGAAATTTTTCGGGTTTTGTGTTTTGGTTTTTGGTTCGGTTCCGCGGCCGTGTTTTGGGTTCGACCGCGTTTTGGCAAAACCTCACCGAATTTTTTTTGTCGGATTCGGGTGTGTTTTGGATTCGGGTGTTTTTTTCAAAAAACCCTAAAAAACAGCTTAAATCATAGAATGTGGGGGTCATTTTGATCCCAAAGTATTATTAACCTCAAAAACCATAATTTCCACTCATTTTCAGTCTATTCTGAATACCTCACACCTCACAATATTATTTTTAGTCCTAAAATTTGCACCGAGGTCGCTGAATGACTAAGCTAAGCGACCCTAGTGGCCGATACAAACACCTGGCCCATCTAGGAGTGGCACTGCAGTGTCACGCAGGATGGCCCTTCCAAAAAACACTCCCCAAACAGCACATGACGCAAAGAAAAAAAGAGGCGCAATGAGGTAGCTGTGTGAGTAAGCTAAGCGACCCTAGTGGCCGACACAAACACCTGGCCCATCTAGGAGTGGCACTGCAGTGTCACGCAGGATGGCCCTTCCAAAAAACACTCCCCAAATAGCACATGACGCAAAGAAGAAAAAAAGAGGCGCAATGAGGTAGCTGTGTGAGTAAGATAAGCGACCCAGTGGCCGACACAAACACCTGGCCCATCTAGGAGTGGCACTGCAGTGTCACGCAGGATGGCCCTTCCAAAAAACACTCCCCAAACAGCACATGACGCAAAGAAAAAAAGAGGCGCAATGAGGTAGCTGTGTGAGTAAGATAAGCGACCCTAGTGGCCGACACAAACACCTGGCCCATCTAGGAGTGGCACTGCAGTGTCACGCAGGATGGCCCTTCCAAAAAACACTCCCCAAACAGCACATGACGCAAAGAAGAAAAAAAGAGGCGCAATGAGGTAGCTGTGTGAGTAAGATAAGCGACCCTAGTGGCCGACACAAACACCTGGCCCATCTAGGAGTGGCACTGCAGTGTCACGCAGGATGGCCCTTCCAAAAAACACTCCCCAAACAGCACATGACGCAAAGAAAAAAAGAGGCGCAATGAGGTAGCTGTGTGAGTAAGCTAAGCGACCCTAGTGGCCGACACAAACACCTGGCCCATCTAGGAGTGGCACTGCAGTGTCACGCAGGATGGCCCTTCCAAAAAACACTCCCCAAACAGCACATGACGCAAAGAAGAAAAAAAGAGGCGCAATGAGGTAGCTGTGTGAGTAAGATAAGCGACCCTAGGGGCCGACACAAACTCCTGGCCCATCTAGGAGTGGCACTGCAGTGTCACGCAGAATGGCCCTTCCAAAAAACACTCCCCAAACAGCACATGACGCAAATAAAAATGAAAGAAAAAAGAGGTGCAAGATGGAATTGTCCTTGGGCCCTCCCACCCACCCTTATGTTGTATAAACAGGACATGCACACTTAAACCAACCCATCATTTCAGTGACAGGGTCTGCCACACGACTGTGACTGAAATGACGGGTTGGTTTGGACCCCCACCGAAAAAGAAGCAATTAATCTCTCCTTGCACAAACTGGCTCTACAGAGGCAAGATGTCCACCTCATCATCATCCTCCGATATATCACCATGTACATCCCGCTCCTCACAGATTATCAATTCGTCCCCACTGGAATCCACCATCTCAGCTCCCTGTGTACTTTGTGGAGGCAATTGCTGCTGGTCAATGTCTCCACGGAGGAATTGATTATAATTCATTTTAATGAACATCATCTTCTCCACATTTTCTGGAAGTAACCTCGTACGCAGATTGCTGACAAGGTGAGCGGCGGCACTAAACACTCTTTCGGAGTACACACTTGTGGGAGGGCAACTTAGGTAGAATAAAGCCAGTTTGTGCAAGGGCCTCCAAATTGCCTCTTTTTCCTGCCAGTATAAGTACGGACTGTCTGACGTGCCTACTTGGATGCGGTCACTCATATAATCCTCCACCATTCTTTCCATGGTGAGAGAATCATATGCAGTGACAGTAGACGACATGTCCGTAATCGTTGTCAGGTCCTTCAGTCCGGACCAGATGTCAGCATCAGCAGTCGCTCCAGACTGCCCTGCATCACCGCCAGTGGGTGGGCTCGGAATTCTGAGCCTTTTCCTCGCACCCCCAGTTGCGGGAGAATGTGAAGGAGGAGATGTTGACAGGTCGCGTTCCGCTTGACTTGACAATTTTGTCACCAGCAGGTCTTTGAACCCCAGCAGACTTGTGTCTGCCGGAAAGAGAGATCCAAGGTAGGTTTTAAATCTAGGATCGAGCACGGTGGCCAAAATGTAGTGCTCTGATTTCAACAGATTGACCACCCGTGAATCCTTCTTAAGCGAATTAAGGGCTCCATCCACAAGTCCCACATGCCTAGCGGAATCGCTCCCTTTTAGCTCCTCCTTCAATGCCTCCAGCTTCTTCTGCAAAAGCCTGATGAGGGGAATGACCTGACTCAGGCTGGCAGTGTCTGAACTGACTTCACGTGTGGCAAGTTCAAAGGGTTGCAGAACCTTGCACAACGTTGAAATCATTCGCCACTGCGCTTGAGACAGGTACATTCCACCTCCTATATCGTGCTCAATTGTATAGGCTTGAATGGCCTTTTGCTGCTCCTCCAACCTCTGAAGCATATAGAGGGTTGAATTCCACCTCGTTACCACTTCTTGCTTCAGATGATGGCAGGGCAGGTTCAGGCGTTTTTGGTGGTGCTCCAGTCTTCTGTACGTGGTGCCTGTACGCCGAAAGTGTCCCGCAATTCTTCTGGCCACCGACAGCATCTCTTGCACGCCCCTGACGTTTTTTAAAAAATTCTGCACCACCAAATTCAAGGTATGTGCAAAACATGGGACGTGCTGGAATTTGCCCATATTTAATGCACACACAATATTGCTGGCATTGTCCGATGCCACAAATCCACAGGAGAGTCCAATTGGGGTAAGCCATTCCGCGATGATCTTCCTCAGTTGCCGTAAGAGGTTTTCAGCTGTGTGCGTATTCTGGAAACCGGTGATACAAAGCGTAGCCTGCCTAGGAAAGAGTTGGCGTTTGCGAGATGCTGCTACTGGTGCCGCCGCTGCTGTTCTTGCGGCGGGAGTCCATACATCTACCCAGTGGGCTGTCACAGTCATATAGTCCTGACCCTGCCCTGCTCCACTTGTCCACATGTCCGTGGTTAAGTGGACATTGGGTACAACTGCATTTTTTAGGACACTGGTGAGTCTTTTTCTGACGTCCGTGTACATTCTCGGTATCGCCTGCCTAGAGAAGTGGAACCTAGATGGTATTTGGTAACGGGGGCACACTACCTCAAGAAATTGTCTAGTTCCCTGTGAACTAACGGCGGATACCGGACGCACGTCTAACACCAACATAGTTGTCAAGGCCTCAGTTATCCGCTTTGCAACAGGATGACTGCTGTGATATTTCATCTTCCTCGCAAAGGACTGTTGGACAGTCAATTGCTTGGTGGAAGTAGTAAAAGTGGGCTTACGAATTCCCCTCTGGGATGACCATCGACTCCCAGCAGCAACAACAGCAGCGCCAGCAGCAGTAGGCGTTACACGCAAGGATGCATCGGAGGAATCCCAGGCAGGAGAGGACTCGTCAGAATTGCCAGTGACATGGCCTGCAGGACTATTGGCATTCCTGGGGAAGGAGGAAATTGACACTGAGGGAGTTGGTGGGGTGGTTTGCGTGAGCTTGGTTACAAGAGGAAGGGATTTACTGGTCAGTGGACTGCTTCCGCTGTCGCCCAAAGTTTTTGAACTTGTCACTGACTTATTATGAATGCGCTGCAGGTGACGTATAAGGGAGGATGTTCCGAGGTGGTTAACGTCCTTACCCCTACTTATTACAGCTTGACAAAGGCAACACACGGCTTGACAAATGTTGTCCGCATTTCTGGTGAAATACTTCCACACCGAAGAGCTGATTTTTTTGGTGTCTCCCCGGGTGCCTGACTTAAACAAACCACCTCACCATCAGAATCCTCCTTGTCAATTTCCTCCCCAGCGCCAGCAACACCCATATCCTCCTCATCCTGGTGTACTTCAACACTGACATCTTCAATCTGACTATCAGGAACTGGACTGCGGGTGCTCCTTCCAGCACTTGCAGGGGGCGTGCAAATGGTGGAAGGCGCATGCTCTTCACGTCCAGTGTTGGGAAGGTCAGGCATCGCAACCGACACAATTGGACTCTCCTTGTGGATTTGGGATTTCGAAGAACGCACAGTTCTTTGCGGTGCTTTTGCCAGCTTGAGTCTTTTCAGTTTTCTAGCGAGAGGCTGAGTGCTTCCATCCTCAAGTGAAGCTGAACCACTAGCCATGAACATAGGCCAGGGCCTCAGCCGTTCCTTGCCACTCCGTGTGGTAAATGGCATATTGGCAAGTTTACGCTTCTCCTCCGACAATTTTATTTTAGATTTTGGAGTCCTTTTTTTACTGATATTTTGTGTTTTGGATTTTACATGCTCTGTACTATGACATTGGGCATCGGCCTTGGCAGACGACGTTGCTGGCATTTCATCGTCTCGGCCATGACTAGTGGCAGCAGCTTCAGCACGAGGTGGAAGTGGATCTTGATCTTTCCCTAATTTTGGAACCTCAACATTTTTGTTCTCCATATTTTAATAGGCACAACTAAAAGACACAGAGGTAGCTACAGCCGTGGACTACCGTACTGTGTCTGCTGCTAATATAGACTGGATGATAATGAGATGAAATCAATATATATATATATAATATCACTAGTACTGCAGCCGGACAGGTATATATATTTATTATGTCATGACTGATGACGGACCTGCTGGACACTGTCAGCTCAGCAGCACCGCAGACTGCTACAGTAAGCTACTATAGTAGTATGTATAAAGAAGAAAGAAAAAAAAAAAAAAACACGGTTAGGTGGTATACAATTATGGATGGACGAGCGACTGCCGACACAGAGGTAGCTACAGCCGTGGACTACCGTACTGTGTCTGCTGCTAATATAGACTGGATGATAATGAGATGAAATCAATATATATATATATATATAATATCACTAGTACTGCAGCCGGACAGGTATATATATTTATTATGTAATGACTGATGACGGACCTGCTGGACACTGTCAGCTCAGCAGCACCACAGACTGCTACAGTAAGCTACTATAGTAGTATGTATAAAGAAGAAAGAAAAAAAAAAACCACGGGTAGGTGGTATACAATTATGGATGGACGAGCGACTGCCGACACAGAGGTAGCTACAGCCGTGGACTACCGTACTGTGTCTGCTGCTAATATAGACTGGATGATAATGAGATGAAATCAATATATATATATATATAATATCACTAGTACTGCAGCCGGACAGGTATATATATTTATTATGTAATGACTGATGACGGACCTGCTGGACACTGTCAGCTCAGCAGCACCGCAGACTGCTACAGTAAGCTACTATAGTAGTATGTATAAAGAAGAAAGAAAAAAAAAAACCACGGTTAGGTGGTATACAATTATGGATGGACGAGCGACTGCCGACACAGAGGTAGCTACAGCCGTGGACTACCGTACTGTGTCTGCTGCTAATATAGACTGGATGATAATGAGATGAAATCAATATATATATATATATATATATAATATCACTAGTACTGCAGCCGGACAGGTATATATATTTATTATGTAATGACTGATGACGGACCTGCTGGACACTGTCAGCTCAGCAGCACCGCAGACTGCTACAGTAAGCTACTATAGTAGTATGTATAAAGAAGAAAGAAAAAAAAAAAAAAAACCACGGGTAGGTGGTATACAATATTATATATATATTATATACAATTATATATATATATATATATATATATTAAACTCACTGGTGGTGATTATTAAACTGGTGGTCAGGTCACTGGTCAGTGTCACACTATCAGCAACTTGCAAGTAGTACTCCTAAGCAGACAATCACAATATATATTATACTGGTGGTCAGTGTGGTCACAATGGCAGTGTAGCACTCTGGCAGCAAAAGTGTGCACTGTACGTTATATGTACTCCTGAGTCCTGCTCTCAGACTCTAACTGCTCCCCACTGTCAGTGTCTCCCCCACAAGTCAGATAATACAGTCACACTATCTATCACTTCAGCAAGTAACTACTAGTACTCCTCCTAATGCTCCCCAAAATTACTACTGTGTCTCTCTCTACTGTCTCACTCTCTTCTCTATAAACGGAGAGGACGCCAGCCACGTCCTCTCCCTATGAATCTCAATGCACGTGTGAAAATGGCGGCGACGCGCGGCTCCTTATATAGAATCCGAGTCTCGCGATAGAATCCGAGCCTCGCGAGAATCCGACAGCGGGATGATGACGTTCGGGCGCGCTCGGGTTAACCGAGCAAGGCGGGAAGATCCGAGTCGCTCGGCCCTGTGTGAAAAAAACTGAAGTTCGGGCGGGTTCGGATTCCGAGGAACCGAACCCGCTCATCCCTAGTTTCTACATCATCCATACTGGGTTATAATATATAAATATTGGGCCAGCTTCCACTACCTCTCCAACGACCTGTAAAACAGATAAGCTTGTTATTACTTTTTAAATTGTACGATTCCATTTTTATATGTATGTGTGTGATTAAAAATTGTGAAAAACTATATCACACTATCAGCTCCTTTTTCTTTCTGTTTTTTTCCATGAGAAAAAAACTTTCTTTTTAGAGGTACTGTACTTTGTCAAGGATTACCTCATAGGAGCAGCATTCTTAAAAGGAGTGAGTTATTACCTTCCTTTTTTATTTATTCTAAGCCACTCGGGTGTGATTCTGAGTATATTAGAAATCACATATAATATAGTGGTTTATTGAAACACTATAGGCACAGAGCACTTTATATAAAAAATATTTTATATATTGGCACAAATAAGTCACAAGTCACTTTATAATATTAAGAGCATTTTGCTGACACAAATCTTCCCTCTCTGCCTATGTAAATTGTGTCTTAACACCTCGCTGAGGGTGTTCATACATGGAGTAAGAGGACAAGGGAAGACGACCAATTAAAGACACCACCACAGGCACAACTTGATCATATTTCTGGTACGCATATATTATTTGTTATACACAGATGGAAGTTTCCACACCAAAGCACTGAAGGCGCAGAGACTTTATCCCTATTGAACATATATATATATATATTTTTTTTTTATGTATATATATATTATATATAATATTTAGATAAAAAATGTATATACATATTATACATACATATATATATATATATATATATATATATATGTAAAAGCAAGGATTAATACTGCGCCACGTGTGATATAAAACAGATATGTTGTATAAAAATGGCAATCCTATGTGACACTCCCCTGTGCTGCTACTGGGTCATCAGCTGGGTCCCTCAATACATACAGGGGTGGTAATTCCCTGAAAAGAATGTAGGAGAAAGGGGGGATGAGGGATATGTAGCGACCACGGTGTCAATAAAGTATAAATTGCCAATTACAATAACAGTAAAAACTATTTATTACCATAAAAATTAAACATAAAAGAGACACATATAAAAAAATGGGACAACAAAACATACACAGCTTAACTAAAAGCACTTAAATGACCCCTTGAAGAAGTCTTATGAGATGAAACGCGTTGGAAGACCTGTACCTACCTCATTCTAAGATAAGGAATATCTGTTTTACTTGTTCTTACTGTAGTTTTTATATGTTCATTTAAGTGCTTTTAGTTCAGCTGTGTATGTATTGTTGTCCCACTTTTTATATGTGTCTCTTTTATCTTTAATTTTAATGGTAATAAATAGTTTTTACTGTTATTGTAATTGGCAAATTATACTTTATTGACACCGTGGTCGCTACATATCCCTCATCCCCCCTTTCTCATATATATATATATATATATATATATGTACCAAGAGAATGAGCCGCACTCACAGACTTGTAGATAGAATAAGACTCCGGCGTGAGACAAACAAGTCAAATAGCCTGGATATGGTTCCAACGTTTCATGTATATTTATGACATTTTTTCAAGGATAAAACAACATTCACATGTAACAAACTTTTATAGACACTCACCCAGGTTCGTGCGCTCGTTACCGTCCCGCTCCGTGCTGAGGCGCGATGACGTCACTCACATGCGACTAGCGCTGACGCACCGGCTCATGGCAACAAGGACGTGACGCTACAGTGCTCCCATCACCATGGAAACAAAAAGCAAAAAACAAAAACACAGGACTGTCCATCCGCTGCAGAGAAAAGTATACATAGGTCAATGTAATCTGAATAATGCATAAAGATGCTTCTATAATGACCCTAAATAAACAAAAATACATGCTTCAGACAAAACAATGAATGGAACATTGATCATTTAACCCTAAAGGATGCAGGGTCTGTAATTTATGAATCCACATCGCCTCCTTCTGAAGCAACAGACGTCCCCTATCACCCCCTCTGTTGCTAAGGGGTACATGATCTATCATTTTGTATCTCAAGCTCGCCAAGTTATGTCTAAAGTTCTTAAAATGTCTAGCGACCGGTTGATCTTGATCTGTCCCCTCTAGAGCATGTCTGATGGCCGTTCTATGCATAGCCATACGCTCCTTGAACTGTCTAATAGTTTTTCCAACGTAGAGTAAGCCGCACGGACATTTGATGTAATACACAACGTACTTTGATGAGCATGTCAGTGAATATCTAATTCGGAAAGTTTTGCCTGACCTAGGATGTAGCTGGGTGCTACGCAAGAACCCATCGCACAGCCGAGTCTTTGAATGTAGGATTTACCATCGTACTGAAAATAGTTCCTAGTCAATGTCAGTTCAAGGAGAGTCATAAAGAAATCTAAATCCGGACCTTGATATGACAAATTGTTGGTGAGAAGCCTCCTGGTGGCAGCCAACCCTCTATTGTGCGGAATGCTTGTATAGAGGCTGACCACATCTATGGTGGCCATCCACCAATGAGATTCAACACGAGGGATATTTAGTAATTTTAATAGAAAAGTTGTTGTGTCTTTAAGAAATGTTCTTTCATTCTGTATGACCGGTTGTAGGTAAAAGTCAAGAAATTTTGAAATTCCATAGAACAAGGAATCTCGGGCGGAAATGATCGGCCGTCCCAGAGGATTACTGGCATCCTTATGTAGTTTGGGTATGGTATAGATCAAAGGGATCCTAGGGTGTTCCACAGTAAGGGAGTCACATATCCTTTGTGTAATGATGTTGTTAGTGACTGTCAAAGAGAGGAGGGTGTCAAGTTCCTTCTAGAAGATATAGGTGGGGTCATCGTCCAGTCTGCTGTAGACATTTGGGTCATTCAGCTGCCTCTCGATTTCAGATTTGTATTGTGTAAGATCCTGGATGATGATGCCCCCGCCCTTGTCGGCGGGGCGGATGGTAATATCAGTGTAGTCGCTCAGATTATTGAGGGCAATTTTCTCCCCCTTGGTGAGATTCCCATGTACAGGGTGCTTCACATCAACACACTTTTCTAAGGACTTCCCAAGATGTGAAGTAAAACATCTGATGGCCGAGTTATTGGATATTGGATCAAAAGTTGAAGGTTTCTTTATACCTTGTTTCTGAATGTAGGGCGGCTGAGTGACTCCAAAAAATTCTTTAAGTCTAAGCTGTCTGTTGAGACAGTAAAGGTCCACTTTATTCTTGAATTCATTCGGGCTATTAGTGGGCACAAAAGATAAACCTTTCTTAAGCACCGACAATTCGTCTGGGGTAAGCTCTTTAGAAGATAGGTTGAACAATACATTTTCTTCTTGTATTTGTGCTTTCCTTTGCCTTGCCCACTCGCCTCCGCGTCTGGTCCGAGATCTTCCACCGAGCTTGCCTTGGCTCGGGTAGTCACCCCTAAAGGGAGTTTTTTCATCTGGGATTTAGAACGTGCCACTGTTGCCTCTCCTTCACTGGTTGAGGTGGCTCCACCATGGGAAACATCCGTATCCGATCGGTATGGTTTCCTATACCTATTCGGATGTCTCTTCTTTTGTGGGTAATGCGGTTTTTGATTAACCCATCCATATACTCGATGTTCCTCATAGTCTTTATCTACTGTAATCCGTTTCTTTTTCTTAAACGCAACTAGGTCTGCTTTATACTTGGTGATCTGTTCAGACAACACCTCCATCCATTTATTGTCCGTATCTTGTTGAAGCTTCTCAAGATGAATATTTTCAAAAGCCTGTCTCTTAGCTTGATAGTTCTTCAGCTCCCTCCCAGCTTCCTCTCTGACCAGAAGGATAAGGTAGTAGGAGCATTTATTTAATATTGCCGCCCACCGACGGCAAAAATCAACATTGAAGCGTCCAATGGTGGGGATGTTCCTGATGCGGAAGCCTCTAGGGATTCTCTTGTCCCTATAATAGTCGGATAGACTGACTCCATGAAGATAGTAATCAATCTCCTTCTGATGCAAATGCAATAATTGAAGATACAGTTGCTGTGTGGATTCCAGATTGCCCCCTGCTTTAACCATGTTGTCCTTAAAAAGGATGGCATCAGCCTCTGGTTCTGAGAAACTCAAAACTGCATCAGGCATTAGGGTTACTTTGGAAAATCCTTCCACATTTGAATCTGCAGTTTGGAGAGACATCCTGTATATAGTTTAAAAACAATGCGGTTGCTAGGTCCGGCAACACACACACACACCTTGAGAGTATCCGCAAATCGTACAGAATGGGTGCCTTGACCAGAAAACGACGTTCTGATGTGTATAGCCCAGGAAGATGTCCGGCACTCCAACAACTCTAACACCTGCTGCGGTGCCCGCTCTGTGTAATTAACATGTACCAAGAGAATGAGCCGCACTCACAGACTTGTAGATAGAATAAGACTCCGGCGTGAGACAAACAAGTCAAATAGCCTGGATATGGTTCCAACGTTTCATGTCTATTTATGACATTTTTGCAAGGATAAAACAACATTCACATGTAACAAACTTTTATAGACACTCACCCAGGTTCGTGCGCTCGTTACCGTCCCGCTCCGTGCTGAGGCGCGATGACGTCACTCACATGCGACTAGCGCTGACGCACAGGCTCATGGCAAAAAGATTGTGACGCTACAGTGCTCCCATCACCATGGAAACAAAAAACAAAAACACAGGACTGTCCATCCGCTGCAGAGAAAAGTATACATAGGTCAATGTAATCTGAATAATGCATAAAGATGCTTCTATAATGACCCTAAATAAACAAAAATACATGCTTCAGACAAAACAATGAAAGGAACATTGATCATTTAACCCTAAAGGATGCAGGGTCTGTAATTTATGAATCCACATCGCCTCCTTCTGAAGCAACAGACGTCCCCTATCACCCCCTCTGTTGCTAAGGGGTACATGATCTATCATTTTGTATCTCAAGCTCGCCAAGTTATGTCTAAAGTTCTTAAAATGTCTAGCGACCGGTTGATCTTGATCTGTCCCCTCTAGAGCATGTCTGATGGCCGTTCTATGCATAGCCATACGCTCCTTGAACTGTCTAATAGTTTTTCCAACGTAGAGTAACCCGCACGGACATTTGATGTAATACACAACGTACTTTGATGAGCAGGTCAGTGAATATCTAATTCGGAAAGTTTTGCCTGACCTAGGATGTAAAAACGTATCGCCGGTGTCGAGATAACTGCATGTAGTGCACCCAAGGCAGCGATAATTGACAGGTTTTCTAGATAGAAAATGTCCCGGAGCTGCAGCTTTTAATTTGGAAACATCATTGTGTACTACATAATTCTTTATGTTCTATCCTCGACGCTGTCCAATCATCAGACGTTTATTATAGAGAGCTGGTAAATCCTGTTCTGAGTTCACCAGAGGCCACAACTTCTTTGCAGCCGAATTGATGTCTCTGCTGGCCGTGGAAAAATCTGTGACCCAAATAATTGAGTCAGAATGATTAGAGGGGGTTTTCACTTCCAATGATTTTTCCCTAGACATGGACAAGACTTGCAACATGGTTTTCTTTAGGGATATAGGGTTGTACCCTCTTGCACTGAATTTGTTCATCATCAGATTAAGTGGTACTTTGAGATCTTGAGGATCACTACAAATTCTAAGAGCTCGCATAAATTGCGAGAGAGGTAGTCCTTGTTTTAAAGACCTGGGATGATATCTTTCAGCTCTCAGAAGGGTATTGCAGTCTGTTGGCTTGTGGTAGACGGTTGTATCAAAACGTCCGTTCTGTATCGTGATAGAGACGTCCAAAAAATTGATGGTACAGTTGCTGATCGTGTAGGTAAATTTAATGCTATCATCAGCTTGATTGATGAATTGCATCATCGAGGAGAACTGATCCTTACTCCCTGTCCATAAGACGAAAATATCGTCTATGTACCTATAGAAGCTGTGGATGGGTAGTCCAAAATTTGGGTCAGAGAAGAATAAATCTTGCTCCAAAGCAAACATAAACGCATTAGCGTAGCTGGGTGCTACGCAAGAACTCATCGTACAGCCGAGTCTTTGAATGTAGAATTTACCATCGTACTGAAAATAGTTCCTAGTCAATATCAGTTCAAGGAGAGTCATAAAGAAATCTAAATCCGGACTTTGATATGACAAATTGTTGGTGAGAAGCCTCCTGGTGGCAGCCAACCCTCTATTGTGCGGAATGCTTGTATAGAGGCTGACCACGTCTATGGTGGCCATCCACCAATGAGATTCAACACGAGGGATATTTAGTAATTTTAATAGAAAAGCTGTTGTGTCTTTAAGAAATGTTCTTTCATTCTGTATGACCGGTTGTAGGTAAAAGTCAAGAAATTTTGAAATTCCATAGAACAAGGAATCTCGGGCGGAAATGATCGGCCGTCCCGGAGGATTACTGGCATCCTTATGTAGTTTGGGTATGGTATAGATCAAAGGGATCCTAGGGTGTTCCACAGTAAGGGAGTCACATATCTTTTGTGTAATGATGTTGTTAGTGACTGCCAAAGAGAGGAGGGTGTCAAGTTCCTTCTTAAAGATATAGGTGGGGTCATCGTCCAGTCTGCTGTAGACATTTGGGTCATTCAGCTGCCTCTCGATTTCAGATTTGTATTGTGTAAGATCCTGGATGATGATGCCCCCGCCCTTGTCGGCGGGGCGGATGGTGATATCTGTGTAGGCGCTCAGATTATTGAGGGCAATTTTCTCCCCCTTGGTGAGATTTCCACGTACAGGGTGCTTCACATCAACACACTTTTCTAAGGACTTCCCAAGATGTAAAGTAAAACATCTGATGGCCGAGTTATTGGATATTGGATCAAAAGTTGAAGGTTTCTTTATACCTTGTTTCTGAATGTAGGGCGGCTGAGTGACTCCAAAAAATTCTTTAAGTCTAAGCTGTCTGTTGAGATAGTAAAGGTCCACTTTATTCTTGAATTCATTCGGGCTATTAGTGGGCACAAAAGATAAACCTTTCTTAAGCACCGACAATTCGTCTGGGGTAAGCTCTTTAGAAGATAGGTTGAACACTACGTTTTCTTCTTGTATTTGCACTTTCCTTTGCCTTGCCCACTCGCCTCCGCGTCTGGTCCGAGATCTTCCACCGAGCTTGCCTTGGCTCGGGTAGTCACCCCTAAAGGGAGTTTTTTCATCTGGGATTTAGAACGTGCCCCTGTTGCCTCTCCTTCACTGGTTGAGGTGGCTCCACCACTGGAAACATCCGTATCCGATCGGTCTGGTTTCCTATACCTATTCGGATGTCTCTTCTTTTGTGGGTAATGCGGTTTTTGATTAACCCATCCATATACTCGATGTTCCTCATAGTCTTTATCTACTGTAATCCGATTCTTTTTCTTAAACGCAACTAGGTCTGCTTTATACTTGGTGATCTGTTCAGACAACACCTCCATCCATTTATTGTCGGTATCTTGTTAAAGCTTCTCAAGATGAATATTTTCAAAAGCCTGTCTCTTAGCTTGATAGTTCTTTAGCTCCCTCCCAGCTTCCTCTACGACCAGAAGGATAAGGTAGTAGGAGCATTTATTTAATATTGCCGCCCACCGACGGCAAAAATCAACATTGAAGCGTCCAATGGTGGGGATGTTCCTGATGCGGAAGCCTCTAGGGATTCTCTTGTCCCTATAATAGTTGGATAGACTGACTCCATGAAGATAGTAATCAATCTCCTTCTGATGCAAATGCAATAATTGAAGATACAGTTGCTGTGTGGATTCCAGATTGCCCCCTGCTTTAACCATGTTGTCCTTAAAAAGGATGGCATCAGCCTCTGGTTCTGAGAAACTCAAAACTGCATCAGGCATTAGGGTTACTTTGGAAAATCCTTCCACATTTGAATCTGCAGTTTGGAGAGACATCCTGTATATAGTTTAAAAACAATGCGGTTGCTAGGTCCGGCAACACACACATACACCTTGAGAGTATCCGCAAATCGTACAGAACGGGTGCCTTGACCAGAAAACGACGTTCTGATGTGTATAGCCCAGGAAGATGTCCGGCACTCCAACAACTCTAACACCTGCTGCAGTGCCCGCTCTGTGTAATTAACATGTACCAAGAGAATTGCATCATCAGTTCTCCTCGATGATGCAATTCATCAATCAAGCTGATGACAACATTAAATTTACCTACACGATCAGCAACTGTACCATCAATTTTTTGGACGTCTCTATCACGATACAGGACGGACGTTTTGATACAACCGTCTACCACAATGGTTGTAGACAGACTGCAAAACTGTATGTTTTTACATCCTAGGTCAGGCAAAACTTTCCGAATTAGATATTCACTGACCTGCTCATCAAAGTACGTTGTGTATTACATCAAATGTCCGTGCGGGTTACTTTACGTTGGAAAAACTATTAGACATTTCAAGGAGCGTATGGCTATGCATAGAACGGCCATCAGACATGCTCTAGAGGGGACAGATCAAGATCAACCGGTCGCTAGACATTTTAAGAACTTTAGACATAACTTGGCGAGCTTGAGATACAAAATGATAGATCATGTACCCCTTAGCAACAGAGGGGGTGATAGGGGACGTCTGTTGCTTCAGAAGGAGGCGATGTGGATTCATAAATTACAGACCCTGCATCCTTTAGGGTTAAATGATCAATGTTCCTTTAATTGTTTTGTCTGAAGCATGTATTTTTGTTTATTTAGGGTCATTATAGAAGCATCTTTATGCATTATTCAGATTACATTGACCTATGTATACTTTTCTCTGCAGCGGATCGACAGTCCTGTGTTTTTTGTTTTTTTTGTTTCCATGGTGATGGGAGCACTGTAGCGTCACAATCTTGTTGCCATTAGCCGGTGCGTCAGCGCTAGTCGCATGTGAGTGACGTCATTTCGCCTCAGCACGGAGCGGGACGGTAACGAGCGCACGAACCTGGGTGAGTGTCTATAAAAGTTTGTTACATGTGAATGTTGTTTTAACCTTGCAAAAATGTCATAAATAGACATGAAACGTTGGAACCATATCCAGGCTATTTGACTTGTTTGTCTCACGCCGGAGTCTTATTCTATCTACAAGTCTGTGAGTGCGGCTCATTCTCTTGGTACATGTTAATTACACAGAGCGGGCACCGCAGCAGGTGTTAGAGTTGTTGGAGTGCCGGACATCTTCCTGGGCTATACACATCAGAACGTCGTTTTCTGGTCAAGGCACCCGTTCTGTACGATTTGTGGATACTCTCAAGGTGTTTGTGTGTGTTGCCGGACCTAGCAACCGCATTGTTTTTAAACTATATACAGGATGTCTCTCCAAACTGCAGATTCAAATGTGGAAGGATTTTCCAAAGTAACCCTAATGCCTGATGCAGTTTTCAGTTTCTCAGAACCAGAGGCTGATGCCATCCTTTTTAGGGACAACATGGTTAAAGCAGGGGGCGATCTGGAATCCACACAGCAACTGTATCTTCAATTATTGCATTTGCATCAGAAGGAGATTGATTACTATCTTCATGGAGTCAGTCTATCCGACTATTATAGGGACAAGAGAATCCCTAGAGGCTTCCGCATCAGGAACATCCCCACCATTGGACGCTTCAATGTTGATTTTTGCCGTCGGTGGGCGGCAATATTAAATAAATGCTCCTACTACCTTATCCTTCTGGTCGTAGAGGATGCTGGGAGGGAGCTGAAGAACTATCAAGCTAAGAGACAGGCTTTTGAAAATATTCATCTTGAGAAGCTTTAACAAGATACCGACAATAAATGGATGGAGGTGTTGTCTGAATAGATCACCAAGTATAAAGCAGACCTAGTTGCGTTTAAGAAAAAGAAACGGATTACAGTAGATAAAGACTATGAGGAACATCGAGTATATGGATGGGTTAATCAAAAACCGCATTACCCACAAAAGAAGAGACATCCGAATAGGTATAGGAAACCAGACCGATCGGATACGGATGTTTCCAGTGGTGGAGCCACCTCAACCAGTGAAGGAGAGGCAACAGGGGCACGTTCTAAATCCCAGATGAAAAAACTCCCTTTAGGGGTGACTACCCGAGCCAAGGCAAGCTCAGTGGAAGATCTCGGACCAGACGCGGAGGCGAGTGGGCAAGGCAAAGGAAAGCGCAAATACAAGAAGAAAATGTAGTGTTCAACCTATCTTCTAAAGAGCTTACCCCAGACGAATTGTCGGTGCTTAAGAAAGGTTTATCTTTTGTGCCCACTAATAGCCCGAATGAATTCAAGAATAAAGTGGACCTTTACTGTCTCAACAGACAGCTTAGACTTAAAGAATTTTTTGGAGTCACTCAGCCGCCCTACATTCAGAAACAAGGTATAAAGAAACCTTCAACTTTTGATCCAATATCCAATAACTCGGCCATCAGATGTTTTACTTCACATCTTGGGAAGTCCTTAGAAAAGTGTGTTGATGTGAAGCACCCTGTACGTGGGAATCTCACCAAGGGGGAGAAAATTGCCCTCAATAATCTGAGCGCCTACACAGATATCACCATCCGCCCCGTCGACAAGGGCGGGGGCATCATCATCCAGGATCTTACACAATACAAATCTGAAATCGAGAGGCAGCTGAATGACCCAAATGTCTACAGCAGACTGGACGATGACCCCACCTATATCTTCAAGAAGGAACTTGACACCCTCCTCTCTTTGGCAGTCACTAACAACATCATTACACAAAAGATATGTGACTCCCTTACTGTGGAACACCCTAGGATCCCTTTGATCTATACCATACCCAAACTACATAAGGATGCCAGTAATCCTCCGGGACGGCCGATCATTTCCGCCCGAGATTCCTTGTTCTATGGAATTTCAAAATTTCTTGACTTTTACCTACAACCAGTCATACAGAATGAAAGAACATTTCTTAAAGACACAACAGCTTTTCTATTAAAATTACTAAATATCCTTCGTGTTGAATCTCATTGGTGGATGGCCACCATAGACGTGGTCAGCCTCTATACAAGCATTCCGCACAATAGAGGGTTTGCTGCCACCAGGAGGCTTCTCACCAACAATTTGTCATATCAAGGTCCGGATTTAGATTTCTTTATGACTCTCCTTGAACTGACATTGACTAGGAACTATTTTCAGTACGATGGTAAATTCTACATTCAAAGACTCGGCATTGCGATGGGTTCTTGCGTAGCACCCAGCTATGCTAATGCGTTTATGTTTGCTTTGGAGCAAGATTTATTCTTCTCTGACCCAAATTTTGGACTACCCATCCACAGCTGCTATAGGTACATTGACGATATTTTCGTCTTATGGACAGGGAGTAAGGATCAGTTCTCCTCGATGATGCAATTCATCAATCAAGCTGATGACAGCATTAAATTTACCTACACGATCAGCAACTGTACCATCAATTTTTTGGACGTCTCTATCACGATACAGGACGGACGTTTTGATACAACCATCTACCACAAGCCAACAGACCGCAATACCCTTCTGAGAGCTGAAAGCCATCATCCCAGGTCTTTAAAACAAGGACTACCTCTCTCGCAATTTATGCGAGCTCTTAGAATTTGTAGTGATCCTCAAGATCTCAAAGTACAACTTAATCTGATGATGAACAAATTCATTGCAAGAGGGTACAACCCTATATCCCTAAAGAAAACCATGTTGCAAGTCTTGTCCATGTCTAGGGAAAAATCGTTGGAAGTGAAAACCCCCTTTAATCATTCTGACTCAATTATTTGGGTCACAGATTTTTCCACGGCCAGCAGAGACATCAATTCGGCTGCAAAGAAGTTGTGGCCTCTGGTGAACTCAGAACAGGATTTACCAGCTCTCTATAATAAACGTCTGATGATTGGACAGCATCGAGGAAAGAACATAAAGAATTATGTAGTACACAATGATGTTTTCAAATTGAAAGCTGCAGCTCCGGGACATTTTCTATCAAGAAAACATGGCAATTATCGCTGCCTTGGGTGCACTACATGCAGTTATCTCGACACCGGCGATATGTTTTTACATCCTAGGTCAGGCAAAACTTTCCGAATTAGATATTCACTGACCTGCTCATCAAAGTACGTTGTGTATTACATCAAATGTCCGTGCGGGTTACTTTACGTTGGAAAAACTATTAGACAGTTCAAGGAGCGTATGGCTATGCATAGAACGGCCATCAGACATGCTCTAGAGGGGACAGATCAAGATCAACCGGTCGCTAGACATTTTAAGAACTTTAGACATAACTTGGTGAGCTTGAGATACAAAATGATAGATCATGTACCCCTTAGCAACAGAGGGGGTGATAGGGGACGTCTGTTGCTTCAGAAGGAGGCGATGTGGATTCATAAATTACAGACCCTGCATCCTTTAGGGTTAAATGATCAATGTTCCTTTAATTGTTTTGTCTGAAGCATGTATTTTTGTTTATTTAGGGTCATTATAGAAGCATCTTTATGCATTATTCAGATTACATTGACCTATGTATACTTTTCTCTGCAGCGGATGGACAGTCCTGTGTTTTTTGATTTTTTTGTTTCCATGGTGATGGGAGCACTGTAGCGTCACAATCTTGTTGCCATTAGCCGGTGCGTCAGCGCTAGTCGCATGTGAGTGACGTCATTTCGCCTCAGCACGGAGCGGGACGGTAACGAGCGCACGAACCTGGGTGAGTGTCTATAAAAGTTTGTTACATGTGAATGTTGTTTTAACCTTGCAAAAATGTCATAAATAGACATGAAACGTTGGAACCATATCCAGGCTATTTGACTTGTTTGTCTCACGCCGGAGTCTTATTCTATCTACAAGTCTGTGAGTGCGGCTCATTCTCTTGGTACATGTTAATTACACAGAGCGGGCACCGCAGCAGGTGTTAGAGTTGTTGGAGTGCCGAACATCTTCCTGGGCTATACACATCAGAACGTCGTTTTCTGGTCAAGGCACCCGTTCTCTACGATTTGCGGATACTCTCAAGGTGTTTGTGTGTGTTACCGGACCTATCAACCGCATTGTTTTAAAACTATATACAGGATGTCTCTCCAAACTGCAGATTCAAATGTGGAAGGATTTTCCAAAGTAACCCTAATGCCTGATGCAGTTTTGAGTTTCTCATAACCAGAGGCTGATGCCATCCTTTTTAAGGACAACATGGTTAAAGCAGGGGGCGATCTGGAATCCACACAGCAACTGTATCTTCAATTATTGCATTTGCATCAGAAGGAGATTGATTACTATCTTCATGGAGTCAGTCTATCCGACTATTATAGGGACAAGAGAATCCCTAGAGGCTTCCGCATCAGGAACATCCCCACCATTGGACGCTTCAATGTTGATTTTTGCCGTCGGTGGGCGGCAATATTAAATAAATGCTCCTACTACCTTATCCTTCTGGTCGTAGAGGAAGCTGGGAGGGAGCTGAAGAACTATCAAGCTAAGAGACAGGCTTTTGAAAATATTCATCTTGAGAAGCTTCAACAAGATACCGACAATAAATGGATGGAGGTGTTGTCTGAACAGATCACCAAGTATAAAGCAGACCTAGTTGCGTTTAAGAAAAAGAAACGGATTACAGTAGATAAAGACTATGAGGAACATCGAGTACATGGATGGGTTAATCAAAAACCGCATTACCCACAAAAGAAGAGACATCCGAATAGGTATAGGAAACCAGACCGATCGGATACGGATGTTTCCAGTGGTGGAGCCACCTCAACCAGTGAAGGAGAGGCAACAGGGGCACGTTCTAAATCCCAGATGAAAAAACTCCCTTTAGGGGTGACTACCCGAGCCAAGGCAAGCTCGGTGGAAGATCTCGGACCAGACGCAGAGGCGAGTGGGCAAGGCAAAGGAAAGCGCAAATACAAGAAGAAAATGTAGTGTTCAACCTATCTTCTAAAGAGCTTACCCCAGACGAATTGTCGGTGCTTAAGAAAGGTTTATCTTTTGTGCCCACTAATAGCCCGAATGAATTCAAGAATAAAGTGGACCTTTACTGTCTCAACAGACAGCTTAGACTTAAAGAATTTTTTGGAGTCACTCAGCCGCCCTACATTCAGAAACAAGGTATAAAGAAACCTTCAACTTTTGATCCAATATCCAATAACTCGGCCATCAGATGTTTTACTTCACATCTTGGGAAGTCCTTAGAAAAGTGTGTTGATGTGAAGCACCCTGTACGTGGGAATCTCACCAAGGGGGAGAAAATTGCCCTCAATAATCTGAGCGCCTACACAGATATCACCATCCGCCCCGCCGACAAGGGCGGGGGCATCATCTTCCAGGATCTTACACAATACAAATCTGAAATCGAGAGGCAGCTGAATGACCCAAATGTCTACAGCAGACTGGACGATGACCCCACCTATATCTTCAAGAAGGAACTTGACACCCTCCTCTCTTTGGCAGTCACTAACAACATCATTACACAAAAGATATGTGACTCCCTTACTGTGGAACACCCTAGGATCCCTATGATCTATACCATACCCAAACTACATAAGGATGCCAGTAATCCTCCGGGACGGCCGATCATTTCCGCCCGAGATTCCTTGTTCTATGGAATTTCAAAATATCTTGACTTTTACCTACAACCAGTCATACAGAATGAAAGAACATTTCTTAAAGACACAACAGCTTTTCTATTAAAATTACTAAATATCCCTCGTGTTGAATCTCATTGGTGGATGGCCACCATAGACGTGGTCAGCCTCTATACAAGCATTCCGCACAATAGAGGGTTGGCTGCCACCAGGAGGCTTCTCACCAACAATTTGTCATATCAAGGTCCGGATTTAGATTTCTTTATGACTCTCCTTGAACTGACATTGACTAGGAACTATTTTCAGTACGATGGTAAATTCTACATTCAAAGACTCGGCTGTGCGATGGGTTCTTGCGTAGCACCCAGCTATGCTAATGCGTTTATGTTTGCTTTGGAGCAAGATTTATTCTTCTCTGACCCAAATTTTGGACTACCCATCCACAGCTGCTATAGGTACATAGACAATATTTTCGTCTTATGGACAGGGAGTAAGGATCAGTTCTCCTCGATGATGCAATTCATCAATCAAGCTGATGACAGCATTAAATTTACCTACACGATCAGCAACTGTACCATCAATTTTTTGGACGTCTCTATCACGATACAGGATGGACGTTTTGATACAACCATCTACCACAAGCCAACAGACCGCAATACCCTTCTGAGAGCTGAAAGCCATCATCCCAGGTCTTTAAAACAAGGACTACCTCTCTCGTAATTTATGCGAGCTCTTAGAATTTGTAGTGATCCTCAAAATCTCAAAGTACAACTTAATCTGATGATGAACAAATTCATTGCAAGAGGGTACAACCCTATATCCCTAAAGTAAACCATGTTGCAAGTCTTGTCCATGTGTAGGGAAAAATCGTTGGAAGTGAAAACCCCCTCTAATCATTCTGACTCAATTATTTGGGTCATAGATATTTCCACGGCCAGCAGAGACATCAATTCGGCTGCAAAGAAGTTGTGGCCTCTGGTGAACTCAGAACAGGATTTACCAGCTCTCTATAATAAACGTCTGATGATTGGACAGCGTCGAGAAAAGAACATAAAGAATTATGTAGTACACAATGATGTTTCCAAATTGAAAGCTGCAGCTCCGGGACATTTTCTATCAAGAAAACCTCTCAATTATCGCTGCCTTGGGTGCACTACATTGCAGTTATTTCGACACCGGCGATACGTTTTTACATCCTAGGTCAGGCAAAACTTTCCGAATTAGATATTCACTGACCTGCTCATCAAAGTACGTTGTGTATTACATCAAATGTCCGTGCGGGTTACTTTACGTTGGAAAAACTATTAGACAGTTCAAGGAGCGTATAGCTATGCATAGAACGGCCATCAGACATGCTCTAGAGGGGACAGATCAAGATCAACCGGTCGCTAGACATTTTAAGAACTTTAGACATAACTTGATGAGCTTGAGATACAAAATGATAGATCATGTACCCCTTAGCAACAGAGGGGGTGATAGGGGACGTCTGTTGCTTCAGAAGGAGGCGATGTGGATTCATAAATTACAGACCCTGCATCCTTTAGGGTTAAATTATCAATGTTCCTTTAATTGTTTTGTCTGAAGCATGTATTTTTGTTTATTTAGGGTCATTATAGAAGCATCTTTATGCATTATTCAGATTACATTGACCTATGTATACTTTTCTCTGCAGCGGATTGACAGTCCTGTGTTTTTGTTTTTTGTTTTTTGTTTCCATGGTGATGGGAGCACTGTAGTGTCACGTCCTTGTTGCCATGAGCCGGTGCGTCAGCGCTAGTCGCATGTGAGTGACGTCATCGCGCCTCAGCACGGAGCGGGACGGTAACGAGCGCACGAACCTGGGTGAGTGTCTATAAAAGTTTGTGACATGTAAATATTGTTTTATCCTTGAAAAAATGTCATAAATAGACATGAAACGTTGGAACCATATCCAGGCTATTTGACTTGTTTGTCTCACGCCGGAGTCTTATTCTATCTACAAGTCTGTGAGTGCGGCTCATTCTCTTGGTACATGTTAATTATACAGAGCGGGCACCACAGCAGGTGTTAGAGTTGTTGGAGTGCCGGACATCTTCCTGGGCTATATATATATATATAAAATATATAACAAGAAGTAAAATAGCCGGCACTCTCAGTATAATCAACCACCGGGGTGCCTTCCAATGCAAGAAATAACGTAAATGTAGTCCCCTGGGTGTAGCTATGTACACTCAACCACCCTCCAGGGACCAGGCGGCACTCCACGGATTTTTGGAAAATAGCTTTTATAAATTAAGTCAAAAGTTCAATACATAGTGCAAAAAACAAACCGACGTTTCAACGCCTCACAGGCGTTTTTTTCAAGGTGCACAGTGCTAAAAGGATAAAGACAAACAAACCAAAGAGCAGAAACCACAAGTGTACTCACCTAAATAGGCACCTCGTGTACGGTCTCACCTCTTCCCGCTTCCGGACGCCAGTGGCGAGTCACATACGCGCTCCGGGGCTGAGTCAGCGGCGCCCGTCAATGATGTCATACCGTTGCCAAGCAACCAGACGCGATGCGTACTCAAGCAGCAGCTCCAGGAAGCTAAACAGAGAAGGGGGACAATTACATTAGATAGAAAGTGCATAAGTGCTTCAAACCAAAACAGATAAAAAAGATTAAAATCAGGAGACACAGGAGAATGAATAGTTAAGGCATGCAGCAATGGAGGTAAACACCATAAGAATCAATTAAAGACTATAAAGAGTTATTATCCTTATCACCACAGAATAGGAACGAACACTATCGCCCTTCAGGATACGCACAAACACCAAGGATAGAATGCTCACAGTGCATACTGTAGATGGAAAAATCACAGTGCATATTATAGATGAAAAAATCGCATCCAATTGAAGATAACAAAAACCTAGTGAAAGGTATACACAAAATAAAAGTTCATAAAAAAACATTCCATGGCATTTGCTCATTAAGACCGTGTGGGGTGAGCAAATTCAAGATGAAGAGCCATCTGGCTTCTTTTTGTGCCAGTACTTTTGCTCTATCGCCCCCACGTGTCAATATCGGTACATGGTCCAGAATTTTATATTTCAAATCAGATAGTTTGTGGTTCGCCATTTTGAAATGGCGAGCGACAGGTTGGTCGCTTTTCTTCCCCTCAAGAGCCCCCCTGATCGCAGAGCGATGTAGGGCCATACGCTCCCTAAATGTCCTTATAGTCTGGCCTACATAAACAAGTCCACATGGACAAAAAATGACGTAAATTACAAACTGAGTTGTACAGGTCACGTAATGTTGAATCCGATGAGATCTCAGGGTAATAGGGTGTACAAAAATGGGCCCTGATTCCATGTAGCAACATGTCTCACACGATAGGCATTTAAAACACCCTTTGGTATTAATGGACGTTCGTTTAGGGGTCACATCGGTCTTTACCAGCAAATCCCGGAGGTTTTTTCCCCTTTTATAGCTTGGCATGATAGTCTTATTCTTAAAGCATGGTAAATCCCTATCAGAGGTGACAATAGGCCATAAAGCCTTAGTTGCTCTGGGGAGAACCCCGCTAGCAGTGGTGTATTCAGTCACGAACTGAATCTTATTGGACATTTGTTTGATACATGGATTAAGAAGCTGGTCCCTAGGGATCCCCATCACCTCATTTTTGAGCCTAGTCAGATTCTTTCTATCATATCCTCGTACCAGGAATTTCTGTACTACCTCATCTAAGGCCGACTCCAATTTAGATCTATCATTGGTAATACGTGCTGCTCTTATAAGTTGTGATTTAGGGAGGCCCCTTTTTAAAGAGGGTGGATGAAAGCTATTGTGTATTAACAGAGTATTTCGGTCTGTTGGTTTATAGAACACTCCCGTAGTGATACCATTGTGTCCATTCTCAATCACCACATCCAAGTAATTGATGCTCTTGGAACTAAAACAAGCTGTTAATTTAACTGGTGTATCACTCTCGTTAATGGACTCAATTAAAGACTCTAGTGTAGCTTGCGTACCTCCCCAAAACAGGATCAAGTCATCGATATAGCGTCGATATAGAATAATATTAGACGTTATCACAGGGGAAGAAAAAAAGAAAACGTGTTCTTGTGAAAACATATATACATTGGCGTACATGGGGGCCACCGGTGACCCCATCGCACACCCACTGAGCTGTAAATAATAATCACCATTGTGAATAAAATAATTGTGAGTCAAAATAAATTCCAAAAGTTGTATAAACAGCGGAATATCCATTTGATCAAAGTGATTAGTATGAAGAAATTCCTTAACTGCCCTTAACCCCGCTTCATGTGGAATAATAGTGTAAAGACTTTTTACGTCCATAGTGCACATAATCATATCTGCTGGTACATGTGTCAACCCATCCAATAAATTAAGTAAATGTGTGGTGTCTTTTAAAAAAGTGCCCTGTGACATAACCAATGGTTGCAATAATCTATCCAGATATTGTGAAACTGGTTGAGTTAATGATCCTCTGGCCGAAATAATCGGCCTGCCTGGGGGGGATACGGAATCCTTGTGCACTTTTGGCAATGTATATAACACAGGGGTAACCGGAGCCGCCTGTGTTAGTGCTGTTCTCAAATGTGTATCAATGAAACCATTCTTTTCAGCTGTCATCAAGATGGTATCCAGTTGTTTCTTATACCGGTCAGTGGGATTATTATGCAATTTTTTATACGTCGCAGCATCTGATAGCTGTTTATCAATTTCAGCGATATATTCAGACTTATTCTGGACCACAATAGCTCCGCCCTTGTCCGCCGGGCGGATAGTGATATCAGAATAGGATTGTAGGTCCCTAATGGCTTGAATTTCCTGCTCAGTAATATTCTTGAAATTTTTGGTTGTGCTGCAGCATATTTCGTCACAGATTCATCAAGAAGTCTTGAAAAAGTTTTTAATGCCGGATTAGTGGAGATGGGGTCAAATTTTGATTTTTTTTCTTTACTGGACCAAGCCCAGTGGTAGATGTTTCGGGTTTATGTTGGAAATATTCTTTTAATCGAAGATTCCTCACGAATCTATATTCATCCACCTGCCACTTGAATTGATCATGTTGGTTGGTGGGAATAAAAGACAGACCCTTGTTTAGAACTTGTACCTCAGTCTCAGACAATGTCCGGTCAGACAAATTGAAGATCAATTCTTCTTCTTTTCCTTTTGATTTATTGGAGGCCTTCCAGAGCCTTTCGTTTTGCCCCCCACGTCTTGTTTGCTTGATCCTGGGCTGTCCAGCCGGGCCCGTGTCGTAACCCCTAAAGGGGCTGAACCAGGGGTTCGTGGTTCATCAGAGTCGTTCACGTAGAAATCACTATCGCTGTTAGAAGAATTAGGATTTTTTTGAAATCTGCCCCGTCTGTCTCTCCAGGTTGGTCGTTTCCTAATGTGTCGTGGAGGGTCTGCTTCCATACCTTGGAGCCACCGATAGACTCTGTGATCTTCATAGTCCATATTAACTGTATGGAGTTTGGCCTTTTTAAAGTTAATAAGATCCTGTTTATATTTGTTGACCTGGGTTTCTAGTTTCTCCCATGTCGGAAGAAACTTAACATCGTCCAACATCTCAAAAGCTGACTACGGACCCAACATCAAAATATCAGGGACTATATATCCGGGTGGTCTTAATGAAAAAATAAACTGGAATACACTGGTATAGTTACTATTCTTTAGTATCAGACATAAGTTCTCTCGTACTGCTTATTGGTTTTCATATCATGGTGTAACATGTTTTGAAATACTGTATTACGATATATGTATTTGTTGCTGGTGTCTGTTTTGCACTCTTTCTCAGATTCTTCTTATGTTTTTAATATTATTGATATAGTTGCATGTTTTGTTATGTGGCTGTGCACTGTTGTATAGGGGCACATTATATACATTGTTGTCTAATGCGGGCGCCTCCGATCCCTTTTTTTTCTCCCCCTGCAGATCTCTCCCTGACTGAGCTCCCCACGCCTACTAGCCGTGGAACGCAGCGCTGGTCCGTGGTGGAACGCATGCCCGCGTTCCCCTGGCAACCGCTAGTCCTGTGCCCGGAAATGACGCGGCGGATGCAGCGGGGTGAAGGAGACGCGACAGCGGAAGTGAAGGATGGCGGTGCCAGCGGTGTGGGGCTCTATTTAAATGGGTAAGTGTATGTACTTGTTTTTGCTGTGTTCATTCTGAGGACGGGGCTTGCTGCCCCGAAACGTTAATGACGTGAATTAAATTTTTCATTTTCTATGGTCTCCGAGTGCCGTTCCATCTGGATCAATATATATATATATATATATATATATATATATATATAATACAGGAAATCCCACTTTCGTGGGAAAAGATAGCACTCTCCAGACTAAATATCAAATAAAGCCAAAAAGTAAATTTAATGAAAAAAGTAGTCTCACAGTTCATATGATGTATCAAACGATCTCCATCAATGTCCAACGTTTCGGTCCCTGACGGGGCCTACTTCAAGGAATAATCACAGTCAGCAGTGACAGCAGTTCAGCTTCTAATCAGTGTTGCAGGGAAACTGGAGACACATAAGTTGCCTCACCGGCCCCTGCTAAATACCATAGTAATTGGCGCTAGCCACGCCCCTAACATGGCCGCCGGCCGCGTGGAACGCATAGCTGGACCGCATATTTATCACCTCCCAATGGGGGTGGGCTGCGCCCAGCAGGAAGTGGTAGCAGTGTGTCCGTAGTGCGGTCAATGTGAGTGATCGTAAGGGGTGTATCGCGTCACTTCCGGTGACGCGATATCACCATGGTTGCGGCTCAGAGACCAGGAAGCGGACAACGTCCGTCCTTGGACCGCATGTGGACCGCATCACGTCACTTCCGGTGACGCGATGTGCGGGGCAGCCGAAGTAAACATTAGATACTGGCTCTCACTGCTAATAACGTTATATAGAGTATCAATAGGGTATGGCAGCAATGTGGGGATATAGGTCTGCACTGTAAATATCAGTTTTAGGTCAATGCTGCCTGACTTGTAAGTGCAGCAAAACGAGGGTCATCACTGTTAGTAAATAAATGGTATAGCAAAGGCCGGTGAGGTCACTACAGGGGGATACATACTAGATGCAGTAAAGTGCAAATATAAGTACAAATAAAGGCCCTCATTCCGAGTTGATCGCTCGCAAGGCGATTTTAGCAGAGTTACACACGCTAAGCCGCCGCCTACTGGGAGTGAATCTTAGCTTCTTAAAATTGCGACCGATGTATTCGCAATATTGCGATTACTAACTACTTAGCAGTTTCAGAGTAGCTTCAGACTTACTCTGCCTGTGCGATCAGTTCAGTGCTTGTCGTTCCTGTTTTGACGTCACAAACACACCCAGCGTTCGCCCAGACACTCCCCCGTTTCCCCGGCCACTCCTGCGTTTTTTCCGGAAACGGTAGCGTTTTTTCCCGCACACCCATAAAACGGCCTGTTTCCGCCCAGTAACACCCATTTCCTGTCAATCACATTACGATCGCCGGAGCGATGAAAAAGCCGTGAGTAAAAATACTATCTCCATTGTAAAATTACTTGGCGCAGTCGCAGTGCGAATATTGCGCATGCGTACTAAGCGGAATTTCACTGCAATGCGATGAAAAATACAGAGCGAGCAACTCGGAATGAGGGCCAAAGTGTGCTATAGGTAAAGGAATAACCATAAATCAAAACAACCCTGAGGAAATATCATCAACAGGGTAAACGTATTATGGATACATAGTGCATGATCCTGTATTAAAGCAATAGTCAAGTGATATCAGGGCTATGCCCAAACTCTATTTCAGAAAAATTGACAAGGGGTTGTTTTCATTCATGCCCCTCGGGGCTATCGTATCAAGTCTATGGATCCAAAAACTCTCTTTTTTCTTCAGTAATAGGGCACGGTCCCCATCTCTGGGTGGTGGCGGTATCCAATCAATGAGCTTGGATCGTAGGTCAGAGACCTGGTGTTTGGAAGTCATGAAATGTCTGGCTACAGGTAGGACTGCCAAACCCGTGGCAATAGCTCTATCACCAATTACTAAGACTTTGAAAAAGGGAGATAGATCTGACCCTGCACGGCCAATTTTTGTCCGAGTATTACCGCAAAAAGCAGATACCCAGGGGCTTAAGAATTAACAATATTCCGACATTGGGCAGGAACAACCCCACTTTTTGTAGCCGTTGGTGCGGTGTTCTAAATAAATGCTCCCTGGACCTGGTGCTTCTAGTCGTTGAGGAGGTTGGTATTGAGTTAAAGAAAATTAAAACCCAGATTGAAGCGTTTAATGGTTTACACTTGCTAATGATTAGAAATGATAAAACGGCTAACCTAGTAGAGAGACTACAAACCCAGGTTGATAACTATAAAAAAGAGATAACCGCCTTTAAGCGCAGTAAACTAAATACGGTAACTTCTGACTACCAGAATCATACGGTCTACAGGTGGCTCCTTGGTGACCCGAGATCAAATAGACAACAGAGACCATTTAGGCAAAGACGACAGGGGCGAAGACCAGTGTACACCCAGGACACTGGTTCCTCGGCTTCAGCATCGGATACAGAGCTATCTGACAACCGCCCATCTCAGAGGCCTTTTTTAGACCACACCAATACTCCCGACCTCCCTCCTGTCTCAAATCACGGAGGCCGCACCCAAGGAAGGGGAGATACCTGGCGAAGGTGCAGGGACAAGACCAGAACCTAGTTTTTAACCTCTCCAGTAAGACTCTTGATGAAGCTACGGTTAAACTTCTCTCCAGGGGTCTGTCCTTTATACCTACAGCCCCTCATAGACAATTCGATACGGCGGTAGACATCTACAGGTTTGGCCGGAAGCTCCGCCTAAGGGAGCACTTTGCCACAGATATGGGTATTGATAAAATCCAGTTTCGGAAGCCATCCACATTTGACCCAACCTCCTCTAACGCAAGCATCAAGACGTTCACTCGTATGATTGAACATGATGCTCTGTCACCTGTATCCAAAAGACGATTTGATAATCTGTCTCCTGCAGAACGCAGAGCACTTAACTCTTTGAAAAAAGACACTAGCATAGTGATTAGACCCGCTGACAAGGGGGGTGCTGTCGTGGTACAGGACTGGGTTGACTATAACACTGAGATTATGAGACAACTGTCAGACGAAACAACTTACACTTGTCTAAACCATAACCCCATCAAGGACATCAAAGCAGCTGTTGACCAGTCACTATGTAGGGCCCTTAGAGAGCACTATATTGACAAGAACACTCATGAATTTTTGACTGTTGAGTACCCAGTATGCCCAATCATATACACTCTTCCAAAAGTGCATAAAACATTGGTCCGACCCCCGGAAAGGCCCATCATTTCAGCCAGAAATTCCCTACTACAACCATTAGCCATCTATGTAGACAGCTTTCTTCAGCCCATAGTACAACAGGGAGATAGTTACTTACGCGATTCCACAGACTTCCTGCAGAAGCTCCGGGCCATCCCGGATGTACTGGATGATATTCTCCTTGTGACTATGGACGTCTGCTCTCTCTACACTATTATCCCGCATGAGCAGGGATTACAAGCACTGGCTAATGCTTGGCGACAACAACCACCGATTGGGCCACCAGCAGACTTCCTGCTCGAGCTGACAAGCTTTGTTTTCAAACAGAACCACTTTCTGTATCAAGGCAGCTATTACCTGCAACACAAGGGGACAGCGATGGGATCTAACCTAGCGTCAGGAGCTGACGAAGTCCCTAAGCGACGAAACGCGTTGGGCATGGCTTGCATCTGCAGACGAAGTGTGTTTCCCATCTGATACAGAGCAGACGGCTTCTCCGTGAGAAATACCCCGCTAGCAGAAGGATCATTCTGTGGCGGCAGTTACCGGAGAAACTGGCTAAGTGCATCAATTTTAACTTACATGTACGTGGATATTTGCACAAGTAAAGTGTTACCTTTTATTATTATTCACTGGTGCGCTCTCCTTATTTTTGACATATATATATATATATATATATATATATATATATATAAAAGCGTACAAGCTAATATAATCATGTAGGACTCATAAAAAAGGCAGGAAAACATAAAGGAAGCAACATACGACATAAAAGGTATATAGATAAAAAAGTTGAAAGAAGCGTTCAAAAATAAAAAAGAGGAGTAAAATATCTTAGCTTTTAGTGAGTCCTACATGATTATATTAGCTTGTACGCTTTTATACTCAGTATTGTTTTAGTGCTTTTTATTGCAATAAATTTGTATATACCTTTTATATAACCGCCCAGCTCTGGTATTGTTTGGCACCATTGGTCGCTTTTTACTACCTCACCTTCCGTCCACAAAATCGTTTTTCTTAGGTACTTATACCAGTACCTATATATATCTGAGGTAACAAGCTGATGCCCTGGTAGATTATAGGGAGTGCTCTTTTTAGGCGGGTTTTTACTTTTTATGTATTTTATTGCACTGTTCCCACACTAGTGTTGATATTTGAGATACTGCATCTGTGGCGCTGATAGCTTTCCTGGTACACACACACACACACACACACACACACACACACACACACACACACACACACACACACACACACACACACACACACACATATAGAATAGCAGAGACCAAGGCGCACTAGTAGTGACGGGATAATTGAGTGTTTAAAAAAATCAAGCTTTCAATCTAAACTACAAGTGCTTATGGTAGATAGTATATGGTGAACTCTCCTCAAAAATTTGTGAGTGGCAGCTCATTGAACAATAGGTGATGTGATGGTATACACATCTAGATAAATGCAAGTAATAGAGAACAGTTGAGCGCCTAATAGTATGTATGCAGATGGAGCCTCCCTTATCTTTGCTGGCTGAGGCGTTAGTCGCGATCATGCATACGCAGCATGCCTGGGCACAAGGAGGCTTGCCTAGTCATAGGGAGGCGCACAAAGCATTTGGCATTACCCTTGAGTGTAACGACAAACTTAGTAACAGCGTAAGAACTACTTTACTGGTGCGTCTCATTATGCTACAATTTGCTACAGTATGTCATACAGTATATAACAGTATATACAGTATAGATGCAAATAGTACAGCATATACAGAGGCAAACGAACGTATTACAGGTACAGTAATGATGTTAGGAATATGTGAGCATCCAAATCCCGTAGTATTAAGTATAGTGGGGAGAGATAAAAGCTCCTCCCTAAGTTCCTGGATGCCAAATCACTGTGCTTAGCATCTCTGTACAGTATTTTGCATTTGAGTACTAAATAGCATGTACAACTTGTAACGTACAGTGGCAAGTGTTATCTTTCGAAGTATAATGAGGAGAGATAAAAAATAGGATTTTGGTACCTACCGGTAAATCCTTTTCTCATAGTCCGTAGAGGATGCTGTGGTCCACATTAGTACCATGGGGTATAGATGGGTCCACCAGGAGCCATTGGCACTTTAAGAGTTTGAGAGTGTGGGCTGGCTCCTCCCTCTATGCCCCTCCTACCAGACTCAGTCTAGAAACTGTGCCTGAGGAGACGACAAACTTCGAGAGAAGGACTAAACACAGATAGTGGTGAGATTCATACCAGCTCACACATACAAGGCACGTCAAGACAACTAGCTTGAACAACTCAGCTACAGCTGAAACATTACTTACCAAGTAACAATGCAGTACTCAACTAAAACGAAGTTGAACTGAACCAATAACAATTGCAGGAAAACGAAGCGCTGGACGGGCGCCCAGCATCCTTTACGGACTACGAGAAAAGGATTTACTGGTACGTACCAAAATCCTATTTTCTCTTACGTCCTAGTGGATGCTGGAGTCCACATTAGTACCATGAGGATGTACCAAAGCTCCCAGAACGGGAGGGAGAGCGCAGAGGCTCCTGCAGAACTGATTGACTGATCTTCAGATCATCAGAGGCCAAAGTATCGAACTTGTAAAACTTTGCAAACGTGTTCGACCCAGACCAAGTTGCAGCTCGGCAAAGTTGCAATGCCGAGACACCCCGGGCAGCCGCCCAGGAAGATCCCACTTTACGAGTAGAGTGGGCCGTAACAGATTTTGGACACGGCAGTCCTGCCATAGAATAAGCGTGCTGGATAGTGAACCTAATCCAGTGAGATATAGTCTGCTTAGAAGCAGGACACCCAATTTTCTTGGGATCATATAGGATAAACAGAGAGTCCGACTTCCTATGACGAGAAGTTCTCTTCACATAAATCTTCAGAGCCCACACGACATCCAAGGACTTTGAAGTAATTGAGGAGTCAGTAGCCACTGGCACCACAATAGGTTGGTTGATATGAAATGCCGACAACAACCTTTGGAAGAAACTGCTGACGAGTCCGGAGCTCAGCTCTATCTTCGTGGAAGATCAAGTAAGGGCTTTTACAGGATAAAGCCCCCAGCTCGGAGACACGTCTAGCAGAAGCCAAGGCCAACAAAGTGACCGCCTTCCATGTAAGAAATTTAAGCTCCACCTCCTGTAGAGGCTCAAACCAATCCGACTGGAGGAACTGCAACAGCACGTTAAAGTCCCATGGCGCGGTAGGCGGTACAAAGGGAGGTTGGTTATGCAGAACTCCCTTCAAAAAGGTCTGAACCTCAGGAAGGGCAGCCAATTGCTTCTGAAAGAAAATGGATAAGGCTGAAATCTGGACCTTCACAGATCCCAACCTCAGACCCATATCCACCCCTGCTTGCAGGAAGAGGAGGAAACGTCCCAGTTGAAATTCTGCCGCAGGAAACTTCTTGGACTCACACTAAGAAACATATTTCTTCCAAATACGATGGTAATGTTTTGACGTTACCCCTTTCCTAGCCTGTATGAGGGTAGGAATAACTTTCTTCAGAATGCCCTTCCGAGCAAGAATCAAGCACTCAACTTCCATGCCGTCAAACGTAGCCGCGGTAAGTCTTGATAGGCGAACGGCCCCTGCTGCAGCAGGTCCTCCTGAAGAGGGAGAGGCCTCAGTTCTTCTAGCAGTAGATTTAGAAAGTCCACGTACCAAGCCCTTCTTGACCAATCTGGGGCAACGAGGATCGCTTGAACCCTTGTTCTCCTTATGAGCTTTAGGATTCTTGGGATGAGTGGGAGTGGTGGAAACACGTACACTGACTGGAACACCCACGGAGACACCAGGGCGTCCACTGCCACTGCCTGTGGGTCCCTCGACCTGGAACAATAACGACAAAGCTTCTTGTTGAGACGAGAGGCCATCATGTCTGTTTGGGGCAATCCCCAAAGATCCGTTATTTCCTTGAAAACCTCCAGATGGAGTCTCCACTCTCCTGGATGGAGATCGTGTCTGCTGAGGAAGTCTGCTTCCCAGTTGTCTACTCCCGGAATGAAGATGGCTGACAGCGCTAACATGTTTTTCTGTCCAGAGGAGTATTCTTGTCACCTCTGACATTGCCGCTCTGCTCTTCGTTCCGCCCTGTTGGTTTATGTAAGCCACTGTTGTTACGTTGTCCGACTGCACTTGGATGGCCCGATTTCTCAGGAGAGGGGCCACCTGAAGAAGACCGTTGTAGACGGCTCTTAGTTCCAGGATGTTGATTGGCAGGCCGGCTTCCAGGCTTGACCACCATTCTTGGAAGGTTACTCCTTGAGTGACTGCTCCCCAGCCCCGGAGGCTCACATCCGTTGTTAGCAGGACCCAGTCCTGAATCCCGAGCCTGCGGCCCTCCAGAAGGTGAGGCAATTGGAGCCACCAGAGAAGAGAAATTCTTGCCCTTGGCGACAGAAAAAATCTCTGATGCATATATATATATATATATATTTTAATGACCCTCTCCGTCTGACCATTGGTCTGTGTGTACTAAGAATGCCAAATTGATTTCTCACAAATATTTAAAATGCCCGCTCTAATATATATTGTAAATGCCTGCACCTCTTACTACCATATACGACAAAAGTGCGCTGTATCCCAGAAGAGAAAACAATACACCCCCACATTATCTGAGTTCCAAAGCTCATTGATGTATATATTTGTTGTTAGAAGGATATGGATTCAATATATATTACAAAGTACAGTATACCTATAGTTTCATGGTTACACTCACAGTAAGCAGTTAAAACATAGTTAAATAGAGTTACATGCAGTTACATACAATTACATTTACAATTACAGTTACATGCCAGCGATACAATACCATTATCCTTAAGTTATATAGATTCGTCTTTCCATATCACTCTCTCTGTAAATAAATACAGGAACTGATCTGGCAATAACTCCTCCATCATTCCCTGAGACCAAAAAGCAACAGCAACTCTGAGAGCGAAACAGGAACGAACTTTCCTGTGTGGTCAGCAGAGTATTATCTAGTTTCATGGGGAGGGGACTCTCTCTCATTGAGTCACTAGTTTCTTTGTATATGCTGAACAGGTTCAGCCCTGGGGATGGACAAAGGGGCTGGCCTGAGTTCCCTTTCCACTGTAACATTCATTGTTCTAACAAAGTGATTTTAGCTTTTATACATATAATCATAACTATTCTCTGCAATGTCCTACAACTTCATAACAAGTATCAAATTAATCTACACATTAAGCTGGTTGCTTCAATAGTAAACATGACCGGTCTATTTGGTTCCGTTCAAATAATACACATTCATGACATTAATTCATTAGGTAATTTTAAATCACCATGATGTCTGGAGCTTGATATTATTATAATTATGTACTGTATGAAATAAGTGTCGAATCCATCTCTGTGGCATGTCCGTGTAAATGTGTGTGTTACCATATATTGCTGTTCTCGCTGCGCATATTTGCAAATATAGCGACTTAAATGTGTGTAGTTTGTATGTTCTCTTTATGTAATATTTTTGACTTTGACAGTCCACCCTTTGGCAGTAAAAAATAACTGCCATCAGTTATTAACATAAGAAAAAATATTTCATACCATAATCGGTGACCTAGACACAAGTATGTATGCATTTCGCAAATCAGACACTTGACTATATTTGTGGAAGGCAGGGAGGAGGACGAGACATCCTCTATATGCACTCGGCGGTCACGGGACCACTGGTTGGGTGTGGGACAACATTCAACCTATAGAGTATGCTGGGACAGTGCTTTGGCCTATAATGTCTGATTTGCGACGAACATTTCACACATACATGTACCTATGTCTTTGTACACTGATGTTTGGATTCTATTGAGGTTCTGCTGGGTAGGTGAAAAAGACACAAATAAATCGTGACAGTGACATATAAAATTTTCATGATCTACATATTCCTATAATTTTCTGAACATTGTTTCCATTTCTGGAACGTATGCTAGGTCTGTTTAATCATTGGACAAGGGTTATAAGTAGTGTCCTTCCTAAATAACGTAACCCTTCGGAGTTCGGGGAGAGCCACTCATAAACCTTTCTTCCACATATATTAATGAGCTCTTTATCTGCAATGTGTGAATAGCCATTGTCTGACTGTTCCTGATTACCTCTGAACTCCATAACTACTAGACCTTTGATTTTTCTCTTATTTTAACAAACTGATCGGCTAATCCTGGGATCCTATAAGGAAATCACTCCTTCCTACAGAACCAGTTCCAGTCCCACACTCGACTCCTCATAAAAAAAAAACCTCGCAAAAATAGAATATCCTGAAAGAAAATGTTTGTCAGCGGGAAAGAGAGAAAAGAGAAATAGAACAAAACAACTCTTGTTCATAACAAATCAATTACAATGACTGGTCTTTCTGCAGTTTATTAGTACGCTCAGGTAGTGTCCAACAGTGCCGCCTCTCAGTCTTCACGGAACAGAGTCTTTGGTGATACTTTTTCGATCTCTTTGCCTTGCTCTTTGAAAACACATTTCACTTGGAACACACAGTTCGTTTTGCTCTTCGCCTTGCTCTTTGAACACACAGTTCACTTGGAACACACAGTTCACAAACTCGATGAATGTGAGCAATAAACTACTTTGTCACGAGTTCTCTCCGGATCAGCGACCTTCTTGCAGTGGGACGAGTGGACCAAAGTCTTTCTTTCGGCGACCTTTAGTGCTGTCAACAAATCTTGGTATGGTCCTTCCCACTTGTCTATTAGGCAACCTGAGCGTAAGGGCAATCACATAATCAATACAGTTAGCATTTGGCATACCAGCAATTAACGGTTTCAAGTTCTTTTGTCAAGTTCTCAAATGCTGGCTCATCTCAACAAGGTACTGTACTGTCACCTCATTGGTGTATTTCTGATCATTGTGCGGATCAAACATGACATGAGGTTGTCTACCAAAAACAACCCAACAAGACACAAATACCAAAACAAAAACAAATTTCGAAGAGGGTGATTCGTCGAGTGAAGATCTGGGATTGGTTCCGAAGCTACATAATACTAGTGGCAGTATCTATGATCACAATAGTACAATTTCAAGCTTTGCTAAACCTTTAGGGGTACTATTATCTACACACAAATTTCTGCGCAATTTTTCTTTGCGGTAAACACAGCAGCATCCGTGGCGGCAGGAAATGCCTCTACCCAGTTTGAGAAAACATCAGTGCACACCAATACATAACAATGATTCCTAAAGGGTGTTGACTGTACGAAGTCGATTTGTATTTCCTGAAAAGATCCGTCTGCAGGAGGGATATGGGATGGCTCTGTTGGTATTTCTTTACCAATATTCTTCCTCAAGCAAGTAAGACAGGTCATTGCTCTCTTACCTGCATGAGAATAGAATCCTGGCGCACACCAGTAGGCTCTCATCAGCCTGTACCTACCCTCTTTGCCTAGATGAGTCAGACCGTGTGCCACCTCAGCTAGACTTGGAAGGTAAGCTCTGGGGGCTACTGGCGTACCGTGTCCACCTGCCCACAGTCCTGAGGACTCCTGGCCATACCCCTTTGTCCTCCAGACTGCCTCTTCCTGCAGGGAACACAAATTTTTGTATCTTAATTTAACTATCGTGTGTTTGCAATGTAGAGTACCATGAGCATAACTCAAAAAGAAAAAAAAAGAAAAAAGAAACATCTCTAGAGGAGAGAAGGAAGAAGAAAATGAAAAAGAAAATGTCAGGTTTGCCATTCACCAACAGGCATATCAGTGTCTATACAAAATTTCCCTTCACCAGTATTCCCATTCTCCACCCTTTGTGCATGACAAGGCACACTGCAGTAATACTGGTGTTATCGTGCTGTTGAGATATACTGGGTTTGGGCAGAACTCTGAAGGACCTAGGCATGTGGAGTTTGAACTGTACTTGGGTCCATGTATTGTACCACCCTGTGTGAATGCAAAAGATGAAGAGGAAACTGTAGAGAAACAGAATAGAGGTTGGTGACAGATGAGTTTGTAGAGGTGAAGAAGATTTTATAAAAATTTGACAACTGGATTGGGCACTACGGGGAAGTGATTCTGTACTTGGTCTACTCCCCTTAAAAAAAAATTTCTGTGTGTCTTATCTCTACTGGGACTATCCCAGCCATCAATCCAGTGTCCTGTCCATCCTAAGTTCATAGGGAACCCGGTATCTGTGAGATAATTTCCTCTACCTGTGATGGACATGCATCTAGAACAGTGAAATTTAACATTAGTAAGTTGCATTTATTTTGTACTTCTCATTAGCCGAATCTGTGTTTTCTATATGGCTTATGATTCTTTACTATATGTCCCTTGGTCCCGTCTATGTGTTTAATAATGTGGCTTGTTGTTTTCTGTCTAGGGGATCTATATTGACTATGTGTCCTACTACTCCTACAATATCTGGCAAAATGCCCTTCCTTCCTACAAGTGTAACATATTATTGACCATTAGGGATCTGGGGTTTGGATTGATGGGTCTTTCCTGTATGTGCCAGTATACTTACCATCCTCAACCTCTCCACCTGTTGTTCTCTGCGCCTAGCACTATTCTGGTGATGTTCACCAGATTCTGGTCACAGTAGCTAAGATTAGCTACCGTGACCTTTCCAATTTTGCAAAGAAGTCTGCACCCTGACACTCAATGCCTTATTGAGCCCGTCCATTTGCACAGAGACAGCCACCTCCCATTTGCCGAATTAGTGTTTACCAGTGGTCTTATCCAGATGGAGAGTTTTCTATTTCTGCAAGAGACAAAAAAAAAAAAGTTTAACAAGCTTCTAGGTCATGCGAAGTATTCATTCAATCCTTCTCATCCCGTATTAAGGGTCTGTACATGGTCCATCAAACATTTCCGAGCTCATCTTTACTAGGGGCATTACTAGGAACAAATACTTCTTATATGGTAACTGAAAGAAATACCCTGGGGTCACCTTGTCTCTGTCCACTTTCCTGCTGGCAAATACTAATGTGCGGACAGGTTTTTCTCCATTTCTGACGTTACTTTCTTGATATTTTTGTTTAATTTTTTTGGATTTTACTATATATGTACACGAATGATACCATACTTACCTGTTCCACTGGTCTCAGCCACTTCCCCCACAGGCTACTGCTCTTCTTTTACCGGTTGGATACTCCTCTGGGTACATAAGAAATGGCTGAAAACAATCAGGTCACCTTCTCCTCCTAAATAAAACTTCAACATTCATTAGTACATATATAGGTTACAGTCATATTTTTCATATTTTTATTATTTTCTTTCTATAGTTTGTATGCTGGCCGTAACTGCTTCCACATCTACATAAGGCGGTGTACTTGCATTCTCTTTCTTTCTTTTTTTTTTTCCTACTTATTTATTGTTGCTACAAGTTCAAACAGTTCTTATATTTCCATTCCTGTCTTATATGACTTTGGTTAAACATACCACCTGCAATACCTTAGGATCAAACTCCCCAACCCCTCTTGCTGTTACAGGTTTAAACAATTTGTATGTCTGACCCTTTGTTTTCGGGATTTTATCAAACATATCCTTATCCTTAAGTTCTGTAATACCTCTGGTTCAAAGCTGCCCACCCTAGGGAATGGTTCCCTATCATTGTTAGTCATACATATCCACTCATTGCATAAGACTTCGGTGTGTGAACCATATTTTTCACACATGATAAACTTTGCTGAGCCTTTTGGCCACAATTCTGCCTGAACCCTGTCTAAACGTCTCTTACTTGAGCAACTGGCTCCCATATTTGTGGGTCTCTTCCAATATCTTAAAAAAAAATCCCACAAACACCAAAATACTCAATATAAGTAGACGGTGGAAGTATACCTGAGCACCTTCCACTCGCTCGCGTCCACGCTGGCCAGTACTACCATACACTGTTGATAGCGAAGGCAATGTACCCAACTTAGGGCTCCTATCAGACCTTACAACACCATAATTTATTTCGGTGGAAGTTCAGTTTGGAATATTTTCCTGAGAGAGGCAGTGAAAATTTCCTTTTCGGTATCTTTCAACTGGAATTGTTTGTAGGGTGAAAAACAGAGAAATTAGATAACTGTCCTTCACCCTTTCCAGTGAAGCCCACCAGGGAGATTTCCCGAAGTCATCAAAGAAAAACCCCTTTGTCTATACAATCACGTCTGCGTATGCTCTTCCACAGCGCATATGACACGATAATATCACGTTGCTCTGTGCAGAACAAACGGACATGTGATGCAATAGCACAGCCTATAGACACTAGCTATCTATATGCCCTACGATTGCTGTAGACCACCTAGCAGACCACCTAGAGTTGTATGGGATACCACTCAGTCCACCAAGACCACCTAGTTTTTTTTTTAACGCAGGGTTGCGAACCTTACGCTACCGGGCCTCTACTAACCCAGTGTGTCCACCTAGACCACCTAGCTTCGTCCACCTAAACCACCTAGCTTCGTCCACCTAGACCACCTAGTTATTGGGTTCAGTATCCACTCAGTCCTGCATTCGCTCACTCAAATACACGTTATTTTTCTTTTCTGTACAGAAAATTAGGATTCATTCAAGTTGGCAGCTTTACCTCCAGAGGCAATTTAAAAATAAATATTTATATTAAATTTTGTTTTTATACTAAATTTCTTTAGAAACCGAGTAGTTTGGTGCTATTGTAGCGTGGCTACTGTCCCACCTTTAAACTAAACGAACTATCGTGTAATTTGTACTTAGCGAGCGTACTTATTACGCAATTTGCGTAAACACGCGATCGTGCGTGTCTCTTACGCTGCGTACGCAGTCTTGTACTTTGTCCGAGACACGTGTACAAAAACCGTACGTCCGCAATAGCACAAATCACACAATTCTATCAATGTGAGCAATATTAACTATAATCGCTCACTTAACACAACACAGTTTCTTCTGTATAAACCTTTACAACTAGGCCAGGCTGCGTGTGTGTCTTACACTTACTTCCTTAAATATTTATTTTATTTTTAACTATATAGCACCAAATATCTCCGGTTTTCACATAGTTCTAAATGAATCTAGCAATAATCAATAATTCAAATAGTATGATTCAGATTGGATAGCTATCTTGCAGAACATACACTGATATAAATATACACATAATTATAATAATATTATATATGTACCATTCACTGGTCTCCTATGAGACTCATTAACCCATTCAGTGCTTCTAATTTGCATATGAATGCTATGTGCTTTTGGCTGTCTGTAAAAGTGGGTTTTTTTCCCCACTGCTAAGAAAAAGCAGTTACACAGGTTAATTTGCATTTCAATGGCTATCTTATAGCAAATAGAGTTAACTGAATCCTAGAGGTAGAAGGAAAAAAACAACTTAGTTTTTTTTATCTGTGTGTAGTTCTTACATCAAGTATTCATCTCACTATTAACTTTCACTAGGCCCCATTGAAACGATTTGTAATTGACTGGCATGGGTTAAAAAAATGCATTGGTAACTCATAAATCGTCTTTCATGTGACCAAGGACAGCTGATTATTCTGTGCAGTGAAAATCAGCTATTCAGAAAAATGACCTTCCCAAAATGTCCGCTGCTCATCCCCCTTCCACATCCATGAGGGTTACACAAAATGGTGGACAGGCCATGTGGTTAGTCCAAAATGGAGGACAGACCACGCGGCTTCCTTTGTTACAAAGAAATCAAACATTATACAAGCACCTGAAGTTATTTTAGGCCTGAGTTAAAAAAAAACTGTACCAAGGCTATGTAGCAATTTTTTTAAACCTACTTAACAGATAAACAATCCAATCTGAATCAAACACAATATGACTTATTTGAACTTTGTTTTGCAACAATAAAAATACATTTTAGCATCTTAAATATTATGAGAAACGCATTGTCCCTTGAATTTCATATCAGCGTCTTACTAATAACACGACAATACACACGAATATGATGATTTTCTCAGCTTTTATGATGCGTCCATCACAAGCTGATCGACCACAGCGTCGCGTTTATAATGTACAGTGCATCATTAAGAACGTGATATCCCGGACGAGCCCCCATCTAAGAATGCCAAATTGATTTCTCACAAATATTTAAAATGCCCGCTCTAATATAATTGTAAATGCCTGCACCTCTTAGTACCATATACAATAAAAGTGCACTGTACATCGCAAAACACTGTATCCCAGAAGAGAAAACAATACACCCACACATTATCTGAGTTCCAAAGCTCATTGATGTATATATTTGTTGTTAAAAGGATATGGATTCAATATATATTACAAAGTACAGTATACCTATAGTTTCATGGTTACACTCACAGTAAGCAGTTAAAACATAGTTAAATAGAGTTACATGCAGTTACATACAATTACATTTACAATTACAGTTACATGCCAGCGATACAATACCATTATCCTTAAGTTATATAGATTTGTCTTTCCATATCACTCTCTCTCTGTAAATAAATACAGGAACTGATCTGGTAATAACTCCTCCATCATTCCCTGAGACCAAAAAGCAACAGCAACTCTGAGAGCGAAACAGGAACGAACTTTCCTGTGTGGTCAGCAGAGTATTATCTAGTTTCATGGGGAGGGGACTCTCTCTCATTGAGTCACTAGTTTCTTTGTATATGCTGTACAGGTTCAGCCCTGGGGATGGACAAAGGGGCTGGCCTGAGTTCCCTTTCCACTGTAACATTCATTGTTCTAACAAAGTGATTTTAGCTTTTATACATATAATCATAACTATTCTCTGCAATGTCCTACAACTTCATAACAAGTATCAAATTAATCTACACATTAAGCTGGTTGCTTCAATAGTAAACATACCGGTCTATTTGGTTCCGTTCAAATAATACACATTCATGACATTAATTCATTAGGTAATTTTAAATCACCATGATGTCTGGAGCTTGATATTATTGTAATTATGTACTGTATGAAATAAGTGTCGAATCCATCTCTGTGGCATGTCCGTGTAAATGCATGTGTTACCATATATTGCTGTTCTCGCTGCGCATATTTGCAAATATAGCGACTTAAATGTGTGTAGTTTGTATGTTCTCTTTATGTAATATTTTTGACTTTGACAGTACATTAACATTACAGTCGTCACTGACCATTTGCCAGAGCTTGTACTGTAGATCATTAAACCGCTATTCGCTCTAAAGTACTGGATTAGTGGAGCATTAGCCACCCAGTGGTGGAGATGTGTATTGCATGCTGAGTATGTAGTCGTGCCTCAACGCACCTATCCGTGATAAAACTCAGCAACCTAAGCTATCGCCTAGGTGCGACTAAACTTCCGTTTAGGCAAAGAAACAGCCAAAATAATGGAGGCTCCATCTGTAATCATGCTTGGAACAATGGGGATGAAGTCCAGACACCATTGGACAAAACGCGTTGGAATTGCCCCTGATATCACCTTTAATGGACATATAAGCCTTTCATGTTTTTACATAGAAACATAGAATTTGACGGCAGATAAGAACCACTTGGCCCATCTAGTCTGCCCCCTTTTTTTTTTTAACCATATTTTTTATCTCAAACCTTATTTGATCCTTATTTCTTTGTAAGGATATCCTTATGTCTTACCCATGCATGTTTAAATTGCTCTACTGTCTTAGCCTCTACCAGCCCTGATGGGAGACTATTCCACTTGTCCACGACCCTTTCTGTTTAGTAATTATTCCTCAAACTTCCCCTGAACCTCCCCCCTCCAGTCTCAGTGCATATCCTAGTGTCCTATTGCTTCTCTTCATTTGGAGAATGTTTCCCTCCTGGACTCTGTTAAAACCCTCAATATATATGTAAGGTTCTATGTCTATGTACCCCCTTTCCCTTCTCTGCTTCAATCTATACATAACAAGATTTTTTATTCTTTCTGGGTATGTTTTGTGATGTAGGCCATGCACCATTTTAGTTGCCCTTCTTAATCTTGTACGTGTGTTATCCAGCCATTGTATGTCAGTGTGTTATTAAACCTTTTTGTTTTTACATTTTCTACCATTGACGCTATGTGAATGGGAATAGCTTGTTCCCTAAGAAGCCTGGCATATATATGCATTTAACACCATACATTACTTTTAACTGGTGCACACTATGTTGTTGTTTTCGTTTTTCTTCTTTGTTCCCAATACGGATCGATTGTTTGGAGAATTTATGAAACCAGACAAGTTTTTGGTTCACATTATTGTCACACTTGTTCCAAGCACCTTTATATACACTATTAGGCGCTCAACTGTTCTCTAACACACACACACACACACACACACACACACACACACACACACACACACACACACATATTTATTATTATTTTTTTAACTGGCAGCTCGACTCACGCTGTTTGCTGTCACAGGACTTACGTGAAATGAACAAAGCACACTGGGGTATAGAGCGTACTTTTTAAAAACTTTTTTCAACTTTTATTACTTTTTAACCTTTTTTATTTTTAACTTTATTTGCAACTGTCAAACAATATGTCACACTGCTTATGTGAACGCAGAGGGTGGAGTATGTGGAGTCAGTGCACCACCACTGTGTGATGAAATTAGACTAAGGGGACTGGACACAGCTTGTGGATGGACACAGCACAGGCACTTGGAGTAGATGGACACAGCACAGCTACTTAGATGGACACTGCACAACCACTTAGATGGACACTGCACAACCACTTAGATGGACACAGTAAAGCCACATAGATGGACACCGCAAAGCCACTTGTGGATGGACACCGCACGCAGGGACGTGCGGTGAAGTAAATGGCTCAGGAGGCACTGGCTAGTACCAGAGCCAGATTTACACACAATTTATGAGCCAAAGGGTGTACATGGGCATTATACACAGGTGCAGCAGTTTATACTGCTGGAAATTTGGTGAGTTTTGATCAGAGATGTGCAGAAAAGATAAGAAGATGAGGCACTGCCTCCCCTGCCATAGAATTTTTACTACAGAGATTTGACTATAAAAAATCATTAGAATGATAAAAAGAAGATATATATAATCCTATTATTTGTATTTGTCATATACTTTATATAGTCAAACCTCTGGTTTAAATGTTAGTATGGCAGGAAAGGATCTGCCTCAAATGCCTCATCCACTTAGATGGTCACAGGAGAGCCACTTAGATGGACACTGCACAGCCACTTAGATGGACACTGCACAGCCACTTAGATGGATACTGCACAGCCACTTAGATGGACAACGCACAGCCACGTAGATGAACACAGCAAAGCCACATAGATGGACACCGTACAGCCACCTAAATGGACATAACACAGCCACTTGTGGATGGACACTGCACAGCCATTTGTAGTAAATAGACACTGCACATCCACTTAGATGGACACAGCACAGCCACTTAGATGGAGACTGCACAGCCACTTAGAAGGACACCACACAGCCACTTAAATGGATGCTGCACAGCCCTTAGATGAATGGACACAGGAGAGTAGAGCGCAGTACACAGCAGTGTGACTGGAGTGAAATGGCGCCAATTCACTACCACCGGGTCCTTATATAGAGTCCAAAACCCGCGACAATCTGACACAGGGTGTACCTGGGTCCCACTGGTTTCTGACAGTTCTGAGCTGATGGCACTGCTGGACATCTTCCGATTTTGAAGGGAAGTAAGCATGGTGTGTCTTTCATCTGATGCACTAAGTTTCCTTGGACAACTACTCTGTCTACAGTCCTCATCGTTTCCCGTTTCTTTGTGCTTCAATGCTAAGAAATACAGGCAGGTACCATCAGGGAGTCATCTGATTGGCTTCAAATGTATTCTGCAGCAGTACAATGACCCCTAACATACTAGCAAATGCCACTAGGAACTATCTTCAGTGTAAAGAAAAACAAAGAGTCCTGGAAGTGATGATATGGCCCCCACAGAGCCCTGATCTCAACATCATCGAGTCTGTCTGGAATTACATAACGAGACAGAAGGATTTCAGCAAGCCTACATCCACAGAAGGTCTGTGGTTAGTTTTCCAAGTTGTTTGGAACAACCTTCCTGACGAGTTCCTTCATAAACTGTGTGCAAGAGTACTTAGAAGAATTGATGTTGTTTTGAAGGCAAAAGGTGGTCACACCAAGTATGATTTGATTTATATTTCTCTTCTGTTCAATAACTTTGCATTTTGTTAATTGATAGAAACAAACTATTAACACTTCTATTTTTGACAGCATTCCTACTTTGTAGCATTTTTCAGCATGCCTTCCCCCCCATTTTCATGCTGTGTATGGAAGCCTTAACGATGGCTCAGTTCATGGAAATATTCGTAGCAGTAAATTTGACTTCTTCAGACCACACAATGCCGGGATTGCAACAGGCATTTTTATTCAAGTGGCATCCTGGCATCCACTCTAGATTAACTATAGTATTTAGGTATTACTCTGACTAAATGCACTACAGATTTATATTAAGCTAATTTTGTCAAAGTCACGGATTAACCTTAAAAACTGCCAGAGCAATAACCTTTCCTGGGTCAGAAGTACCTTGCTCTATCAGCTTTCCCAGCATCTTGGTCATGAGACTGGAGAACAGATATAGATGAGGAATTGTGGGCAAATATTTATGGCTCTATGTATGCCTCCTCCCTCATGCTAGCGGTTATAGATACCCGATATAAAATTGTTTTGAGATGGTGCAGATGTCCTAGCACTTAACACCGGAATTCCAACACTGATCGGAATGCCGGCTCTGGCATCCCGAATAGGGATACAATCCCCACCGCCGGGATACCGATTGAGTGTTTGCTGGGCCGCCGGACAGGTAAGCCGTAGATGGGGGGAGGGGGGCGTTTAGGTTTAGGCTAAGGGGGAGAGTTAGGGTTAGGCTGCAGGAAGGGGGGTTAGGTTTAGGCTGTGCGGAGGGGGAGGGTTAGGCATCCCCGGGGAGTTTTAGGTTTAGACTGCAGGGGGGGAGGGGGGTAAGGTATAGGCGCTGCAAAGGGAGGGTTAGGGTTAGGTGGGCGTTGGAAAAAGGTAAGTATACTTACCTTTCCCTGTCGGAATTCTCACCATTGGGATACTGCGGTCCGTATTTTGACCCCCAGCTTGCCCAGGGTTGGTATTTTGAACCCAACCCACCGATTTTTAGCTGTCTGTACTGGTAAAGGGGTTACATCGCCTTGTATCTGCAATGGTGCTGGTCCAGAAAAACCTTCACAACTACACTCACCGTCTAGTCCTCCAGCTACTCATGATATATTGACTTTACAGCCACTAAGTTAGATGATAGTAACAATTGTGGGCCTCCTTGGTTATATGGTTTTGAGCACAGACTGCGCGGATTACTATAGTTTCGGGCTGGGCGCTGCTCCCAGTACACAGCATGGAGGAGAGACTTCCCCGAGCTTTCATCTATAGTCCAGGGTTTGTACAGCTTTGTGACAGTGTACAGAGCAAAATGCCTCACAGGGTAATCCATTCATCTGTATTATACTACAGGTGGGGAGCTGATTGGACCAGAGGCAGATACTTACTGCATAAGTGGTAACTGAAGGTGGAGGGATAAATATTATATGATCTGTGTGGCAGAATGTAAAATTGCTGAGAATTACATGTGATGTGGAGGAGAAATATCGTAATATGGCATGGGTGACGGGGCTCTTTCTTGTACAGTTATGGCTCTGCTTAAAGGATTCAGAAATATGTTCTCAGCCTCCTATCCATCTGTTGTCTGAAATTCCATGTGCTTAGCTTGAGATCTCAACAGTTTCACTGAGGCTGCGTACTTGATATTAATGATAGAATTTCAGTTTCTTTATTCTCTCAGAAGCACTGTCTTCAAGAAGCAACAAAGGTTAATAAACCAGAGGTAAGACACCCTACTCCAGAGATAAACTGGATTAATGTTTGAGAGAAATATATATTTTTAGCTGATGATGGCAGGAGGAAGCCAATGTCATTGGCAAAAATTCCTTAAACTCAACTATATGGCAGTTGGCCTAGATCAGTGATACACTCGGAGCCATATTGGGCAGCCTTCTAACCTTCAGAAGGGATACAGATCACTCTTAATATCAGTAATACATAAATGTATACAGTTTGTCAATGAGATAGATGCCTATCTGTAATAATATATCAGCAGGCCTTATAAACAAGCTGCCAACAATGAAGGAATTAGCTGGGGGCTGCAAATGGAGGCTTGGAGGGCCACATGCAGCTCAGTGGCCGTCACTTATAGTTTACAGTTAAACCTTACATCATTATGTTGCCTGTATGTTTCATCTAAGTATTCCTCCACATTGCGGACAACCAAACCGACACCAGTTGTGCTTAATTAAAATGGTTCTATGTGATTTTTATTTGAATACATACTGTTTACCTGCACTAAGCTGATGCGCTGTGCGCTCTAGCTGGGATCGGTAAAGAGGCGAAGCAGAATGAACTATAGCATACCTCCCAACATCGGGAGACGGGGAAGCGGGACTCCCTGGTGTGGCAAAGCTGCACCGTGGCCAAATGGGGGTGTGGTCTATAGAAAAAAGGTCATAGCTTCGTAGGAGTGCTGCGATCGCAAGCCACCCCCCCATTTCTCTAACGTCCTAGAGGATGCTGGGGACTCCGTAAGGACCATGGGGAATAGACGGGCTCCGCAAGAGATAGGGCACTTTAAGAAAGCTTTGGATTCTGGGTGTGCACTGGCTCCTCCCTCTATGCCCCTCCTCCAGACCTCAGTTTTACACTGTGCCCAGAGGGAAATGGGTGCACTGCAGGGAGCTCCCCTGAGTTCTCTGCCTAGAAAGCATTTTTGTTTGGATTTTTTCTGTATTTTTACAGGGAGCACTGCTGGCAACAGGCTCCCTGCATCGAGGGACTGAGGAGAGAGGGGCAGACCTACTTAAATGATAAGCTCTGTTTCCTCGGCTACTGGACACCATTAGCTCCAGAGGGGGTGAACACAGGTTCGTCCTGGGCGTTCACTCCCAGAGCTGTGCCGCCGCTCTCCTCACAGAGCCAGAAGAAACGAAGTCAGAAGACGTCTCAGGCGGCAGAAGCCTTCAGAGCTTCACTGAGGTAACGCACAGCACTGCAGCTGTGCGTCATTGCTCCCATACACCTCACATACTCCGGTCACTGTAAGGGTGCAGGGCGCAGGGGGGGCGCCCTGGGCAGCAATAAAACACCTCTCTTATGGCAAAAGACTATATACATGTACAGGTGGGCACTGTACATGTATATAAAAGAGCCCCCGCCATATTTTAGTAAGTTTGAGCGGGACAGAAGCCCGCCGCCGAGGGGGCGGAGCTTCTCCCTCAGCACTCACCAGCACCATTTTCTCTCCACAGCTCCGCTGAGAGGAAGCTCCCCGGACTCTCCCCTGCTTGACACATGAAAGAGGGTTTTAAAGTAGAGGGGGGGGGGGGGGGGGGGGGCACATATTTGGCGATTATACATTACAGCAGCGCTACTGGGTAAACATTCTGTGTTTTTTCCTGGGTCATATAGCGCTGGGGTGTGTGCTGGCATACTCTCTCTCTGTCTCTCCAAAGGGCCTAAGGGGGAACCTGTCTTCAAATAAGAGATTCCCTGTGTGTGTGGAGTGTGTCGGTACGTGTGTGTCGACATGTCTGCGGTAAAAGGCTCTCCTAAGGAAGAGATGGAGCAAATGTGTGTGTGTGGTGTCTCCGTGGACAACGCCGACACCTGATTGGATATGTGAAATTAAGTGCTAAGATGAATTTATTACACAAAAGATTAGAGAACAGACAGGGAATCTACCCATGTCTGTCCCTATGTCACAGAGACCTTCAGAGTCTCACAATGCTCACTATCCAAAATAATAGACACTGATATCGACACGGAGTCTGACTCCAGTGTCGACTACGATAATGCAAAGTACAGCCAAAACTGGCAGAAAAGTATTCAATATATGATTATTGTGATAAAAGATGTTTTGCATATCACTGATGACTCATCTGTCCCTGACACAAGGGTACACATGTTTAAGGGGAAGAAAGCTGAGGTAAATTTCTGTCCTCTCATGAAGAAAAAGAGCGGGAATCTCCAGACAAGAAGCTGCAGCTTCCCAAAAAGAATTCTCAGGGAGTGTCCTTTCCCTAAAGGGGCCAGGATACGATGGGAATCTTCCCCTAGGGTGTACAAGGCATTGACACGTTTACCCAAAAAGGTAGCGCTGACTTAACAGCTATCCTCAGGGATCCTGCAGATAGCATGCAGTAAAAGTACTTTGAAGTCCATTTACACACATTCTGGTACACTACTCAGACCGGTGATTGTGTCGGCATGTGTTTAAAGCGCTGTAGCAGCGTAGACTGATACCTTATCAGCGGAGATTGAAACCCTAGATAAGGATGCCATGTTATTGTCCCTAGTATATATATATATATATACATATATATTAGAGATGAGCGGGTTCGGTTCCTCGGAAACCGAACCCGCCCGAACTTCATGTTTTTTTACACGGGTCCGAGCGACTCGGATCTTCCCGCCTTGCTCGGTTAACCCGAGCGCGCCCGAACGTCATCATCCCGCTGTCGGATTCTCGCGAGGCTCGGATTCTATCGCGAGACTCGGATTCTATATAAGGAGCCGCACGTCGCCGCCATTTTCACACGTGCATTGAGATTCATAGGGAGAGGACGTGGCTGGCGTCCTCTCCGTTTATAGAGAAGAGAGTGAGACAGTAGAGAGAGACACAGTAGTAATTTTGGGGAGCATTAGGAGGAGTACTAGTTACTTGCTGAAGTGATAGATAGTGTGACTGTATATTATCTGACTTGTGGGGGAGACACTGACAGTGGGGAGCAGTTAGAGTCTGAGAGCAGGACTCAGGAGTACATATAACGTACAGTGCACACTTTTGCTGCCAGAGTGCCACACTGCCATTGTGACCACACTGACCACCAGTATAATATATATTGTGATTGTCTGCTTAGGAGTACTACTTGCAAGTTGCTGATAGTGTGACCAGTGACCTGACCACCAGTCACCCCCAGTTTAATATATATATATATATATATATATATATATATAATTGTATATAATATATATATATAATATTGTATACCACCTACCCGTGGTTTTTCTTTTTCTTTCTTCTTTATACATACTACTATAGTAGCTTACTGTAGCAGTCTGCGGTGCTGCTGAGCTGACAGTGTCCAGCAGGTCCGTCATCAGTCATTACATAATAAATATATATACCTGTCCGGCTGCAGTACTAGTGATATTATATATATATATATATATATATTGATTTCATCTCATTATCATCCAGTCTATATTAGCAGCAGACACAGTACGGTAGTCCACGGCTGTAGCTACCTCTGTGTCGGCAGTCGCTGGTCCATCCATAATTGTATATCACCTACCCGTGGTTTTTTTTTTCTTTCTTCTTTATACATACTACTATAGTAGCTTACTGTAGCAGTCTGCGGTGCTGCTGAGCTGACAGTGTCCAGCAGGTCCGTCATCAGTCATTACATAATAAATATATATACCGGTCCGGCTGCAGTACTAGTAATATTACATATATATATATTGATTTCATCTCATTATCATCCAGTCTATATTAGCAGCAGACACAGTACGGTAGTCCACGGCTGTAGCTACCTCTGTGTCGGCAGTCGCTGGTCCATCCATAATTGTATACCACCTACCCGTGGTTTTTTTTTTCTTTCTTCTTTATACATACTACTATAGTAGCTTACTGTAGCAGTCTGCGGTGCTGCTGAGCTGACAGTGTCCAGCAGGTCCGTCATCAGTCATTACATAATAAATATATATACCTGTCCGGCTGCAGTACTAGTGATATTATATATATATATATTGATTTCATCTCATTATCATCCAGTCTATATTAGCAGCAGACACAGTACGGTAGTCCACGGCTGTAGCTACCTCTGTGTCGGCAGTCGCTGGTCCATCCATAATTGTATACCACCTACCCGTGGTTTTTTTTTTTCTTTCTTCTTTATACATACTACTATAGTAGCTTACTGTAGCAGTCTGCGGTGCTGCTGAGCTGACAGTGTCCAGCAGGTCCGTCATCAGTCATTACATAATAAATATATATACCTGTCCGGCTGCAGTACTAGTGATATTATATATATATATATTGATTTCATCTCATTATCATCCAGTCTATATTAGCAGCAGACACAGTACGGTAGTCCACGGCTGTAGCTACCTCTGTGTCGGCAGTCGCTCGTCCATCCATAAGTATACTAGTATCCATCCATCTCCATTGTTTACCTGAGGTGCCTTTTAGTTGTGCCTATTAAAATATGGAGAACAAAAATGTTGAGGTTCCAAAATTAGGGAAAGATCAAGATCCACTTCCACCTCGTGCTGAAGCTGCTGCCACTAGTCATGGCCGAGACGATGAAATGCCAGCAACGTCGTCTGCCAAGGCCGATGCCCAATGTCATAGTACAGAGCATGTAAAATCCAAAACACCAAATATCAGTAAAAAAAGGACTCCAAAATCTAAAATAAAATTGTCGGAGGAGAAGCGTAAACTTGCCAATATGCCATTTACCACACGGAGTGGCAAGGAACGGCTGAGGCCCTGGCCTATGTTCATGGCTAGTGGTTCAGCTTCACATGAGGATGGAAGCACTCAGCCTCTCGCTAGAAAACTGAAAAGACTCAAGCTGGCAAAAGCACCGCAAAGAACTGTGCGTTCTTCGAAATCCCAAATCCACAAGGAGAGTCCAATTGTGTCGGTTGCGATGCCTGACCTTCCCAACACTGGACGTGAAGAGCATGCGCCTTCCACCATTTGCACGCCCCCTGCAAGTGCTGGAAGGAGCACCCGCAGTCCAGTTCCTGATAGTCAGATTGAAGATGTCAGTGTTGAAGTACACCAGGATGAGGAGGATATGGGTGTTGCTGGCGCTGGGGAGGAAATTGACAAGGAGGATTCTGATGGTGAGGTGGTTTGTTTAAGTCAGGCACCCGGGGAGACACCTGTTGTCCGTGGGAGGAATAGTGCCGTTGACATGCCTGGTGAAAATACCAAAAAAATCAGCTCTTCGGTGTGGAAGTATTTCACCAGAAATGCGGACAACATTTGTCAAGCCGTGTGTTGCCTTTGTCAAGCTGTAATAAGTAGGGGTAAGGACGTTAACCACCTCGGAACATCCTCCCTTATACGTCACCTGCAGCGCATTCATAATAAGTCAGTGACAAGTTCAAAAACTTTGGGCGACAGCGGAAGCAGTCCACTGACCAGTAAATCCCTTCCTCTTGTAACCAAGCTCACGCAAACCACCCCACCAACTCCCTCAGTGTCAATTTCCTCCTTCCCCAGGAATGCCAATAGTCCTGCAGGCCATGTCACTGGCAATTCTGACGAGTCCTCTCCTGCCTGGGATTCCTCCGATGCATCCTTGCGTGTAACGCCTACTGCTGCTGGCGCTGCTGTTGTTGCTGCTGGGAGTCGATGGTCATCCCAGAGGGGAAGTCGTAAGCCCACTTTTACTACTTCCACCAAGCAATTGACTGTCCAACAGTCCTTTGCGAGGAAGATGAAATATCACAGCAGTCATCCTGTTGCAAAGCGGATAACTGAGGTCTTGACAACTATGTTGGTGTTAGACGTGCGTCCGGTATCCTCCGTTAGTTCACAGGGAACTAGACAATTTGTTGAGGTAGTGTGCCCCCGTTACCAAATACCATCTAGGTTCCACTTCTCTAGGCAGGCGATACCGAGAATGTACACGGACGTCAGAAAAAGACTCACCAGTGTCCTAAAAAATGCAGTTGTACCCAATGTCCACTTAACCACGGACATGTGGACAAGTGGAGCAGGGCAGGGTCAGGACTATATGACTGTGACAGCCCACTGGGTAGATGTATGGACGCCCGCCGTAAGAACAGCAGCGGCGGCACCAGTAGCAGCATCTCGCAAACGCCAACTCTTTCCTAGGCAGGCTACACTTTGTATCACCGGTTTCCAGAATACGCACACAGCTGAAAACCTTTTACGGCAACTGAGGAAGATCATCGCGGAATGGCTTACCCCAATTGGACTCTCCTGTGGATTTGTGGCATCGGACAACGCCAGCAATATTGTGTGTGCATTAAATATGGGCAAATTCCAGCACGTCCCATGTTTTGCACATACCTTGAATTTGGTGGTGCAGAATTTTTTAAAAAACTACAGGGGCGTGCAAGAGATGCTGTCGGTGGCCAGAAGAATTGCGGGACACTTTCGGAGGACAGGCACCACGTACAGAAGACTGGAGCACCACCAAAAACGCCTGAACCTGCCCTGCCATCATCTGAAGCAAGAAGTGGTAACGAGGTGGAATTCAACCCTATATATGCTTCAGAGGTTGGAGGAGCAGCAAAAGGCCATTCAAGCCTATACAATTGAGCACGATATAGGAGGTGGAATGTACCTGTCTCAAGCGCAGTGGAGAATGATTTCAACGTTGTGCAAGGTTCTGCAACCTTTTGAACTTGCCACACGTGAAGTCAGTTCAGACACTGCCAGCCTGAGTCAGGTCATTCCCCTCATCAGGCTTTTGCAGAAGAAGCTGGAGGCATTGAAGGAGGAGCTAAAAGGGAGCGATTCCGCTAGGCATGTGGGACTTGTGGATGGAGCCCTTAATTCGCTTAACAAGGATTCACGGGTGGTCAATCTGTTGAAATCAGAGCACTACATTTTGGCCACCGTGCTCGATCCTAGATTTAAAACCTACCTTGGATCTCTCTTTCCGGCAGACACAAGTCTGCTGGGGTTCAAAGACCTGCTGGTGACAAAATTGTCAAGTCAAGCGGAACGCGACCTGTCAACATCTCCTCCTTCACATTCTCCCGCAACTGGGGGTGCGAGGAAAAGGCTCAGAATTCCGAGCCCACCCGCTGGCGGTGATGCAGGGCAGTCTGGAGCGACTGCTGATGCTGACATCTGGTCCGGACTGAAGGACCTGACAACGATTACGGACATGTCGTCTACTGTCACTGCATATGATTCTCTCACCATTGAAAGAATGGTGGAGGATTATATGAGTGACCGCATCCAAGTAGGCACGTCAGACAGTCCGTACTTATACTGGCAGGAAAAAGAGGCAATTTGGAGGCCCTTGCACAAACTGGCTTTATTCTACCTAAGTTGCCCTCCCACAAGTGTGTACTCCGAAAGAGTGTTTAGTGCCGCCGCTCACCTTGTCAGCAATCGGCGTACGAGGTTACTTCCAGAAAATGTGGAGAAGATGATGTTCATTAAAATGAATTATAATCAATTCCTCCGTGGAGACATTGACCAGCAGCAATTGCCTCCACAAAGTACACAGGGAGCTGAGATGGTGGATTCCAGTGGGGACGAATTGATAATCTGTGAGGAGCGGGATGTACACGGTGATATATCGGAGGATGATGATGAGGTGGACATCTTGCCTCTGTAGAGCCAGTTTGTGCAAGGAGAGATTAATTGCTTCTTTTTCGGTGGGGGTCCAAACCAACCCGTCATTTCAGTCACAGTCGTGTGGCAGACCCTGTCACTGAAATGATGGGTTGGTTAAAGTGTGCATGTCCTGTTTATACAACATAAGGGTGGGTGGGAGGACAATTCTATCTTGCACCTCTTTTTTCTTTAATTTTTCTTTGCGTCATGTGCTGTTTGGGGAGTGTTTTTTGGAAGGGCCATCCTGCGTGACACTGCAGTGCCACTCCTAGATGGGCCCGGTGTTTGTGTTGGCCACTAGGGTCGCTTAGCTTACTCACACAGCTACCTCATTGCGCCTCTTTTTTTCTTTGCGTCATGTGCTGTTTGGGGAGTGTTTTTTGGAAGGGCCATCCTGCGTGACACTGCAGTGCCACTCCTAGATGGGCCTGGTGTTTGTGTCGGCCACTAGGGTCGCTTATCTTACTCACACAGCTACCTCATTGCGCCTCTTTTTTTCTTTGCGTCATGTGCTGTTTGGGGAGTAGTTTTTTGGAAGGGCCATCCTGCGTGACACTGCAGTGCCACTCCTAGATGGGCCAGGTGTTTGTGTCGGCCACTAGGGTCGCTTATCTTACTCACACAGCTACCTCATTGCGCCTCTTTTTTTCTTTGCGTCATGTGCTGTTTGGGGAGTGTTTTTTGGAAGGGCCATCCTGCGTGACACTGCAGTGCCACTCCTAGATGGGCCCGGTGTTTGTGTCGGCCACTAGGGTCGCTTATCTTACTCACACAGCTACCTCATTGCGCCTCTTTTTTTCTTTGCGTCATGTGCTGTTTGGGGAGTGTTTTTTGGAAGGGCCATCCTGCGTGACACTGCAGTGCCACTCCTAGATGGGCCAGGTGTTTGTGTCGGCCACTAGGGTCGCTTATCTTACTCACACAGCTACCTCATTGCGCCTCTTTTTTTCTTTGCGTCATGTGCTGTTTGGGGAGTGTTTTTTGGAAGGGCCATCCTGCGTGACACTGCAGTGCCACTCCTAGATGGGCCCGGTGTTTGTGTCGGCCACTAGGGTCGCTTATCTTACTCACACAGCTACCTCGGTGCAAATTTTAGGACTAAAAATAATATTGTGAGGTGTGAGGTATTCAGAATAGACTGAAAATGAGTGGAAATTATGGTTTTTGAGGTTAATAATACTTTGGGATCAAAATGACCCCCAAATTCTATGATTTAAGCTGTTTTTTAGGGTTTTTTGAAAAAAACACCCGAATCCAAAACACACCCGAATCCGACAAAAAAAATTCGGTGAGGTTTTGCCAAAACGCGGTCGAACCCAAAACACGGCCGCGGAACCGAACCCAAAACCAAAACACAAAACCCGAAAAATTTCAAGTGCACATCTCTAATATATATATATATGTAAAAGATGTTGTCTTATATATATATATTAGACATGCCCAAAGAGACGTTAGTCTACTGGGTTCTAGAGTCAACGCTATGTCGATTTCTGCTAGATGTGTCCTGTGGAACAGCCAATGGACAGGTGATGCCGACTAAAAGAGGCATATGGAGGGTTTACCTTACAAGGCTGAGGAATTGTGTGGAGAAGGGCTCTCGGATCTGGTCTCCACAGCTATAGCTGGTAATTCTGATCTTTTGCCTTATATTCCCTCACAGACTAAGAAAGCACGACATTATCAAATGCAGTCCTTTCGGTCGCAGAATAACAAGAAAGTATGAGGAGCGTCCTTTCTTACCAGAGGTAAGGGCACGGGGCACAGCTAGTTCCCAGGAACAGAAGTCCTCCCCGGCCTCTACTACATCCACCGCATGACGCGGGAGCTCCGCTAAGGGAGTCCGCCCCAGGGGGAGCACGTCTTCGACTCTTCAGCCACATCTGAGTTCACTCACAGGTGGATCCCGGGGCAATAAAAATTGTTCTCAGGGTTACAAAAGAATTCGAAGGTGCTTCCTCGCCGGTTTTCCTTATCGGACCTACCGGCTTCTCCCCCAGAAGGGGAGATTATATTGAATACAATTCACACATTGTATCTCCAACAGGTGGTGCTCAGGGTTCCCCTCCTGCAACAAGGAAGGCGATATTACTCAACCTTGGCTGTAGTTCCGAATTCGTACGGTTCGGTCAGACCTATTTAAAATTAAAATCTCTGAACCTATACTGGAAAAGGTTCAAATTTAAAGTAGAATCGCTCAGAGCGGTCATGGCCAGCCTGGAAAGGGGGGATTTGATGGTGTATCTTGACATAAAGGCTGCATACCTTCATGTTCCCATTTATCCACCCGACCAGGCGTACCTGAGAATTGCGGTACAGTATTGTCATTAGCAATTTCAGGGTAATTGGCGGAAATGATGGTGCTGCTACGCAAGCAAGGAGTCACAGTTATCCCATACCTGGACGATCTCCTATAAGGGCGAGATCAAAAGAGCAGTTGTTGAACAGCGTGTCACTTTCGCTGAAGGTGGCATAGCAACACGGCTGGATTCTCAATATCCCGAAGTCACAGTTGGTTCCTATGACTAGTCTGCCCTTCTTGAGTATGATTCTGGATACGGACCAGTAAGGGGTTTACCTTCAGATAGAGAAGGCCCAGGAACTCATGACTCTGGTCAGGAACTTATTGAAACCAAGACAGGTGTCAGGGCATCACTGCACCCGAGTCCGGGGAAAATCATTCCCTTCGGCAGGTTCCATGCGAGGACTTTCAAATGGGACCTACTGGACAAGTGGTCCGGGTCACATCTACAGATTCATCAGTTGATCACCCTCTCCCCCAGGGCCAAGGTATCTCTCCTGTTGTGGCTGCAGGGTGCTCACCTTCTATAGGGCCGCAGGTTCGGCATTCAGGACTGGATCCTGGTGACCACGGACGCGAGCCTCCGAGGTTGGGGAGCAGTCACACAGGGAAAAATAATATTTCCAAAGGTCTTTGGTCAAGTCAAGAGACTTGTCTTCACATCTTGGAACTAAGGGCCATATACAACGCCCTACGTCAGGCGGAGACCCTACTTCGCGAACAACCGGTTCTGATCCAGTCAGACAACGTCACCGCAGTAGCTCATGTAAACCGCCAAGGCGGCACAAGGAGCAGAGTGGCAAACGAAAAAAGAGACGTCTCCCAGCGCTAAAAATAATCAGGTTTGGAGTTGATTATAATTAGTGATATCTATAAATATACTTAAGAATCACTCAAAAAGCACTAAAAACGGCAATATAATTTATAAATGAATTTTTTATTGACCTGGTGCAAAATAAAATGGGACCCTAATCATAAGGTCTTCTCTATTCTTAAAATTAAAAGTGATCCTAATACCGGTATACAAGAAAAGTTACAAACAACATAGGAACATAAAAAACATAAAAACATAAAACACACAGTGATGCGCTAGATGGCGGTTTATTCACTGTACAAATTCCTCAGATATGTATAGGTACATAGGGCTGATTTATATACCACAGTCAGTGTTCATATTAGGAGTGCATCCAATAGATGGGACATCAGGGACACGCTAAATAGCGATGAATGTTTGTATTCCTTTAAGTGAAGTGCTGTCACAGTCACTACTCGTATGTGGAATCGATCCAACAGAGATTCTGGTAATTTCCAGCCAACCTACATAAAGTCTATAATTGACAAAGACTATGAAGGCGGGGGTCTTCACTTCTGAGTGTGTTCAGGATATATAGCCGCACTTACTTCAAAGTATCCGGAAGTCGATAGAACGGGTGTCTGCCGGCAGACGAGATGGCTCCACGATCAACTAGTTTCGCCTGACTAGCAGGCTTCCTCAGGATGGTCGAGCCGTATCCATACCCGTTCTTTTATCCCTGTCTTGCGTCACCGTTGTCATGGTGACTATCCTTCTCAGAGTGAACGAGCCTCCGTTCACGTGATGTTCCTGATGACGCGTGTTGTTATGGGGACCAGACGTGATGCCGCGTATTGCTCCCTGCATGTCTCCCGCTTGTTGTGGCTTGTAGCCATGGAGACCGGACGTAATGACGCCTGTAACTTAGTCCAGTACTTCCCCATGAAGGCCGGGCACATCCCTCCAGCAGCGTCTCTTGTTACCATGGAGATCTTCTCCTAGCGATGTTCATTTCTTACCCCTCTCATTGTGTGTGGTTGAATAATGGAAAATTCATTATATATACCATATTTATACGTGTCCATAAGTGTTCCTCACGGTAGGTAGATAATGGATCCCATAATTATATAATCCAGGACAGTGTACAACATACAAAAAAGACATGAAACGAAAAGGACATAAAAAGACATAGAAAGACAGTGACTATGGTTTTTAATCTAAGCAATTAATCTCATGTTAAGTGTATATATATATATATACACATACAGGTGTATTCCTTTATAACCCCCTGGTTTCTCATGATATTTACTCCATATAGTTGGGTTTTATTCTTTAAGGAAGGGAAAAAGGTCCCATTCTATATTGAGACCTTTGGGTATCCGTGTTTCTAATTCAAAAATCATTTTGGCCTCTTCTCTCAATAGTGCATTGTCCCAGTTTCCTCCTCTCCATGATTTCTGCACTAATTTGATTCCAATAAATTCTAGACCCATGGGATCACTGTTATGCATCTTTGTAAAATGTTCAGGAATACTGTGGTTGTCTTTATTAGTCCTGATATTATTAAGATGCTCATTGATCCTTAAATGTAGACTACGGTATGTCTTTCCTACATATTGTAGCCCACACAAGGAGCAGAGTGGCGATAGCGGAAGCCACCAGAATTCTTCGCTGGGCGGAGAATCATGTAAGTGCACTGTCAGCAGTGTTCATTGCGGGAGTGGACGACTGGGAAGCAGACTTCCTCAGCGGACACGACCTACGTCCTGGAGAGTGGGGACTTCATCAGGAAGTCTTAGCACAGATTGCAATTCGGTGGAGACTGCCACTGATAGACATGATGGCGTCCCGCCTTAACACAAAGCCGCAGAGTTATTGCGCCAGGTCAAAAGACCCTCAGGCAGTAGCTGTGGAGGCCCTAGTGATATCGTGGGTGTTCCAGTCGGTCTATGTGTTTACTCCTCTTCCTCTCATACCCAAGGTGTTGAGGATAATAATAAGAAGAGGAGTGAGAACAATTCTCATTGTTCCAGATTGGCCACGGAGGACCTGGTATCCAGATCTACAGGAAATGCTCACAGAGAATCCGTGGCCTCTTCCTCTAAGACAGGACCTACTGCAGCAGGGGCCCTGTCTGTTCCAAGACTTACCGTGGCTGCGTTTGATGGCATGGCGGTTGAACGCAGGATCCTAGCGGAAAAGGGTATTCCGGAGGAGGTCATTCCTACCCTAATTAAGGCTAGGAAGGAAGTGACATCGAAACATTATCACCGAATATGGCGAAAATGTGTTTCCTGGTGTGAGGCCAGAAATGCTCCTACGGAGGAATTCCTTTTGGGCCGTCTGCTTCACTTCCTTCAAACTGGAGTGAACTTGGGCCTGAAATTAGGATTGATAAAGGTTCAAATTTTGGCCTTATCCATTTTCTTCCAAAAAAAAAAAAAAGAATTGGCTTCTCTTCCTGAAGTACAAACGTTTGTGAAGGGAGTACTGCATATTCAGCCTCCTTTTGTACCGCCGGTGGCGCCTTGGGTCCTTAACGTGGTGTTACGGTTCCTTAAGTCACATTGGTTTGAACCACTTAAGACAGTGGAGTTGAAATATTTCACCTGGAAGGTGGTCATGTTGTTAGCCTTGGCTTCGGCTAGGCGAGTTGCGGAATTGGCGGCTTTATCACCTAAAAGCCCCTATCTGATTTTCCATATGGATAGAGCGAAATTGCGGACCCGTCCTCAATTGCTGCCTAAGGTGGTCTCATCCTTTCATATGAACCAACCTATTGTCGTGCCTGTGGCTACGTGTGACTTGGAGGATTCCGAGTCCCTTGATGTGGTCAGGGCTTTGAAAATTTACGTGGCCAGAACGGCTAGGATCTGACAAACAGAAGCACTGTTTGTCCTGTATGCAGCCAACAAGGTTGGTGGCCCTGCTTCAAAGCAGACTATTGCTCGCTGGATCTGTAACACGATTCAGCAGGCGCATTCTACGGCAGGATTGCCATTACCTAAATCGGTTAAGGCCCATTCCACTAGGAAGGTGGGCTCTTCTTGGGCGGCTGCCCGAGGGGTCTCGGCACTACAGCTGTGCCGAGCTGCTACTTGGTTGGGGTCAAATACCTTTGCAAAGTTCTATAAGTTTGATACCCTGGCTGAGGAGGACCTCCTGTTTGCTCAATTCGGTGCTGCAGAGTCATCCGCACTCTCCCGCCCGTTTGGGAGCTTTGGTATAATCCCCATGGTCCTTACGGAGTCCCCAGCATCCTCTAGGACGTTAGAGAAAATAAGATTTTACTTACTGGTAAATCTATTTCTCGTAGTCCGTAGAGGATGCTGGGCGCCCGTCCCACGTGCGGACTTCTTCTGCAAGACTTGTATATAGTTATTGCTTACATAAGGGTTATGTTGTAGTTTCATCGGTTTGGCCGAGACTATATTGTTTGTTCATACTGTTAACTGGGTAGTTTATCACAATTTATACGGTGTGATTGGTGTGGCTGGTATGAATCTCGCCCTTAGATTTACAAAAATCCTTCCTCGTACTGTCCATCTCCTCTGGGCACAGTTTCCCTAACTGAGGTCTGGAGGAGGGGCATAGAGGGAGGAGCCAGTGCACACCCAGAATCCAAAGCTTCTTAAAGTGCCCTATCTCCTGCGGAGCCCGTCTATTCCCCATGGTCCTTACGGAGTCCCCAGCATCCTCTACGGACTACGAGAAATAGATTTACCGGTAAGTAAAATCTTATTTTTCCATCACTATGGGGCATGCCCAGCACTCTGTGAGCTGCTGGCATACCCCCAGCCTCTCTGTCTCCCCTGAATAGACACTGCGGCCCGCGGGTGTGACAGCGGGACAGTCCCACAAAAACGGGACTGTCCCGCGAAAATCGGGACAGTTGAGAGGAATGCTATAGCAGCACACTATGTGCCGCAATGGGTGGTATTCATGTGACCGCCGGTCAGCTGACCGACAGTCACATGACCTCCTCCACCAGCCCGACGGGTCACTGTCCCGATGGTCGGCATGCCGACCAACAGGGACTATTTCCACTCGTGGGTGTCCACGACACCCATAGAGTGGGAAAAGAACCCGTGGCGTCCGCAGGTCGCCACCGAGCCCACAGCGTCGCGAGCGCAGCGAGCCCGCAAGGGGCTTGCTGCACTCGCCCCTCCCCGCCGGGATCCCGGCGTCGGTATGCTGCCGGGATCCCGGCGTCGGTAAGCTGACCGGCGGTCAGGAGACCGCCGGTCAGCCGTACTACACCCGCCGCAATAGTACGTCTACCCCAGTGTATTGCCAGCATTATCCCTTTCTCCAGTGTATTCCAGCATTATGCCAGCAGTGTATTGCCAGCATTATCCCTTTCTCCAAGTGGCTTTATTGCTTTTAGACATAATGATAAATGGAAACAGTTTGATGTTCATAGCCCCAATATCACTACATATCTTGTTCTCCTTCTATAGCTCCTTACCTTGTATTTATACTATGGGTTCGCAAACCTATTGAGGAAGATGAGTTTGTTTATGATTTATTGGAGGAAGCCCAGTGACATCCTAAGCGCCTGTAATCATTTGTTGATATTTTTGCCATTAGCCAAGAACTTGACACTAAAGGAAACGCTCTAGACAGTCACTATAGTTTATTAGCTTCCCTTTTTGTGCACAGGACACTGTGCAGATGGTTACTGTCATCATACCTACAAATTGCCCATCTAGACCCTATAAAGGCAACACTGCAGGCCTTCACTGTAGATATTACATTCCATAGCAGTGTTTTCACAACTTGAGCGCTCTTGGGGAAATTAATTAGGCAGTGTTTCCAGCATATTTGTAATCATCACATAATGCAGCTCATAGCTTGCAATTTTACATTCCAAATTACCCCATGTCATACTTGAAAGGCCAGAAGGCTCCCAAAAATCGAGTGGTGCCCCCGGGCACCTGGAAGAGTGGCCAAGTCTCACTGAGAGAGCCCCCCACCCCTCCCACAGCAACCCACTTTTACTTGGTAAATGGGCGGCTATAATTTGCCATCAGGGCCCCTCCACTCGCTTTACAATACCAGTAATCTCAGTTTTGTGTAGTGAGGGTGGTGCCAGAATGACATAATTGCATTTCTCTGACGTCCTAGTGGATCTGGGAACTCCGTAAGGACCATGGGGAATAGCGGCTCCGCAGGAGACTGGGCACAACTAAAAGAAAGCTTTTAGACTACCTGGTGTGCACTGGCTCCTCCCACTATGACCCTCCTCCAAGCCTCAGTTGGATTTCTGTGCCCGGCCGAGCTGGATGCACACTAGGGGCTCTCCTGAGCTCCTAGAAAGAAAGTTTATTTTAGGTTTTTTATTTTACAGTGAGACCTGCTGGCAACAGGCTCACTGCATCGAGGGACTAAGGGGAGAAGAAGCGAACCTACCTGCTTGCAGCTAGCTTGGGCTTCTTAGGCTACTGGACACCATTAGCTCCAGAGGGATCGACCGCATGGAACTGGCCTTGGTGTTCGTTCCCGGAGCCGCGCCGCCGTCCCCCTTACAGAGCCAGAAGCAAGAAGAGGTCCGGAAAATCGGCGGCAGAAGACATCAGTCTTCACCAAGGTAGCGCACAGCACTGTAGCTGTGCGCCATTGCTCCTCATACACACTTCACACTCCGGTCACTGAGGGTGCAGGGCGCTGGGGGGGGGGGGGCGCCCTGAGCAGCAATAAAAACACCTTGGCTGGCAAATATATCACAATATATAGCCCCAGAGGCTATATATGTGATAAATACCCCTGCCAGAATCCATAAAAAAGCGGGAGAAAAGTCCGCGAAAAAGGAGCGGAGGTATCTCCCTCAGCACACTGGCGCCATTTTCTCTTCACAGTGCAGCTGGAAGACAGCTCCCCAGGCTCTCCCCTGTAGTTTGCAGGCTCAAAGGGTTAAAAAGAGAGGAGGGGCACTAAATTTAGGCGCAATATTGTATATACAAGCAGCTATTGGGAAAAATTCACTCAATATAGTGTTAATCCCTAAATTATATAGCGCTCTGGTGTGTGCTGGCATACTCTCTCTCTGTCTCCCCAAAGGGCTGTGTGGGGTCCTGTCCTCAGTCAGAGCATTCCCTGTGTGTGTGCGGGTGTCGGTACGGCTGTGTCGACACGTTTGATGAGGAGGCTTATGTGGTGGCAGAGCAGATGCCGATAAATGTGATGTCGCCCCCTGTGGGGCCGACACCAGAGTGGATGGATAGGTGGAAGGTATAAACCGACAGTGTCAACTCCTTACATAAAAGGCTGGATGACGTAACAGCTGTGGGACAGCCGGCTTCTCAGCCGCGCCTGCCCAGGCGTCTCAAAGGCCATCAGGGGCTCAAAACGCCCGCTCCCTCAGATGGCAGACACAGATGTCGACACGGAGTCTGACTCCAGTGTCGACGAGGTTGAGACATATACACAATCCACTAGGAACATCCGTTACATGATCCCGGCAATAAAAAATGTGTTACACATTTCTGACATTAACCCAAGTACCACTAAAAAAGGGTTTTATGTGTGGGGAGAAAAAGCAGGCAGTGTTTTGTTCCCCCATCAAATGAGTGAATGAAGTGTGAAAAAGCGTGGGTTCCCCCGATAAGAAACTGGTAATTTCTAAAAAGTTACTCATGGCGTACCTTTTCCCGCCAGAGGATAAGTTACGCTGGGAGATATCCCCTAGGGTGGATAAGGCGCTCACACGTTTGTCAAAAAAGGTGGCACTGCCGTCTTAGGATATGGCCACTTTGAAGGTACCTGCTGATAAAAAGCAGGAGGCTATCCTGAAGTCTGTATTTACACACTCAGGTACTAGACTGAGACCTGCAGATAGTGCTGCTGCAGCGTGGTCTGTGACCCTGTCAAACAGGGATACTATTTTGCGAACATATTAAAGACGTCGTCTTATATATGAGGGATGCACAGAGGGATATTTTGCCGGCTGGCATCCAGAATTAATGCACTGTCCATTCTGTCAGGAGGGTATTAGAGACCCGACACTGGACAGGTGATGCTGACTTTAAAAGGCACATAGAGCCTTATAAGGGTGAGGAATTGTTTGGGGATGGTCTCTGGGACCTCTTATCCACAGCAACAGCTGGGAAGAAAATTTTTTACCTCAGGTTTCCTCACAGCCTAAGAAAGCACTGTATTATCAGGTACAGTCCTTTCGGCTTCAGAAAAGCAAGCGGGTCAAAGGCGCTTCTTTTCTGCACAGAGACGAGGGAAGAGGGAAAAAGCTGCACCAGTCAGCCAGTTCCCAGAATCAAAATTCTTCCCCCGCTTCCTCTGAGTCCACCGCATGACGCGGGGGCTCCACAGGCGTAGCCAGTTACGGTGGGGGGCCGCCTCAAAAATTTCAGCGATCAGTGGGCTCGCTCACAGGTGCATCCCTGGATCCTTCAAGTAGTATCTCAGGGGTACAAGCTGGAATTCGAGGCGTCTCCCCCCCGCCGTTTCCTCAAATCTGCCTTGCCGACAACTCCCTCAGGCAGGGAGGCTGTGCTAGAGGCAATTCACAAGCTGTATTCCCAGCAGGTGATAGTCAAGGTGCCCCTACTTCAACAAGGACGGGGTTACTATTCCACACTGTTTGTGGTACCGAAACCGGATGGTTCGGTGAGACCCATGTTAAATTTGAAATCCTTGAACACATACATAAAAAAATTCAAGTTCAAGATGGAATCGCTCAGGGCGGTTATTGCAAGCCTGGAGGAGGGGGATTACATGGTATTCCTGGACATCAAGGATGCTTACCTACATGTCCCCATTTACCATCCTCACCAGGAGTACCTCAGATTTGTGGTACAGGATTGCCATTACTAATTCCAAACACTGCCGTTTGGACTGTCCACGGCACCGAGGGTCTTTACCAAGGTAATGGCAGAAATGATGATACTCCTTCGAAAAAAGGGAGTTTTAATTATCCCGTACTTGGACGATCTCCTTATAAAGGCGAGGTCCAAGGAGCAGTTGTTGGTCGGAGTAGCACTATCTCGGGAAGTGCTACAACAGCACGGATGGATTCTATACATTCCAAAGTCACAGCTGGTTCCTACCACACGCCTACTGTTCCTGGGGATGGTTCTGGACACAGAACAGAAAAAAGTATTTCTCCCGCAGGAGAAAGCCAAGGAGCTGTCATCTCTAGTCAGAGACCTCCTGAAACCAAAACAGGTATCGGTGCATCACTGCACACGAGTCCTGGGAAAAATGATAGCTTCTTACGAAGCAGAATTCCATTAGGCAGGTTCCATGCAAGAACCTTTCAGTGGGACCTCTTGGACAAGTGGTCGGGATCGCATCTTCAGATGCATCGGCTGATAACCCTGTCTCCAAGGACCAGGGTATCTCTACTGTGGTGGCTGCAGAGTGCTCATCTTCAAGAGGGCCGCAGATTCGGCATACAGGACTGGGTCCTGGTAACCACGGATGCCAGCCTTCGAGGCTGGGGGGCAGTCACACAGGGAAGAAATTTCCAAGGACTTTGGTCAAGTCAGGAGTCGTCCCTACACATAAATGTTCTGGAACTGAGGGCCATTTACAATGCCCTAAGTCTGGCAAGGCCTCTGCTTCAAAACCAGCCGGTACTGATCCGATCAGACAACATCACGGCGGTCGCCCATGTAAACCGACAGGGCGGCACAAGAAGCAGGATGGCGATGGCAGAAGCCACAAGGATTCTCCGATGGGCGGAAAATCACGTCTTAGCACTGTCAGCAGTGTTTATTCCGGGAGTGGACAACTGGGAAGCAGACTTCCTCAGCAGACACGACCTACACCCGGGAGAGTGGGGACTTCATCCAGAAGTCTTCCAACTGTTGGTAAACCGTTGGGAAAGGCCACAGGTGGACATGATGGCGTCCCGCCTAAACAAAAAACTAGATATGGCGCCAGGTCAAGGGACCCTCAGGCAATAGCTGTGGACGCTCTAGTGACACCGTGGGTGTACCAGTCGGTTTATGTATTCCCTCCTCTGCCTCTCATACCAAAGGTACTGAGAATAATAAGAAAACGAGGAGTAAGAACGATACTCGTGGTTCAGGATGGGCCAAGAAGAGCTTGGTACCCAGAACTTCAAGAAATGATATCTGAGGACCCATGACCTCTACCGCTCAGACAGTATCTGCTACAGCAGGGGCCCTGTCTGTTCCAAGACTTACCGCGGCTGCGTTTGACGGCATGGCGGTTGAATTCCGGATCCTAAAGGAAAAGGGCATTCCGGAGGAAGTCATTCCTACGCTGATAAAAGCCAGGAAAGAAGTAACCGCAAACCATTATTACCGTATTTGGCGAAAATATGTTGCGTGGTGTGAGGCCAGGAAGGCCCCAACAGAGGAATTTCAGCTGGGTCGTTTTCTGCACTTCCTACAGTCAGGAGTGACTATGGGCCTAAACTTGGGTTCCATTAAGGTCCAGATTTCGGCTCTGTCGATTTTCTTCCAGAAAGAACTGGCTTCACTGCCTGGAGTTCAGACATTTGTAAAGGGAGTGCTACATATTCAGCCCCCTTTTGTGCCTCCTGTGGCACCTTGGGATCTCAACGTGGTGTTGAGTTTCCTAAAATCACATTGGTTTGAGCCACTTAAAACTGTGGATTTGAAATATCTCACGTGGAAAGTGGTCATGTTATTGGCCTTGGCTTCAGCCAGGCGTGTGTCAGAATTGGCGGCTTTGTCATGTAAAAGCCCTTATCTGATTTTCCATATGGATAGGGCAGAATTGAGGACTCGTCCCCAGTTTCTCCCTAAGGTGGTATCAGCTTTTCACTTGAACCAACCTATTGTAGTGCCTGCGGCTACTAGGGACTTGGAAGATTCCAAGTTACTGGACGTAGTCAGGGCCTTAAAAATTTATATTTCCAGGACGGCTGGAGTCAGGAAAACTGACTCGCTTTTTATCTTGCAGGCACCCAACAAAATAGGTGCTCCTGCTTCTAAGCAGACTATTGCTCGCTGAATTTGTAGCACAATTCAGCTGGAGCATTCTGCGGCTGGATTGCCGCATCCTAAATCAGTAAAAGCCCATTCCACGAGGAAAGTGGGCTCATCTTGGGCGGCTGCCCGAGAGGGTCTCGGCTTTACAACTTTGCCGAGCTGCAACTTGGTCAGGGGCAAACACGTTTGCAAAATTCTACAAATTTGATACCCTGGCTGAGGAGGACCTTGAGTTCTCTCATTCGGTGCTGCAGAGTCATCCGCACTCTCCCGCCCGTTTGGGAGCTTTGGTATAATCCCCACGGTCCTTACGGAGTTCCCAGCATCCACTAGGACGTCAGAGAAAATAAGATTTTACTCACCGGTAAATCTATTTCTCGTAGTCCGTAGTGGATGCTGGGCGCCCATCCCAAGTGCGGATTGTCTGCAATACTTGTATGTAGTTATTGCCTAACTAAGGGTTATTGTTGAGCCATCTGTTGAGAGGCTCAGTTATATTTCATACTGTTAACTGGGTATAGTATCACAAGTTATACGGTGTGATTGGTGTGGCTGGTATGAGTCTTACCCGGGATTCAAAATCCTTCCTTATTGTGTCAGCTCTTCCGGGCACAGTATCCTAACTGAGGCTTGGAGGAGGGTCATAGTGGGAGGAGCCAGTGCACACCAGGTAGTCTAAAAGCTTTCTTTTAGTTGTGCCCAGTCTCCTGCGGAGCCGCTATTCCCCATGGTCCTTACGGAGTTCCCAGCATCCACTACGGACTACGAGAAATAGATTTACCGGTGAGTAAAATCTTATTTTTCACGACCACTGTCCTGTCACACAACCCCAAAGCCCCCCTCCTTACCTCCCTGTTAGCTGAACCATCATGGCTGCCCCAAGGAAGTCAGCAAGTATGTCCCAGCCATTTATCATCCAGCGGTTTGGCTGGTTAAGCTCAAAATACTATATCAATGGCCACATACAAAATATATTTGCTTAAATATATATATAATGCTGCAAGGGCAGTTTTGCCGGCCTGCTTGTGCTCTCATATTCCAGCTCGGCGTGGTGTTGGTATCAGGAACTGGATTTTTACATGTCTGTGTATGATATCTTTGTAACAACATAAGATAGATATTTGGAGTTCATGAAGACTTGATTTTAAAAACTCACAATCATAATTATTTCTCATATTCAATGTCTAAAATTTGTTTACTAACCCAGGGGCCCATCTTCCTATTCGGATGTAGTACTGGGCCACAGTTTTCTCTCCAGACCCCTTTTTATCCTGGATCACTATCTCCTCCAATATTCCTTTTTCTCTCTTGTTTTTCCTTACTTCTGTCCCATCTTTTTTTGCTGTTTCCTTCCTTTATGTGTACTTGCAGTGTATTGGTTACTTCTGCATTTGTTTATACTTTTTTTTATCTCCTTCTTTACTCTCATTTGCTGTTTTTCCTTTGTTGTTAAACCTCCCATTTTTTTTAAAAGAATTTCTAAAAAATAAAAAAATAAAAATCAAACTGCAGTCAATGAACTCCTGTCATTTTTCAAACACAGCCTGTAACATGGTAGTTAGGAACTGATTGGATGGTACTTTGTCTCTCTCCACTTTATCTCTCTTCAAGCCTTAGCACATATACTCCTCAGAGTCACCAAAACACTTCAAACTCCTGGCAAGTTTAAGGAAATGTTCAGTTTTAAAATAACACTTTATTCTGATTGGCTCATTTCAAACCATAGATAATATGCAATTAATACCTCAGCCACATTATTGGACATATTTCTCAATATTATTTTTACTAAAATAATGAGAAAAAGGGTGTTTTCACACTCTTGTCACATTATTTTAGCATCACCGTGCAGACGTGTGGGACGCCGCAGTCTACCTCTTGGACTTTGGTGAACTTTCTCTAGAGACATTTACTTTTGGATTTGGGGATTCTACCTACATTCTAAAAGGTTTTAACAGTGGTGTGCACACAGAGGTGTTTAACAAGACTTCAATACATGTATATGTTTATTATTGTTTGCTTTGTTTAATTTACCATCATATACTACATCCGTCTTGAGCCACTTTGTTTCAGTGTTTCAGTACATTCATGTAATTAATCCACCACATCTATCAGTGGAACAGACTTAGCGAAAGCATTAAGATAATCAACATAAACTATTCCATTTAGTGCCATTAAAGTTGGATGCAACTATCAACATAGTACCAGTTAAAATCATCCACACTAGCTAGGATTGAGTGCAGCACTAGACAATACATTATTTATATGATCAGAGCCTGCCCTAGCCAATTTGACGCCCTAGGCAAAATTTTGTCTGGTGCCCCCTAGTACCGCCGCTAGTTCTGCATCTGACCCAGCAACATTTAGGCAGTGGGGCCCACCGGGGTCCGGGGGGTTACCCCGTGTGCCAGTTCAACCCTGCATAATGGCACACAGTAATGCCCATAATACACAGAATTCCACACAGTGATGCACCTGACACATATGCCCCACATTAGTAATGCTAGTAGCTTTTCTTATAAAACTTTATTTTGCTTTCTGGCGTGCTTGCAGTCAGTGTGTGCGCCCATGCAGCTCCCTGGATCCGTGACTGCGTTTTTTGAGATGGGGGTGGCAGGATGGGTGGGTGCATACTTGCGCTCGCACCCGTTAAAGGGGCACCCGTACAAGGGATGTGACCTCACAGGGTATGCGATCCTGGCAGGGGAATTTTACGGCATGGACTGAGTAGGAAATAAAGTGTGAGGAGAACACTGCCCATGTTATGTCCCTGCAGACACCTGGGGTTTGCACAGGGATAAGGGACACACACAGGATAGCAGCAGGGTCCCCTTCTCCCATGTGCACAAGCAGTATAGGTGATGTCAGATTTATGTGAAGCAGTCTTCCAAATACACATGTGGTATCATAAGTAGCCATCCAATAAAATAACCTTATATAGTCAGTGAAAATGTCAAAGGTCCAGGAATTGCAATTACTGGGCTTCTGCTGTCTGTCTGAGGTCTCACAAGTCAGGGGCATTCAAGCATGTCGGAGGGAGTTTAAAGAACTTTAAGGGAGAATGTGCATTTTATTTGACAAATGTAAACAGCAGTGTATACCAGTACTGATTGAATACATTTGGAAAGTAACAGTTAGTTTGCAGACTGTCCCTCCCAGCATGAGATACTGCAGGGACATGCTTGGATGCCCCTTGACATGCTTGGATGCCCTAGGCAAATGGCTAGCCTGCCTATAGTTAAGGCCGGCTCTGTATATGATCTCTATGCTCCTGCTGTGACCCCTGATGCAGTAAAGTGATGCTGCAAAGCTGCGCTCACATGATCCATGCTTCCAATTGCAGCCAAGGGCTCGCTGTTTAGACCTGAACCTGTGGCTCAGCCTTGATCGGAACAACTCACTTCCTAAGTGTCTGACACCAGTAATTCTGTGTGATTATGTAATGTG